>NW_028277056.1:10405500-10710000 GCF_059951505.1 Python bivittatus
TAGCTGGCTGCATTGAGTGCGAGGAACTCTTCACTGTAATTCACAGAGAAGTTCAAGGCATTCACCAAGTGAGCAGCAACATGAATCACTAAAATAGAACAAAGAGCTCATTTCACCAAAATGAAAAGTGAAGATGTTTTCCCAAAACCCTCATTCCATGCTGGTTGAACGCAAGTGGACCTGCAAACAAGTTCAAGATTCCCTTTCTTCTATTTATTCCATTCCCCAGATGACGTTTCCCCCAACAACCTCTCAAATATCATATCCTGTAATAAATAATAAATAATTATTCTTGATTCTTACTTTCCCCATCCTTTCAGATTTTCTCCTCTAAAGATCATTTCAATTTCAGGAAAGTATTAGGATAACCCCAAGTAAATGGATACCTCCCTTTTATACACGAATAGCAGCATTTTGACTATATGGACAACATAATGCTTGCTCTTTCTTGTTTGTGTCTCAGTGTGGGCAGACTGGCCATCATACGGCTCTAAGAACAGCCTATTATATTTTGCAGATTATTTTATACCCACTTAAGAAGTATGCATTCAAAACTGGGGGCTTTAGCTATTCTTCATTATTTTTTCTCGTCACTCCCTATATTTTACTTAAAAGTGTGTGTTTATGTATTATACTTTAATAATAATAATAATAATAATAATAATAATAATAATAACTTTATTACAGTCAATTAGACCAGTACAATATTGGGAAAGGGAAAGACATAAAATATGTCCAATCCAGATAAGGGATTATACATACATGCTAGTCAAGGTACTTGTCGATTATAATTAAAAAGTCATTTACAATAATTTATGCACCATGGCTTCAAGCGTCCTAAAATTACACATTATAAACCATTAAAATTAAGAGTTAATATCGGTTTTTAAGTACATAAATATAGAAACACAAAATGCTTATATCAATTGTTCACAATAATACGTCGACTCTTAAGGGCTGCTGCACAAAATCTTGCCACCTGCACTGTAACATTACTCCACTCATCTTTAAGGAGAATTTGAAGATATTCAGCATCCGGTCTGCCAGGATATCTGCTGATCGTTGGAGAAATAAATTTTGTTCGTATTTCTCTATAAAATGGACACCGTAAGAGGACATGCCCAGTGGTTTCCACTTCCCCAGAACCACATGGACACAGCCTTTTAACCAGTGGGACTCCCTTATATTTATCGTCCAGGACAGCTGAAGGGAGTACATGACATCAGGCGAGTGAAAAGGCCCTCCGGTAGTTCACTACCTTTGTGTATTATACAAAAACGAATGAATACCAAAGCAAACAAAAATAAAATAGACAGAAAAAAAACCCTAAAAAATTAACATACCAAGTTGATATAAATCACCTAAATAGGTCCTATATTCATATCATCAGTTCAGGGCAATGTATAAAATTATGCATAAAGACTTCTCTTCTTGTACAGTGTTATGAAATCTATGGCAAAGGAAAATGTATTGTATCATTTTTTGACTAGTAGAAAAAACAGCCTTTTCAAAACAGATCCTGATCTGGCTAAGCAGGGATTTCCAGATGAAGTCCATCTTCATCTTCATCTTCAATTTGAGCCATTTTATGGCCTTGCTTTTCCAAAAAGCACCACCTCAGCTTCATCCGAGCCTGATTCCACATGGTAAGCATTCCCCATCCCCTCTTTTGTTCATTGTAACATTGCACTTGCTATGTGAGTTCTTGACTCTTGAGTCCAAAGGTGGGACAAGACCAGGAAATGTAGGGGTGGTTTCTGAAAGTTGGTATCTGTGTTTCAAGCCAAGCATGATCTGATACTTAGTCATGGAAGTGGAAACCACTGGGCATGTCCTCTTACGGTGTCCATTTTATAGAGAAATACAAACAAAGTCATGTGGTTTTACTTTTTATTTACCTTCCTTTTCTTCTCTCCTTTCTCTAATTCCCTTGCCTCTCTCTTTTGTCTCACTTTTCCCCCTTGGAGTAATCTAGCTCATTTTTAGGTCCCAGTTCGAAATCCTATTTTTGAAAGCATTTGCCTTGGCCTCTCATTCAGTCTTCCCATGGTTTTGTGTGTACCAAGGGTCCAATTAACTCTGGATATCTCTTCTGTTTGTCTGTTTCTGGGTGGCCTGGAACTCAAGGGTATTTTAATTGACTGTCCCTTTTCAGTTCAAAATGGAAAGCTAGAGAACAGAGGTGAGGTCTTTGGGGTCCCCATTAGCCAGAAATGGGGTAATTACTGTAAAAGTGCTTCAGCTGTTTCTTTTCTTTGTCATTATCTGAATTCACTTCTTCTTACCTAAAAGGGCTCACTATATTTCTGCACACCTGAAACTCCAAAAAGGAAGTTATCAACACCTGCTGGCTATTTCTATGGTTCCTACCCTTTAAAGTAACTATTAATTCCTCCATTTTCATCTCTTTTTTAACATCAATATTACCAATCTTTGGGTAAGATACAGTTTTTAATATTCTGAACAACTATTGTTCAAATAAGTTCCCCCTTTTTCAAAGCACAGTGAATAGCCTAGAAAAGTCCCTGCTGCATTTCAGAAGAACATTCCTACCTTGATGTGTTCTCTCCAATAGATGAGAGTTTCAATTTCCATGTGAAGGATGTATGATAGCAAAAAGCAGACTTCAAGAATTATTACTTAATCTTGGATGGATGGATGGATGGATGGATGGATGGATGGATGGATGGATGGATGATGTGCCATAAAGTCATGGTCTTTATGTTAGTGACTACATAGAAAGACCTATTCCACAATTACCTGTCCCCAACCTGGCCCTTCAAATCTTTCAATGGTGCACCCATTGCCATTGTAATTGAGCCCATCCACCTTGCTACTGATCATCCTCTTTTTCTCTTTATTTCCATGGTTCCCATGATGCATTATAGACTTCTTAAGAGAACCAGGGCTGATCATTTGAGCCTGACAGTTCAGTGAATACAACAAGAACTCTGGATTGACTTGTCTTATGATCCATTTGTTGTTTTCTTGGCTGTTATATTCTCAAGAGTCTTTTTCAACACAAAAGTTCAAAAGCAACAATGGTCCTTCTCACTTGCTTCTTCAGAGTCCAACTTTTGCTTCCATGTTGTATCACAGGGAAAACCACTGCATGAACAGTTCTTATCTTTGTAGGTATAGACATAACACAGTTTGAAGGCCAGCAAAGACAAGGAACGTTTCTCAGACATTCCTTTTTAGAGAACCAAACCAACAAACTCATGCTATCTTGAGAGTAAAAAAAAGCAAGATGTATTTTTGCAAAGTTTGCAGGATCCATAGGTCAGATGCATCAAGAGAAATTGTTATGCTATATAATATATGTAAAAAATAGCAGTGCACTTATTATAAATCCTCAAGAAGAGGGTTCATTCCATCACTGGACAAGTTGTTGCATTCCAAATGTTTCTGGCTACTTCTCTTAGAATCCCGAAAGAGTGGCTGAGATGAGTTGTAGCAAAAAAGTGGAAGACACATACTTTGTTGCACATCTCTAAAAGTTTTATTTGCCCAAAATATGAATATATGCTGTAAACACCCCCAGTTTGGTGCCTATAGCCATGCTGGCTTTGATTTCTGCAATTCCAGTCCATTCTGCAATTTGGAAGGTACCAAATTGAAACTTTGTGCCTTTGAGTCAATCTTAACTCCTGGCGATTGCCTGGACAAGTCCCTGCAGGTTTCTTGGCAAGGTTTTTTCAGAAGTGGTTTGCCATTGCTCCTTCCTAGGGCTGAGAAAGAGTGACTGGCTCAAAATCCCCCAGCTGGCTTCATGTCTAACACAGGACTCACGGTCTCCTGGTTTCTAGTCTGATGCCTTAATCTCTACACCAAACTAGCTCTACAAATGTCCCCAGTTTGTACCTATAGCCATGTTGGCTGTGATTTCTGCAGTTCCAGCCCATTTGGAAGGTAACACGTTGGAGAAGGTGGATATAGAAGGTAAGAAATGACTCTTCACAAAGCTGTGCCAAGCTGTAGCAAAAGTGAAAACCATGGGCATGCTTCAGATCATAGCAAAGAGAGCCAAATTTGCAAATGTGGAACTGATCTAAGGTTGAAAAAGAAGGTAGCCCCAAATTATAACTGGTCATGCATGCTATTCTATGCAGATTCTTCACTGGACACTGCTCTGAATGACATTACTCATTTGCGCATGTGCATTCTCTCACATCAAACATGAACATCAAAAGTGACTGCTATCATAATAGCCCCAGAGTGATGCTATATTGTTCCTGTTAATTCTGGGCAACACAAGGGAAACAGACTAATGTTGTTACTACCATCACCGCTCTCATTTAGACCCTACTAGTTATGTTTATTTATTATTTATTTATTAAATGTATATAGCCACCCATCTCACTGCCGTGACTCAGGGTGGCTTACCAAGTTAAAAATTCCAAAAAATAATACAAAAACCACCAAAAAATAACTGCAAAAAATCATTAAAAACCACTAAAAACATTAAAACTATTAAAACCATCAAAAACATAACCTGTGGGAAAGATGGAAAGATTCTGAAATACCCACAATGGAGGGATGGTTGGTGAAGATGACAGAATAGTCAGAGACGGCAAAACTGACTTGTTTGATAAGAAAAAAGACAATAATTACATTTGTTAATGACCGGAAACCCTTTATGGGCTTTTTGCTGAAAACAGAAAGAAATGAACTTGTGATTTATGAGTTTGTTGATTAGAAAGTGTAGAATATGGAAAGAAGGGAGACATGATGTAAGCTTAGAGAGGATAAAATATAAAAGTATTCATAACTGCTTTGAAGAAGATTGGAAGCCACTTCTTTATAGCTTTTTTTCTCTTTCTTTTTTCTCCTTTTTCATTTCTTTCCTATTTACTGATCACTTTTATTTCCTTTTTTCTTCAAATTTGTATTGTTTTTACTTGGTAAAAAAACCTCTTTAATAATTTTTTAAAAAAAATAAATAACCTGTGGGAGAGCCCCATTCATTTTCCTAAAAGTACAACCATTTAGCAAACTCTCCACCGTCAATGGATCCCCAGGTCAGATGGCAAAGCCATGTCTTCAGGCTCTTCCAGAAGGCCAACAAGATCGGGGCCAATCTACCTCAGGGGGGGATGATGTTCCAAAAGGTGGGTGCCACAGCAGAAAAGGCTCTCCTCCTGGGTCCCATCAGATAACACTCCTTCGTAGGCGAGGCCCACAACCCACCCTGTCTGCCAGATCGGATGGGACAGGTAGATCTAATTGGGATGAGGTGGTCCCTCAAACACCCTGGCCCCATGCCATGTAGGGCTTGCTTGTCCTATTTTATTTTATTTTATTTTATTTTATTGTATTGTATTGTATTTTATTTTATTTTATTTTATTTTATTTTATTTTATTTTATTTTATTTTATTTTATTTTATTTTCAGCCTCCCAGAGCTGAAAACAAGGGCGGTGCCACTCAGTGGTAATATCCTGGTATAGGCAAAGCCAAAATTCAGCCCATTTTTTAAGGTGTTGGCGGCTAAGCAGAATAGCTGGTTAAACATTCGGCAAGCTTAATGTACCTACTCATCTTCATATTTTTTAAGACATTGGGAAATCACTCTGCCAAATTTTGATACTGCAACATCAGCAAACTCCAGAAGGTTCCAAAAAGGAGCTGGGGATACCAAGGAGACAGGAGGCAGAGGGGAGAGGAAAGGAAAGGAGGTAATCATTTGCCTGCCACCCATCTTTCTAGAGACAACCAAGGGGTCCCAGATGATGATCTGGTAGAGCATAATCTCCAGGCATGGGAACTGTATTCAGATTAACGATTTGTACAATTCTTCCTTTCTTTAGAAGTATTTTTCTAAACTAACCCCAATTTTTCATTAAAGGCCTAGCAGTGAAACTGAGAAGAGAATATTTGGCACAAATAAATAAAAAAATAAATGTGACGAAAGCAGCAGAATCCGTGCGATGCATAGCCCTTGCTGAATCAGCACTTGTGTTGCTGGGTTTAATCTGGATCAGATTAGTGTCAGCAAACTTTCTAGAAGATGTTCACTGCTGTTTTCTGAGTACACTCCAAATGTTTTTCTGAAGTGCTGAAAGGATCTTTTCCAACCAGCCGCTGTTACAAAGATACGAACATGCAGACTTAAAAGCAAGAATGATAGAAGACCACCCTCTCGTGCACTGTCTTTTTTTAAGAAGTGACAGAATATTTCCTATATTGAGTATCCTTCACATCAAGAACCAGCGTACTCTGGTGCTGGAGGAACACACCTGAAAAGATGCATATAGTCAGTCCGCAGGTCACATGGAAAGTCTTGCTCTTATCTAACAGCCTTCTGGCTTTTCGGCTGGGCAACTGGAAAAAGAAGAATGCAAAGCCATCTTTCAGCTACATCCTTTCCCAAAAGATTTCAACTGGGACACAAGTTGGCACGTGTCAATAAAACCCAGCAGAAAGTTCTAGGGGCTGCACCATTTCCCGCGACAGATGGATCATTAATCAGTTAAAAGCCAGGAAAGTCAAAATGCAATAAAATCTACTTATTATAATCGTATATCACCCGAGTCATAAAACAGTGAGGGCACGGCCGCTTAAAATGCATTGCAAGCTGTCATTCGCAGCCACTGTCCCCCGTTGCCCACCAAAAGTCCTCACCTCTTGCTCAAGCCTTCTCTTACCTTCTGAGAGCCGCGAAGCAGCGCCAGGAGAACCCGACACACGGGCAGCAGGACAAGGCTGCAGTTGAGGTTGAGCACAGACGCAGAGGCTCTGCTGAGACACAACCCTAGCTGAACAAAAATGAGGAAGATTAGAATCCCAGCCTGCAACATCTTCTCGCCTGCAAGAAATATGCAAGTCATGCTTTATGATGTCATCTGTTGTTAATGGGCTGACTTAATTGTAATTAATACTGCCTTGACTTTTCTACCACGGATGTTTTCCCATGTGAGTTATCTCTTGTAATTTTCTGTGGAGATGTAAATCGCCAGGAGGTCCTCAAGAACGAAGACCGACAGACAGAATTCTGGGCTGGAGGCAAAACCACTATGGAATGCCAAAGGCCCACCATCTTGGTTTATCTCAGGGAGGACTTAAACTTACTTTTTCTGAATGGTCAGGATACTTTCTGGGTCTCGTGACCCAAGTCCTTCCAAAATTTGCTACCACATTGCAGTTTTCATTGTGATGAAAAGGGAATATGAGGGAAAGCGCAAGGGGAATTGCAATTTTTAATGAGCTCCCTTTGTTTAATATTCATTGTATTTAATTAAGTGTATTCCATTCAGGGCATTTAGTTTTAATTAATTTAAATTTAAGCAGATTTAATCCCCCCCCCACCTCAGTCCTGCTTGTTTAGGGGAAACCAGTCTCTAGGCCCCTTGCTCTGAAAAACAGGTGTGCATTCCTAGCTGTACATGTGTATGCGTGTGTGTGTGTATACAGACACATATATCTTTGTGTGTCTGTGTATAAACACATATACAGAAAGAGATCTGTGTGTACAGTACTGTATGTATGTGTATACAGTGTGTGTGTGTGTGCGTGTCTGTGTGTGTGTATCTTCTGCCTAATATGATAAGGGGCTGCTGTCGGTTTGGTTGATGTCCCAGGATGGAATTATGATACCCCCTGTTGGATGAGAGCTATTGTTTCTTGTGCTCTTTCTTGTCAGAGCTGGGTCAGATTAAGAATTACTGAGGGCATGAAGCTAACTTAGTCCAAGGATTTGATTCGGGACAATTCACCTGAACTGCTGCACAACATCCTGTCTTTTGCTCTCCATGCCCCTCCACATCCTTCCACTGATGGTACAACTGCCAGAAGCAAATCTAGGGAAGACCTGGGAAAGCCATTTTTACAGCACTGGTTTGGTTCACATATCACACTAATTCTTTGGTTATCTTTTGGAAACTTATGTGAATCTAACCATTTCTGAACCACAGTTGATAGTTTAGCATATTGTGCATATACAACCAATTGCAGCTTGGTCAATAAATCATGAACAAGCTATGTCATAGTGTGAGGTGTGAATCCCACAATTGTAAAGGTATTTATTCCCCACCCAGCCTGCTTGTGCT
The DNA here is from genome assembly GCF_059951505.1 of Python bivittatus. NCBI lineage: Eukaryota > Metazoa > Chordata > Lepidosauria > Squamata > Pythonidae > Python > Python bivittatus. The sequence goes on from NW_028277056.1 coordinate 10,413,548, forward strand.
GTGTGATCACTACCACAGGGTTTTTCTCTCACTTTCCCACCCAAACGGATGATTGTCAATCCACGGGAGCATCTTCTCTGGGGTGGCACCATCCCAACGCTTCTGGAACCCACCTTGTTGATGTTTCAGTGGCAGGAAACTATTTTAGCTGTTTTGACCATTTTCCCAAGCCTTTGAAAAAAGATCAAGTTTAAATAACTTTCAAATGGCTTTGAAGTACTGTATCTTCCTTTTCAAACATTTCTGTTATTTTACATTGTTAAGTGGATACTCACTGGTTAGCCTGGTTCCCACAACACACTTAGCTGAATAAATGAGAAGGGATTAATGTGTTGTGGAAACACACCAAAGAGTCAATTGACATACATAATTAACTCCCCAAAGGGTTAAGTTTAGCCCTAAACAGGTTATGCACAGGATTCAATTAACTCAGCTAGGCTGCTTTGTCATGGGAACACTTATTCCAGTTAATCTATTTGGCCTACTTAGTCCTCCAAGACAAGGAGTTGGGAAGAAAGATCAGATAAAAGAGCGAGCTTCTCTATTACAGAGCAAGGCTTGGCATCACAGAACACAATGATGTGCTGCAATGGCTAATAGGGTCCTACTGCTGTCTGCCTGACCAGTGAGAAAGAAGCTAATTCCATGAGACTTGAAGCAAAATCTCACGGAATACTAGAATAAAATATATTCCCCAAATGTTGGGGGTGGGGGTGGGAAGTTGACTCTGTTATTGTAATTGTACGCTACCAGAAGCAGAAATGGTTGACCATCTTAGTGGCTGAATTGAGCAAACCGAGTGGGGAGAGGAACTGCGTAGAATTATCCAAGAAAACTTTTCATTGCAGTATGTATTTAATTTGAAAGACAATTTATGGATAAAAATAATGGACATAGATGTTCAGTTTAAAAATGCAAACTGAGATGCCAAGAATCCCAGGATCAAATTCTGTTCTTGTTTAAAATCACAGCTGAGGATATGAAAGATTTGACCCAGCGCTGCCCATTTGCAAATCATGAATTCTATTCATGTGTACAGAATATGGCTTGCATGTTCCTCCTTAGATTCCAGACAAGAGTGGAGGTGATATGAGCTTATATCTCCTTTTTTAGCGAAAGCCAAAAACTAAAGTATTTATTGTACAGTTGAGAGACTAGAACACACATAAGCAGCTGTGGTTCAGCTTCCTGTTCTTTCTATAATGTTTATTAGAGCAAAGCATGTGCAGGGATCAGATGTGAGATGGAAAAGGTGCTTCAGATTGGGTGTTGAGTTCACACATCAGCTGCACCCACCTTGGATCCCAAACCCCTTTCTTGCTTTGATTCTGGATACTGAATACATCACTGGTTAGAACAAAGATCCCAAAGCATCAGGTGGAGGGAACAGTTGTTGCCTGGACAATTGCTAAAAGCCCGTAAGCAGTTTTCATGCATTTTCTGGCAAATGTTACTTGAGCTGCATGAATTTAGCATGTCCAATTTTGAGCATTTGTCTGCATCACCCACAAACTACCCAGTAATTCTGCAGCTATGATTTCATTTACAGCAACTCTCTTCCTCTTTACTCCAAGATAAAGTGCTTAACGTGGGTAGACAAGATGAGGTGCTTAACGTGGGTTTGATTAGTGGAAGGCGTGACTCAACTTCCTTGGCTTGGTGCAATGTGTAAAACCCAACCAATATAAAGGAAGAATCATAAGGACTAGACTGACTGCCTACTGCCAGAACCACTAGCAATGCAACTGGGCTGGTTTAAGAGAGTAGAGCCACTGAGTTTATCTCTGTGTTGTTGAACCTTCTTGGTAACTGATGTAATACAGACATTTTTTCAGCCCTACATGAAGCTATTAGGTTTGAACTTCTGCATGTGAAGATTTATGCTCTACCATCAAGCCAAGTGGCCACCCCCACCCCATGCAATGATGCCCACAAAAACTGATTGATAACTTACACTGATTTACAAATTACTGATTTACAAATTACATCACATTGACAACTTCACTGAAGATGTTACCTAGCTGGGTAACGAAACATTTGCAAGAAAACAACCAATCTCAGAGAACCCCAGGGACTCCCCAGTTCAACCCTGAGCTACACATATTCTCTTCTAAGGGTCAAACTGCATGTTACACTTGCTGAGGCCTCATGTTCTGATTTTCTTTAACTTCTAGAGACGTAGCAGTGGATAGTTTAGGGGAAGCTCCTAATATCCATCCATGGGAATGCTTCTCTTAAAAAGCACATTCCTACCCCTTGCGTAGCTACAATCTCATAGCTTCATGGGGAGTGGGAGGGACTTTTCGTGGTATTTATGACTGCAGAAGAAAGGGAAAAAACCCTGTTGACTGGCATGTTGCCATCTCTTCCCCCTAAAAATGCACTGCACTTGGTGAAATCATATATCTAAAGGCAGACTATTATTACTACACACTAATAACATGGCGTTTACCCCTCATTTCCCAGCATTTACAACTAAACATTTGAAGATCTATATCAGTATATTTTATAAATGACTCCATAGGAGTTTCTCTTCAGTAGTCTTATAAAGATTAGACTGTTAGATAAAAGGACTAGGAAATACTAAAAACATGGACAGCAAACAGCACAACACTAGATGAAACAGTGAGAGGAGCATAACCTAATTCTCCTTTTATGAACATGAGAATTTCAAAATCTTTTAATTTAGGTTACACTTATTAATCCTAGCACATATTTCACCACGGCTGTAAAATATGGGGTTTTTGAATGTCTGAAATATTTGAGATCAAAATGGTGGGAGGGAACTCACTCATACATATATACCTCACACAAAAGGGAATTTTTGCAACCTGATCCCACCAGCATTTGTTCAGACACACTGGCTGAATTTACACACTACCCTAAGGCATAATGTAATTTGTTTGGCTTCAGTTTAATATGTTGTATCAACTTAACTTTTTGTGCTTTATAATCCAAGGGTTATTGTTTAGCTCACTCTGTGATTCCAGCCAATTGTTCCCAATTCAACCAACCATATTTAAAAGAAACTGTAGCTTAATACAATGTGTGAACCCAGCCACTGAGCTCAGCAGGGCTTATTCCAACATTTATCTATATAGAAAGGCACACTTTGAAATACAGAAATTCAAAGGAGACTGGTAGCACCTTTTCAAACTAAGACATTTTATTAAAAGGCATGAACTTTCATAAGCCGTAGCTCATTCATCAAATGCAGCTGAAATTTGCTAGTCTGAAAAGGTGCTACCAGAGTCTTTCTGATTTGGGGTTATCACATTGTAGGTTCTCCTCCAACATCTACCTTTTCAAATAACGACTAAGTTTGGAATAAGCCCCACTGACCTCAGGCAACGCAACCAGAGTTCCTCGGTTACGAAGGCAGGCGTGAAAATCCACAACCTGGCTGCAATCTAGTTTGAAAGTTTCATTTGTTTCACTGCAGAATAATGCTGTGGTAGCCTGATCTATGATACTGCTTGAAAATCTGTATTTCCTCTCCACTGAGAGAAAAGAGAAAGCTAAGCCTTTCAAAAGAATTTTTTTTCAATTCTGGTTTTCCCCACCCGCAGTTTCTTTTTTAATTTCGGAATGAATTGCACAACGGACTCAGGAGAATGGAATCAAAGAGATGCAAGCACGCATTAAAAAAATAATAACGAAAACAATCACGTCCCTCGAGACATCCACATTTGGAAGTGCTCACCGGAACAAGCCCACGAGCTTGGTTAACGTAACCATGACTAACAGAACAAGTCCGACGATCTGCTGAACTCAGTTCATGCAGCAGATATCAGAAAGTCAGTCTGCAGCTGGGAGCAGAGGGTGGGAGGTTTGCTTTCCCAGGACCTTACGAAGTCTGGCGGAGTCCTTTTCTCAACTCAAAGACAGACCCTCTGTCTTCCCCTACCCTAACCCAAATGCCCATCCCCACGCCTTTCCTTGAACTTCCCCAGAAGTCTCACATCTTCCTTATTAGCCCAGCTCATCCACTAACTTCCCCGTAGACCCGAGAAGGAAGAATCGCTCCTCCGCCACTTACCCCCAGCATCTGATGTAAATAGTAATACTGCGGTTCACGATAATACAACCGGAAAGTTTTCCAAAACAGTCCCACGTTGAGACATAGCCAGAGCAGCTGAAGGAGGTAAAGGGGAGGGGGAAAAGAAATCCACAGTAATTAGAAACCACATGTTCAAAAGCAGAAACTTTCCCCATTATGGACGATACCCAGGGAACAAATGATCAGAGACTTGGGAGCTGGGCAGAAAGGAAAATGAAAAAGATTTATAAAACTAAAAAAAAAAAAAAGAAAAGGGGGGGAATGTGCACGGCCTTAACCAGTTGCTTTTTGGTGCACTTCCGATGTTGCCTAAATACACAAAGGATTAGTAAAGAATTTATGGATAAGTAGGCAGGAAAAAATAAAGGAGGGGGGACACGTGGTTTTAAAATGTAAAGCTGGAGGCTAATCAAGAACAAAAGAGGACAGCAAGACAGTCTTTTTTCCCCAAATGAGCCTCCACTTCCCTGAATTTGGAATTTTCTCTGCTACGCATTTTATTTCCTTCAAAGCCCTCCCACCTTCCACCATTCAAACATATTTCGCATCACTTATTTCTGTATTTGTTCCACTGGTTTCCTATTATTTCCTCTAGGCAGCTTTGATGGGAGATGGATCTCCCTCACTTTATCCTCAAACAACCCTGTGAGGTAGGTTAAGCTAAGAGAGAGGGACTGGTCTGTGTACAATCTTGATATGAGTGCAAGTCCAATTCCTGAACTGTGGCATGCTTGTATCAGAACAAATACATAATCCCAATCTACAGGAATCTGTGGTGAGGCACTCTTGGACATCAGTTCACCACCTCTGCTGGGACCAAAGACATGACTAGACCTCCAAGGAAGTAAGTTATGGCAGTCAGCATTCCATCCCACATGCACCCTTGGCCAAGGGAGGACTTGAACTCAGCCTCCCTGATCCCAGTCTAACATCATAGCCTATATATCACACTGGCCTTTGCCTTGTATTTCATCCTTTCCTTCCTCAGTTGTATTTGGTGGCCAATTCTGGAGATATTCCAAGGACTGCCTTCAGGGAATGAGTCACAAAGCTCACATGAAGCATTTAGATGAGTCCCTCTCAGCTCGGTCCACCTTGGTCAGTTGTTGTGAGGTTAAAAAGAGCTATTCATGCCAGCCTGAACTCTTGGAAGAAATGCTGGTGAAAATACCATTCATGATGACTGTAATGTGTGAGTACTCCAGGCAATAAAACTAAATTCTCATAACATATTGTACCGGGCTGAAATATGGTTGGGTGGTTTATAGTTCAGCATGTGATCATGTAAGCCATTATCTTAGTGGACTATGCCACAGTATGGTTTATAATATGGGCACGGCAAAAACCAAAAACTGAGTTTGGTTATCCCAGGTTTCAAATTTAGAATTTAATGTACTGTCTGATTGTCTTACCAGATGGGTTCAAGAGAAATTGTGAGTACATCGCCTCAGATTTGTCTTCAATTTAGCTAAAACAGCCATGTTAGAAGTTAAGAAGAGGGTGCCCAGCCTGAAGAAATGGGGATGAGAAAGAAAAGAGGGTGTATTACTTTTCTTCCGCCCCGTCTCCACCTTGGAAAAAAATCCAAGACTAACTTGAAGTTCTCAAAGGAAACTATTAAATGGTCAGTTTAGTATGGGGGGGGGGGGACCAATTCCTTCTTCACACAACACAATTCACTCCTGGCATTGTTCCCGATCTGGCACCTCCAAGCGCACTAAAATTAGAACTCCCAAAGTTCCCATCTATACAAATGGCCCAAGATATCTGCAAGGGATCAGTTGGGAAGATGGATTTACAGAACATGCTGCCATAAAACATGGCAATGATCGACCCTTGGAATCATGCACTGGAAGGGGTCACTGAGGCCATCAAGTCTATCCCCCTATGCTCAGCAATCCACATTTAAACATCTGTGAGAATCAGCCGTCCAGCCTCAATCTGAAGACATCGAACGAAGGAACAACTATGGCCTTAGCACCTTGGTAATTGCTTCCACTGACAAATGGCACTTTTATTGACCTATTTGACCTATTTTTATTGACTTATTATTGACCTATTTGACCTATTTCATATGATTGGGTGGAAATTATCACTGACAAATGGCACTTTCAGGAATACAGAGTTTCCAGGAAATGCCTGATATCCCATGTCCTCCAGAAGCCCCTTCTCCACTGACCAGATTAATTGGCTGAATTAAATGTCCCCACAACACAGATGGCTGGGTGGACTTAATTTAACCCTACAGATAATGGATCTGTTAAGAGTCCTCACTACTATGGTTAAATGAGTAGATCAATCGATCCTTTTGAAAGTTCCCACAATAAACCCTCCTTGATCTAGTTTATTTATTTGTTAAATGTATATATTGCCTTTTCATTCAGAAGCTCGATGCAGTGTAGGTAACTTAGCCTGCTCCTATTTTTCCTTATAACAAAACTCTGTGAGGTAGGTTGGGCTGAGAGAAATCACTGGCTCTCAGTGGGATATAATGGTTAAGCATACAGCAGATACAGGACCAACAAGGGAGCATTAAATCCCTTGACAATATATGTATAAAAAAGCAATATTTCATTTTAAAAGAACTGTTTGAAGCCAATTTGTCTAAAGCTGATGCTTCTTTACAGCCTGGGAAAACAGGCAAACTACGTGAATATTTGCCTGGTATTGAAAAGTCAGCGAGATTGCATTATTACCCACAGCTCAGTTGTGGGAGTGAGTGAGAAAAGACCCTCTTATGATGAGCACATATTATGAACAAGCTGATGTGGGGAACAGATGTTTTTTACAATGGCAGGTTTCATACATCATCTAACCTACACTTTGTTTATTCATGGTCTATCAGATGAACCACCATTGGCTGTGCATGGTTGGGTCTGCTTTGCATTAAATGTAATTCCTTCAGATTGATTGGGACAAATGACACTCTGGGCATTCGCACAACTCACTAATTCCCCCACTGATCTAATTAAACTTGTTGTGGGATGAGGGCCATTTCTTTACATTCCCAGACTCTGGCTTTGGTAGGTTAAAGAGGGGGGTTTCTTCTTCATATCACAGATAGTTCTTGCCTACTATCATGACCAACCTCAGTTTTTGAACCTGATTAGTGTGTTTTGAGATAAGAGTTCAGATACTTTCTTCTCCCACTTCTAATTCTCATGTTCAGTTAGGTAGTCCTGTAACCCACAAGTTACTGACACATAAAGCATCTGCAAGTTTATCAAGAATCTAAGTATCTCAGTAGATCCTTCATGAAGGATTAGTAGGGGAGCTCTTCTTAGAATGGCATTAGAGAAGTAGAAATGCTTAAGACCTTTGAAGAAGGCTCTCTTTCCCCTTCAACAAGTTTCTTTCATGTAGTGGCTCCACAGACATCCACTAGAAGCCACAGTGACATCACATCCACCATGACATCACAGAATTGATACAAATGATGTCATTTGCATCACACAATTCATAGTATTTGCATGATGATGTCATAGTGCAGATGGCCTCCTTCCCTCCCTCTTACAGATCACTGTCCTGCCAAATCATTGCATGAAGCAATCCCCTCCCCATTTGCAATACTGGAGCTTCCTGGAGCTGCCCAACAATTTATGTAAATTGACAGTTTAAAACTCTCTGTTGTACTAGAAATACAGTTTAAATGCTTTCTGGAGCGCACAAGCCATTGGGGTACACAGATCAGGCTTCTAATGCCCCTTAAATATTGTTGCATTATGAAGAATGTTATTGGATGATTAAATAATTTTTACAGCATCCCTATTTTAAACTGATGGCCTATACATTACACACCCTGTTATTAATCCAGATTAGCCCTTGCTGATGACTTACTTGGGAACAAGGTCTATTGACGCCACTGTCAGCTTTACAAGGTAGATCAGACAGGAAACATGACCAGATGAGCTAATTCTACTTTATTATAAAGTTACATTAACAGACTCTTGCAAGTCTGAAAGTACTTTTCTCCCCACCCCACCCCTGTCCCCTTTACATCCCAAAAAACTAGGGAGGGTCTGTTCTGAGCCTCTTGCCCCACCCACATTCCTGCTCTGGGCTCAGCTGCCTTTTATCTGACTCTTCTGTTGGCTGTGTCTTATTGCCCAGTCTCCCAAGGTCGTTCCCACATACCATTACACCCACTGAGTTGTATTTCTGAGCTGAGCTGCATAGAATTTCATTGTGAAGGTGGCCGAATTGTCACTCTTCTGTACAAACGAAAAGGTGTTTTTAGATACTTTTTAAAACAATGCCCTGACAAATCTTGTCATGAAAAAGGTAGCCCCTACCCCACTGTCATCACACGTAGGGCTAGAACTTCCTGGGATGAAGAAGAACATCAAATGCTTTACATCAGACAGAGATGGGATGGGGCCACAGCCCCCAATATAGGTGAAGGTTCCACGAATCAGAAAGAGAATATATGGGGAGGTCTCTGATGGAGCCTCACATGTACAAACCCATGAAGCTGATATGCACATCATTCCTTCCCTGGCTAGCTGATCTGAAGGGGAAACTGAATATCAAGTGACGTATTTTCTTCTTTATCTAATTCCAGGAGGAAGAAATCATTACCAATAGAATGGCTGTGATCCAGGGCAAAATTTAGAGAAACAGCTTCTAGTCAGGGGGTGTTACAGCAAGCTGCGATTCTATCCAAACAGCAAAAATTGCATTGCAACGTCAGGATGCTGCACCCCCTACCTATTTGTGTGTGAGGTTCCGATGCCAGTACAAAAGGAGCAGAACTTGCATCATGATGCCATGATGAACATTTAATCATTTGAAACCTGTCCCCCCCAGATGCACATGCTTCCACTGGCATCATATAATTGTCATTAGTGAACATACATATTGATTATGTGCCATTAAGTCAAGGTCATACCCAAATACACACCTCCATGGCTTTCTAAACCTTCTGCTAGGCCTCGCAGTTTGCACCAGCATCAGAAGAGGAGAAAGAAGATTAAACATGCCTATCCCATATTGTGAAATCCTGATGGAGGCTATTACCCACCCCCCTTCTGACCTGTAATGGTTGGCATGTAGCTGTATAAAGTTCCAGCACTACCTGATGTCTTGTCTGTTCATCCACATGCATGTTATTTAAGAGTGTTTTCAGAAGTTTTGTTTAGTTTGTCATCTTTGGTAACCATTTCTACATTCAATGTTTTTAATTTAAAACACTGTAACTCAGGCATTTTGCAATCTTAACTGAACTGTTATCTGTGCTCTGGCATTGTTAAAATAAAGCAATGGAAATCTGGGATATGCATTTTGTAAATAAACTGCCTGTTTTGTAGAATCAGTCGTAACTCCTTCAGCTTTTTTTAGTACATTACAATAGGTTGGATTCTCAACATGCTAGATCATAAATCACAGTTTGCAAACCACAATGCTTGCCTTGGGGTGCTGACCCAAAATGCATTAAATCACCAGATGGCTTTAGGATAAGGTATGCACCCAGTTTAGGACTCGATTTAAGCCAAGTTTCCAAAAAGCCCACATCACACATCCAATACATCTGGGAGGATCCCAGGTTAGTCATGTTTGATCTACAGCCTTTAGTCTGGGCTGAGGACCAGCATTTTCCAAGATTTTAGGGAGAGGATTTTTCTGCTAAAGCCATACAAAGAAGTTGCTTTGCCACTGAATTATGCTCTCCTCCTCCCTAAAGCCATAAACCCTTCTAAAAAGAAAATGTCTCCTCCTATTTAAAAGATATTCTCCCCTCTCTTGACCTGTCACCACTTCTTGGAGATTGTATCATTTCTTGGCATCTCCCCTTGACCAGGAGAGCAAATGAGAAGAGAGGTGAGGGGAAGATTCTTCACATCTTGTCTTCGTACCTATTTCTCACCAGCCTATTGTTAATTAAATGAATCTCTGGGTTGAAGAGACAAAAGGGGAATTTCCTGTCTCTTTCGCTTAAGATGTAATTTAGATAGAACTGAAGCTTCCCTATCCTCTGTATTTTTAATAAATCAATCATATTTAATATATCAACGAATAAATCAAATATAAAGAATGTCTCTTAATATTGATAGACAGTGGGCAAAGTCCATATTCTGCATCCAAGGCAGGTTTATTACAAGCATTTTTCTTTTTGAACAGGTCTTGCTGCTACTTAATTACTTGGCCCTTTTTTAGCAATCTGTATACGCTTAGCAGGAGCGTGGCTACTGAACTCAGATCTTTGGCATCATTCTATGATGAATTCTTACACCTTGCTGAACTAAGTTAGAATGGAGTTGGTAGCCTGTGGCTTGGGACGTTGGGAAAACCAGCCATCAGTTTAATACATCCTGTAAATCAGGTCATCTGATTAAGCCACAATAGTTTTCTTTGACTAAGCACAGCATATTATGGCCACACTGTGTTTGGTTAATCTGGGTTCAGGGATTAGCATGTTGAGTGAAGACAGCCATTGCTAGTGTCTCCTAAAGGAGGATCACAGACACTTCAAAAATTTATCATTTAAGCACAAACAGGGGTGTAGGAGCAGTCAAAAACATCAAGAAGGTGGCCGCAGCTGTAAGATCAAAGCTCGTCCCTTTTTACATGTGCTGTGATGCACATCAGAAAGAGGTTGGGCTTCAATCGCACCATCATGGCTGCTATCTTGACTTTTTTGACCCCACCCCCACCTCCCAGGGACATCTTGGAGCACAAGGAGATATTCCAAAAATCATGCTGGACATTCAGTGGATGTGACTGCATGGCAGGCTTAATGAGGACATAGTGGCCGTGCTATACAACACGAAGAGTTGGTTACTTTTAATGGGGGCTAATTTTTGTAATAGTGTCTTGGGCAAACACAGCCCCCTCTGGGGACTTTATATCTTGATATAATGTGTGAACTCAGAAAAAAGATTTAATTCAGCAACCAAGTTAAGTGTTTGTCCAAACTCAGCCAGCTAGGAAAAGACATCTGGGGAAAAGGCATATTTACGCAGCAGAATGAGTGGGTAAAATGAAGGGTAACATTATGTTAATAATTTTCTGATTACCTGAAATGAAAATACTCTGCAAATGGAAAAGCAGTATCTCACGTTGAAAGATCATTTCCCTGCTTGCTAACTTTCTATTGGCAAGGAGCTCTTACAGAAAGCCAGTTCTGTAGACTGTATTTATTTGCTAAATTTATATTCTGCTTTTTCTCCGAGAGCTCAGAGCCACTTACAAGGAGGTCTTCCCTTCATTATATACCTACGACAGTCTTGTGCAGTAAGCTAGTCTGAAGGAGACCAAGTGACCCAAAGTCACCCAGGGAGCTTTAACAGTGAGATGGATTTTGAACTTGTGACTCTGCTATGCTAGCTCAACATCTGGTTCCCAGGCTTTACATACATTTGGAAGTAGGCGAGGCATTCTGCCATCCTTAGAGAATCAGCTGCAAGCATGCGCTATTTATGTGATCAAAATCTACAACTGTTGTACTGCCAGTAGATCTGAAGTTTAAACGTTCTGTAGAGGATATGAACCATTGGCCAGACAGGTCTGTCTGTCTGTCCGTCCGTCCACCCACCCACCCCCACGTGTGTGAAAGGACCCATCTCCTGGCTGTCTTAGCATCGCTGACTGTGTTGTTTTTCTCAACTGCTATGGATTTTAATATGTGTATTTAATTCTTGTATTTGAGATGTAATTGTATTTGGTATTTAGGCTGCTTGTATTCTGTTTGTTATTGTTCACTGCCAAGAGTCATTGGTTCTGCAGCTTTACAAATTGATTTAATTAATTAATTAATTAATTGAACAAAATAGAAGGGCTGCAGAACTCCAAATGTTGCACGGGATAGCCACAAATTGAGTTTTTAGCACCCCAAGCCCAGGGGCCCAATTTCAGCCATAGCAGAACAGTGGCACAGAAGGAAGGAGGGCGTTTTCACTTCTCCTTCTCTGCCACTCCTGAGTTCTAGTCCAGCCTTAGGCAGGAAGCCAGCTGGGTGACCTTGGGCCAGCCCTCTCCCTCAGCCCTAGGGAGGAGGCAGCAGGGGAAAACCACTTCCAAAATCTTGCCAAGAAAACTGCAGGGACTTGTCCAGGCAGTTGCCAGGAGTCAATACTGATTTGAAGGCAGCCCCACCCAAAAAATAGTAGGGTGGACAATGCACCATCATTTGCATGGTTATTGACTGGAAACTTCAAACATGGAAGTATGTGGGGGAAAGAAAGCTGCACTCCTGATTTCAGTTGTGCTATTTTTGACTTATCTGTGATTTTGCATTAACCTGAACTGAGCCTGTTGTCTCAGGATGAACGTTGTGGACCGTGACTTGGATGGGCCTGGGAGGAACAATCAGCAGTTTTAGTGCCCTGTTCAATGCAAGATATTTCTTGAGCAGCTGCACTGGGCTAGCCACTCCTTTGGCCTGGCAAACCTCCCTGCTTCCACTTGCTCCAATGCACCCCAACTTCTTGCTGCTGGTAACTGCTCTGCACCCCACTGCTGGATACAAATTTTAATTCTCCCCCAAATTTGGCATCTCAGCAGATCTGAGAGCAGAGGTTATAGTCTCCCCAAAAGAATGGGGAGGGAACTGTTGGGTGTCAGGAATATTTGTAATGTCCAACACATGTGTATTTTAATGGATTTGCTGTTTAGCAGTCTAACAGTGGAGCAGGAAAGGGGTACTTTAATATTTCTTTATGGCTAATTAGTAATCATCCTGATTTTTGCAAGCCAAACAGCATGTGTCTACCATATATAGAACTAATACCTCTTATGTACTACTGTATTTATATACTACTCCATTATGCATTTCTTTTGCTGACCCACTAACATTTGCTAATCCACTATTTTAATTTGATGATACATATAAAACAGCCCACCCTTCACTCATCCAGTTCAACCCCTCTGGCTCCATACCCATGATTATTCAGTTTATGTATAATTTTTATAAAGAATTTAGATTATACTAGTAAAACCTAATAGGAACTAAACTTCAGGAAAGAAAAGAGAATAGAAAGAAGGAGTAAAAAGTGCAAGGAAAAAGAAAGAAAAAAGAAAGAAAAAAGCGTAAGAATATAATAAAAAAAGAGAAAAGAAATACAGTATATAAGAAAGTGACTTCCAACCTTCATCACAAGTATAAGCGAATTTAGTAACCCTTCACCCTCTCTAAAGTTACAAACATTTACCCCGTACCCATGATTATTCAGGATGCAATTCTACACCAACCTATTGGGGAGCAACTTCCACTGAAGTCTATGAGGGCTCTTCATCATGGCCCGCTAACTATGGCATGAAGATGATTTGCTAGGCATTTTTAAAGGCATATAAAATGAAGCTGACCTATGGTAGGCTGGGGATACAATGAATATTCATCATAGTCCCAGCCCACCATAGGTCAGCTTCATTTTGTCTTTAACTTAAGGTGGTTTCCCTCCTTCCAAAAGAAATCTTGCCATATGAATGTTCTGCAATGCCATGCTGGGGGTGGCGCTGTCAGGGGCTGGGATCTGCCCAGCTCCTATTGGCTGATTTTGGCTGCTGCCTCAGTCACAGGGATTGCTCTCACTTCGTTGCCCATGTGGCTTGAGACCTGCCAGCCGGTTCCCATAGATGTATCTGCCCACCTAATGCCTAACTAACAGGTTCCCAAAAGAGTTCCTGTTTAGTCACATGTTCAGTGGTCTTTTGAAAGAGTGCTATTCTTCCTCCTCCTCCTCCTCCTCCTCCCCCCCTTTAAAGGACTGGTATTGAGATCAATTTAAACCAGGAAAGAAAACCTAGTTCTCCCACCTGTTTATTGCTGTTTCTGTCCCAAATTAATGCATTGCAAATTTTATGTTGCTTCTGCCAACATAATATTTTGCCAGGCTATATTTCTGCGGGTTTTATCATTTGGCAGAGAGGTAGCACCAGGTCGCCTTCACTAATCCCATTTTGCACAGGATGTTTCTGGGGGTTGCCAGCTATGGCTGCTTGCTGCAAGCACTGCCATTCTCTTGCAGCATTTATTGATTGGGATATGAAGGAGCTGAAGTGAAGCTGCTGTTCTAGAAGAGCATTACAGGTAGCTGACTTATGACTGTTTAATGACTGTTCAAAGTTACCACAGCACTGGAAAAAGTGACTTAAGACTAGTCCTCACACTTATGACCATTTCAGTGACCCCCACAGTCACATGATGAGAATTTGGACCCTTGGCAACCAGCATGCATTTACGACGGTTGCAGCATCCCGGGGTCACATGATCACCATTTGCGACCTTCCCAGGGGGCTTCCAACAAGCAAAGTCAATGGGGGAAGCCAGATTCGCTTGACAACTGTGTGATTCACTTAATGACCGGGTCAAAAAAGGTTGCAAAATTGGGTGTGACTCACTTAACGACATTGCTTAGCGACAGAAGTTCCAGCCCCAATTGTGGTCATAATTCGAGAACTATCTGTAGACCACAATCAGAAAAAGGTTGGCTTACAGGCTGACCTCTGACAGCGTGAAGGTTGCCAACACTCTGAAAACTTATAAAGGCTGCTAAAATCTCTTGATCCAAGGCATATGTCTATAGTCATCAAGCCCACCGAATTTTTACTTTTTTTTTTTTTTACCTTCTGGAAGATCATATGGTTGGGAAGAGGAATGCAGGCAGGAAAATCCACCTCTCATTGAACTGTTCCACATTAAAACTGTAAGGACAGCACCAATTCCCAGCCTTACTACTGAGGAAGAACAGGGCTCAGTTTTCAGAGGAGCATAACTGGTGTCCCCCTACCTGTCTGCCAGTTCAAGGATAGGACTGTGCTGTTAACCTTGCCACTCAGTAGCTGCATTCACACAACACACTGAATCCATCTTCTGAGTTTGAACCACAATCTAACTAAGCCAGCTGGGCATGCCCAACCCTTTAAGTCACAAAACAGCTAACCAAAATTCGCCCTAACCCCGATTCACATTGGCAGACGCATCTGCCAGGACTTTATCTGACATGAATAGGTGGTGCCCGGCTATCCACGAGTACAGTATAGTAATGTCTGGGAAGTCAACTTCCACGCCCGCGGTTGTCAGGACCCCTTGGAAATCAGATCCAATTCCCTTGCGCGTCCGAGAGCCATTGCCAAGCGAGCGCCTGCACACGCTCAGGAGCCCTCTTTTCCCGTCAACCTGCTCCGGAGACGCGCTTCCTCCACGCTCCGCGCGCGTGCAGGAGAGGAGCAGCAAACCCGCAAGTCCCGCAGTTTTCGCCCCTCCCGCGCCCGCGCCGGGCGGCCGGCGCGCGCGCCCGGGGCGCCCGGGGCACCCGCAATCGCCAGCGCGCGCGCATACAGACACCCCCCGCCCCCCCATCAAGCCACGCGGGAGACGCTCGCTCTTACCACGAGGAGCTGCTTGCTTCCCTCGTTGGCGAGCCAGTTCTTGCAGGACGGAGCCATGGTGCCCGCACCGGCTCCGCTTCGCGATCAGGGGCAGCCCGAGCACCGCTCTTCCTTTTCAGCCAAGCCTCCCCCTCCCTCGCCTCCTTCCGGCCTCCCCTCTCTCTCCTCTTCCCTCGCCCCCTCCCTTCCCCTGCACCGGGGGGGGGAATCTGGCCGCCTTTCGCCACCCCCACCTTCCCTGCGCCTTGCAGGGTGGCGCCGACGGGCTCCTTTGTCTGGGACCGGGCGGGGAGAGGCGGCCCGCTCGGGCCATGCAGACGGGCTCTCCGTCGCGCGCCTGCCCTCTCGCTCTTCCTCCCTCTTCGCTCTCCTGGCGGGTTGCGATGGGGGTCTCAGACAATGGGCGGGAATGGGGTCCCCTGGGAGCTTCGGAGGGGTGTGTGCCCTGGAGGCGCAGCGCCAGGTCTTTGTTTCTTGCACACTCGCCTATCCCTGGCGAATCCGAGCCAGGGGTCAGTCCGGAACCTCTTTGTTTCCCCGAATTGAGGAATGTGAGTTAAGTTCGTGAGGGATGAGTGTTGGCTGTGAATTTACATAAACACATGTAAATATGTACGTTGGGTTGGGGGTATACGCGTGTAAAAATGAACTTACATCATCCACATAGTGTATTACCTTAGGTTCTATTACCTTATATTACATCACCACGAAAATATTTTTAAGAGTGGCTCCCAGAGAATCCAAGATCAAACCAGGTAACCACATCTCAATGCTGAACTGTCCACCCTCGCAGAAGATTTCACCAGTGGGGTGGCTGCCTGCAACTGTTAAAAGAAATATTAAGCCATCCTTTTCAGCTCAAGGGAGTGGTTTGGAGATCTTAGGCTGAATCAAGAAGAGCCTCCAAGATGCTTTGAAGAAAGGATGAGAAAACAGGGCTCCCTTTAGTTCCACATACACAACACAAATTAACCAGCCATCTTACTTCATCTACAACAATGTTCTTTGAGTCTGGAAACAAGACATGCAACAGACGTGAGCTTCTGCGTTCTGGGCACCCTGGATATGCAGGGTTATGCCAGTGACTCTTACACGTCCACATATCCCTGCCAAATCTGAGATCTGTTCTCCAAGAAAAGAGGAAAGATTGGTAAAGGGGCTCAGGGGCTCATGAGGAGCCTCTTGATGCTCAGATCCTCAGGATCTGCCATTCAGGCAATTCTTCCCCTCTGCCCTCAATTAGGGTTGAACCCTGCACCTGAACGTGATGGTTGAATAAGGAGAGGACTTTTTCTGAAGAGGATGTATGTCTTCCAAACTGCTGGAAGTGCCAAGAAACCTCCTAGAAGATAGGAAAAAAGTCAGATGGGGGGAGCAAGGAGATGGTGGCATATGACACAACAGCTCAAGCTTGTCCAGAAAAGCTCTTTTTTGTCTTTGGAGCTTCAGAGACTCTCCAGAGATGATGCTTCTGGACCACTGAGTGAAAAGCAACTACCACAAGCTCCGGGCTGAGGAAGAGGCCTCTACAGGCTATGCAAAGGTAAGGATTCCTTCCTCTTCCCTGAAGAGGAAGAAGTGATTGGGGTGGTGCTTAGAGATTCTTTTCCAAGAGGGACCAAAGCTAGAGTCTGGTGGTCTGTCAAGAGAAGTCCTTCTTTTTTGAGACTCACAATCTGGGGCAGAACAGCTTCCAAGACTCCTTTAAGCCCACTGACAGTTTGCCCGTTGAACCAGGCAGATGCAGTCCTGAACATATTCCACAGGACTCTGATATTGCATTTGGGTGTGAATACAAGAATGGGAAACCATCATACTGTTGTGAGGATGGACTAGAGCCAACCAAGCCAGGCAGAAGATTTGGATTATGGCCTCGTGGGCCAGGTAACAGAACTTTCAGGGAGACAGGACATAGCAGTAATGGGAGACTATAACTACTTAAACATCCACTGAAAAACCACCTGAGACTGCAGGTCCCAAAATTCTTCAGTGGTCTAGCTGTTTCATTTTCCAGAAAGATGAAGAAGAGATAATCTAATCTTATTGGTTAAGTTTCACTAACCAGTTGGGAAGAACAGGTCCAAAAGAGAAATGCAGGGAGAACTTTAGGAGGAAGTAACTCTATCATCTTGGGTCTCAGAAGACTATAGAAAGAGAAGTTGGAGCAGAGCTGTACGTGTAGATTGCATTCAAGGAGGACCAATTTCAACAAGCTTAGAGAAGCACTGAAGATGGGGTGGGTTCCGTGGACCAAGCCCCCCTAAGTCAGAAGGATTAGAGGAGATCTGGGAAGTGAAGAAAGGTTAGAAGTACCTATAGGAAAGAAAGATAAAGATTTTGGACTGGTCTTTGCATCTCTACTCTTGAATATATTTAAAATTTGTGGTGAGATCTCATATATGCAGAGTATTCTAGGAGACCTAAGAATATTGTGGAGCTAGAAGACTTCTGCAAGAAAGAGTGGGGGGGAAATCCATAAGCAAGAAAAGTTACATTCTTAACTGACTATAGGAAATGTAGAAGCTGTTACTTCTGCCAAAGGAGGTGTTATAAAGTATTGCCTGAAACGGTGTTCAGACTTCTGCACCACCTGCTATAGGCACTGTTGTCTTATTTTGAATTGGGAAACAACTGCACATAAATAGTATGTATTCAGATTTCCAGATAAACGATTCATTTTGTGCCATGTGGAGGTCATGTTAGCTTTGGTTCAAGATTCATTGAAACAGACAGTTTGACTAAACTTATGCATAGAATTATACCATACTGCTACCTCAAGGCACAAGGGAGTTTGAGAGTATAGACCCGAGGATTGCTTTCGAAAAGCCTCCTGGCTTTCCAAAAAGGATTAAAGACTGGCTCTGCCAGTGTGCGTGGGGCCACATGAGCTCTAACTGCTCCTGGGGGTGGCTAGCGCCCTGATGACGCTCCTTGAGTTATTTGCCAACTCTCCATCTTTCTCGGAAGCTATTTATTATTAGGATTGTTTTTATATTGTATTGTAATGGATTTTATCTCTGCTGTAAACTGCCCAGAGTCGTTTCAACAAGATGGGCGGTGACAAATGGGGTACATAAAAAATAAATAAATAAATAAATAAATAAATAAATAAATTGCGGGGAAAGGATGCTAGAAGCCTCCAACCTTTCACCCTATGGGTTCAGGTCTGCTGCTGTAGTATATAGATTATTTCACTTAATTCAAAATACAAACAGGTAGTCCTGGCACGTTTAAGGATGCTTCTATGCCTTCTACAGAAGGGGTCCTGGATTTTAGCTCCAGTATCTTTTGTTGCTGAGGTGCCATCTAACACAAGGCAACCTACCGAGAGAAAAGTTTCTCTGAGCATGCTAAGAGTTAACTGAAGGTCGGAGAATGAAGTTTTGAAGTTTCTTCTTTATTTTAGTTATTGGAAATTAGGATGCAATCCTACCCCTCTTTAATTCCACGGGGGTTGTCTTCTGAATGTACAGTAGCTGTATGATACGATTCTTTTAATATTTGATGGCATGTAAGTACGTATATTAGGATGTGGATATGTTCATGTAAAAATGAATTTAAATCATCAACATAGTACATTACCTTATATTTTATTACGTTATATTTGCATCACCACCAAAATACTTTAAGGGTTGCTCCCCAGATCATGCAATGCACATCAGAACATGCAATGCACATAAGAGACGGAAGCACCATTGTGGCCACCATCTTGACCTCATGACCACATCCTGCAGACACCTCTGTAGGGAGAAGAGCTTGTCCTCCCACTATCTCATAAAATAATGTATTACTCCAAAAGAAAGATTAGAAATTATCTTTCTCAAAGAATTGGTTGATAAAATGGGAGTAGAGATGGGAATATGATAATGAAGGCAGTTGAATTTGTCCTGCCTACTTTTCATTGGAGGTGGGGCTTAGAAAACCTCTGAAATTTAGTTTCTTTCAGGAAAAATGGCTCCCCTCAGCTGCTTTTCATTTTAGGAAGAATCCTTCTATTGGCATTTTCTATTGGAATTCTTCTACTGGGCATTTTCTATTGGATCTACAAACAGAATTGATGTGTGTGTGTGTGAGAGAGAGAGAGAGTGAGTGAGTGAGTGAATGAGCATGCAAGAGATGGTTTTATCAGGACATGTTCATGTCAGTGTGCTTTCTCTGACCAGGTAGGTAAAAGCACCATGCCAACCTTGGTTGGACTAGCAGAGTTGGATTCTACTTGGATAGGAGACCACTAGATATTTATGAAGATTCTCAGTCATCCAGATGGAATGGTCTAAAGGTTGAGTCATGGCAACTGGACTTCTTTTCTTTTTGGTTAGAGACGTTTCGCTACTTGTCCAAGCAGCTTCTTCAGTCTAAAAAAGTTGGTTAGGGGGACCCCATAAAAGTCTTCCAGGGTGGCTGTGTTTCTTACTAGCATGATAGGCTCATTGAAGGGACAATAGCCAACTTCCCAGCCAGGTATTCCACACGTCTTAAAGTTCCTGAGGTTGAGAAACACTGCTCTAGTGGACTGCCACGTTACTGACTTTCACCTTTCCACTGAATCACAAGGGATGAGTTCATGAGAGCAGCCAGGGAGGCTTCAGCATGCCAGAAGGCAGGATGTGTCATTGCAATTAGCCCCAACAATAGCATTGCCACTTTCAACAATTACATCACATCAAAATACACCACCTAGAGAACAAACAAGTCTGTTTTGTAGGGCAACGAGACTTTGGAGAAATTGCAAGGCAGGCTTCTGCTTTCCGTTCTTTGTGAGCTGAACTAACCATCCAGTTCTTGGGCTGCAAAGCATCTCATGTCAATTTTCTAAGCTCTGAATTCAACAGCAGGAACACATTCAAATGCAGCCCCCAGAATCTGTACCTTGGGAGTTCATCTCTCTCCTGTTAATAGCCCTGCCTCTCTGAAGCACACAACCCCATTTTTCCTCCTCAGCTCCATTCAGAATGTAAGTTCTCCCCAGAATCACGTCCCTATATAACCTCTCCCACACATTCCTCCTTTAAGTAGGAGTCAAGTGAGCCGCGGGCAACCAGGCACAGCAACAGAGATGGGACTGCAAACACAAAGATGTGGAATGTGTGCGTGGGGGTGATCAGTACTCTGCTATAAAAACACACACACACAAGCTGTAAGGAACAACTGAAAGGAATACATTGGAATCGGTTGTCCTGCGGTCTGATGACCAAGACAGAAGTTCCTCTTGACTACTTGCATGTAATGAGGTCACTGTATACAATGGAAGGAGAGTAATTAAAAGAGCAGGAACTTGCAAACTGTTCTTTGCAGATGTTTGTTTTTGGGCTCAAGTGTGCCACTGAAAGCTTCTGGTGACAGTGCAGAAAATGGTCCAACACAGCTTTGTAATTAACATTCCTGGGCTGCAAAATGTTTGATTAGCCTGCAGGAACTGGTAGGAGAGGCAGCTGGGGAGAGAGGACAGGTGAAAATGTGGCGGGTTGTGAAGATCTTTGAAGGGGCACTTGGATTTGATGGAGGTTTGATTGAAAGCCCCCTTCAAAGCAACACCCAGATTGAAGCCTTGTTTTCATCTGAAGTGCTGGATGGGAACGGCCGTGTTTCTGCAATCTGGATGCTAAAGGAGCCTTCTATGCATGTACAGAAGTCCCTTTCTGCTAGAATGAAGCAGGCAGACAAAGTGAGTCAATCTGCTTTGATCTGGGATATTGAATCACCTCAGTTTTCTGAATCAAGGTGGTACCTCCAATTGGACAAGGCCCATGGTCTAGACCAGTGTTTCTCAACCTTGGCAACTTTAAGATGTGTGAACTTCAACTCCCAGAATTCCCCAGCCAGCATGGCTGGCTGGGGTATTCTGGGAGTTGAAGTCCACACATCTTAAAGGTGCCAAGGTTGAGAAAAACTGGACTAGACTGAGTGAGATCCACACAGCCTTGCAGACCTCTATAAACTTCATTAAGGGGGGCAATAGGTATAGTAGTGCCATAATGACCTCACTGAAGAATAGGGATGAAAGATTCAGGCCATTTTTAGAGCTTCTAGGTTGTCCTAATTTAAAACAGGTGTGTTTTATGTTAATGAATCTAACCTAAAGAGCATTATTCATTGTTGAATTTTTTTTTAACAATTTATCATAGCATTTAGAGGATTCTATGGATTGCAAAAATGAAGCTGGGCACAGGTTGCCCACGGCTGCCCTAGAACAAGTTTGAAGCGTTGGATCCATTCTCCAGAATTGCTAACAATCCCATCATTGCAACAATATCATCCTTTAGGACAGAGGTAGATAACCTGGTGCCCTCCAGATGCTTTCGACTACAAGCTCTTGTCATTGCCCACACCAGCAGAGTCTTTGCCAAAACACCTGAAGAAAACTAAGTCGCGTCCTTTAACTTTTGATGCCAAGGACTTAACATGTGTTTTAAGCTTGAGCTCCCCTGTGGCCACAACAATCTGAAAAGAAAATAGGTCTACAGACTGTGAACTGGTGATGCCATTGCGCAAGCCTTGCCAGGTGCAGTCAAGATTTTATGGCTGAGCTGATTCCCATGGGGAAATTACAATGCTTGGTTAACCTTTTAATCTGACATGTTCTTTTCCACATCACATAAAATATTTCCCCCCAAGAGCAGAACAAATAAGAGAGCCTTCTGCCGTGTCTCTCTCTTTGTGTATATGCATGTTTACACACATAGAGAAACATATTAATTTGGGATAGCCAGAAGTGGATTTGTATTGAATTTTGATTGACACATTTTCTGTTTTCTAAAATATCCTTTGCACCAAGCTTTGGTAGATTTCAGAAGTCTAGGGGGAAAATATAGCTTGAACCCATGACACTTGCATATACTAACTTGTCTCTCCATTCTTTGCTCTCTGACCTTTGTTCACTCCAATCTCTTTAAAATGTCTTTAAAAATAATAAGCAGAACTGCGCTTATATTTGAATCTGAGAGCGAGGACTATAATGAAGCAAATTGTGCTCTCCTGTTCAAGCAAAAGCAGTTTCCACTCTTCTTAGAGCCTCTTTACTCAGTGCATAGAGTCCAAGGAAATAAAGGGTGAGCAGAGTTGGAGGCCCAGATATCCTTCTTCGCAACTTCATTTTCTACATGACTTCAAGCCAGGATCCCCTCGGGCAAATAGAGCAAATCCTAGATCTGCAAGCCTGAAATCTATGCATGCTTCAATATTTGCAGAGATAGTTTATAGCAGTGTTTTTCAAACTTGGCAACTTTAAGAGGCGTGGACTTCAACTTCCAGAATTCCCCAGCCAGCAGGGGAACTTATGGGTCAGCATGGGTCATCTCCCACTTCCCATCTCAGGGGACAGATTCAATCCCTAGAGCTATCCGAAGTTGTTAAGCAGGCTGGGGAATTCTGGGAGTTGAAGTCCACGCCTCTTAAAGTTGCCAAGTTTGAAAAACACTGGTTTATGGCATCTAGTAAAAGAGAAAAACAGGCCATTACTCGCAGTGTAAACCAGGGTGAGGTGATAGAGTTAGTTCCTTGGATGCAACCTGGAGAGGACTTTCTCAAAGGCAGGCTTGCAATGGATAATCAAAGATAGACTGGAGACTTACAGTCTTGGCAATTTGGAATGTACTCATTTTAAAACTACATTTTTTTTTTACATTTCATGTACAGTAGAAGTTCTCTTGAGTCAAGAATGGGCCTCGGGCCACAGGTGGTCTCCCACCAAATCGTTAGTTGTCAGAACCTGCAAAATCTGATACTCAGTGGCAAATCATCTATTTCCAATGGCATGCAGTTGTTTAAAGCTAATGGCACTTTAGACCACTAAAATAAGGTCTAAAGTAATTGTGTTCCAAATTCATTGAGTTTAATACATTTGTTTTGCCTTAAAAAAAAACCCCAAACAATCAGAACTTTCCCCCCACCCCCTGCTCCGCAAACTGCAATATAGGGCTAAACATTTCAGCTTCCTCACCATCACTCTGCCTGTATCCCCATGGGATGATCGCATCACACTGTCCCTGCATACCTTACAGCCCTCAGAGGATGATTAAAAATGAAAAAAAAAAAATCCAGCTTCTGGCTGCAAAAAGATCACTCACCCCTTATTGTTAATGGACCAGTTACAAATTGGCCTGTCAGGAGCAGAAAAGCAAGACAATTCTCAGAGGAAATGTAACAGTTATTAGAAAAGTATTCAACTATGGCATGTTTCCTGTCCAGTTTGGACCAATTAGATATGTTTTCTAAGGAGTTAAAAAAAACCAAGTAGATATCAGCTTCTGAGAGATTTAGGATGATGCTGGTATTTTGTTAAAATACGTGATTATTGCACTTCTCTTTCGGGACTGGTGAGCAATCTGGACATCTTTCTGGATTGCTTGGGGAATAGATGGCAGTTGTGGCCAAGAATGTCTTGCATGAGTCCTACTAGTGCACCAGCTGTGCCGATCCCTGGATTGAGAGGCCCTCCTTTCAGTCACTCATGCTTTGGTCACCTCCCAGGTGGACTATTGCAATGCGCTCTTCATGGAGCTGACATGAGGACCACTCAGAAGCTATAGCTGGTGCAGAATATAGCGGCATGAGCAGTGATGGGGAGGCCTTGTTATGCCCATGTATATCCAGTTTTATGAGCTGCACTGGTTGCCAGTTGGCTTCCAGAACCAATTCAAGGTGTTGGTTATTACCTGTAAAGGTACAGGGTCTAGCTATTCGAGGGACCATCTGTCACCCATTGTGTTTGCCCATCCAGTGCTTGCTTCAGGCCCATTGATCAAGCAATGCTATCTAATAGAACCCAGAAAGTGGACCTTCTCTGTCCCAGCATCCCTCCAGAGATCTGTAAGGTCCCCACCCTGCCTACCTTCAAACAAGCCCTAAACACTTCATTTTTCCACCAGACCTTGGGTTAAGATGTTTGGTGGGCCTCTTTAGGTTGGGAGTGATGTGGAAAAGTTATTTTAGTCTGTTCCCTCAGGACAACTGTGTTCTCTTCTTATATATTGTTTGGGATTTTTTTTCTCACTTTTTAATCTTGTGAAGCTGTCCAGAGTCATTTTGGAGCTGGCCAGAAATTTGATAAACAAACAAAAGGTGAATTGTGGATTTCAATTCATTTCATTCAGTTTTGATGCCACCTGACTCCAGTCAACTCTGGGCAGCTCACAGAACTAAAAAGCAACATAAAAACAGCACATTAGGATAACATAGACTAAAACAAATTACAGAAAGTAACAATTACAAGAAGACAATCTAGGCATCGAATTAAAAGATAGAACAAACAGGGGAGTCCCATTCAGGTTTTCAAGACCATCTTGGACACCATAAGGTGGGTGCTGTATGGATCTGATGGCATCTCATTCCAGAGGGCAGGTTCTGTTGTTGAAGACAGGCTTCCTGGTTGTTAGTCCTTCAAGGTAGTCCAGAGGAGAAGCACAACCATGAGTACCAACTCTATCTTTGTTGTAAGGTTACATTAACAGAATCTTGCAAGATGGAAAGTGTTTCTCCAGAAAACTAGGGAGGGTCCCTTCCCACAATGCTGCTGCTTCTGTGGATTGAGAAATCTTTTACATGCTGTTTGTCTAGTCTGCAGGTCTTCTCCCAGTCTCCCAAGTTCATTCCCACATACTATTACACTGGTTCGCAAAAGATTACACTGTTTAATTGTAGGAACCTGGAGCATGCCCACTTTGCTGGATTGCACCAGTTGGGCAGAAACTGCAAGAGACAAGTGGTCCCTTAAATAACTGGGCCCTGTGCCATGTAGGGCTTCATAGGTAGTAACCAGCATCTTGAATCCCACCCAGAAGCACACTAGCAACCAGGGAAGATTGTGAAGCAGATTTGATTTTTTTCCCTCTCCTTCAGCCAGATCCAATTTCATGTCTTTCTAATCTAATCTAATCTAATCTAATCTAATCTAATCTAATCTGATCTGATCTAGCTAAAGGACTCTGTGATAGAGGGACAAAGTTTAGAAGTATAGGCTGAGATGGTTAAGATAGACAAAACAGTCTCGTACGTCTTCATTACAGTGATTGGATATTACCCTCCACATTTCTCCAGCACGCAGTGTGAATGCCTCTTGTTCTATTTGTGTGTTGAATCTTCTTGCAAATACACAGGTAACATAACAGGGAGAAAACTGAGCTCTTGTTTCCTCATTCCTCTCTTTTTTTAAAAAAAAAAAACTTTTGATAAAAAGCAAAGCTGTCAGAACAGAATTGGTCATCTCCCACTTCCCATCTCAGGGGACAGATTCAATCCCTAGAGCTATCCGAAGTTGTTAAGTTAGAGGTGGATAACACAGGGATGGGATGGGATGGGATGGGATGGGATGGGATGGGATGGGATGGGATGGGATGGGATGGGATGGGATGGGATGGAATGGGATGGGATGGGATGGGATGGGATGGGATGGGATGGGATGGGATGGGATGGCACGTCTATAGGCATTCCAAACTGCCTCCCAAAATAAAATGATTGCCATTAAAAATGTTGAGATCTTGCAAGGGAACACCAAAGTCTCTTGAAGTCTTCTGCACCATTCCAGGTGATATTTTGGGGTAAGGGAGGGAGCAGGTGTCCAGGAACTGAAAAGCAATGTATTTAGGGGATGGGGAGTAGGGTTCCTTTTGCACTGCACTACAGACTCGCCAGTTTATCTTTATAGTATTATTCAGAACCCCGACTTCTTGCTGGACTCCCCCAAAATTGAGGGTACCATTTTTTCCCCAAGTATATGAAGCCTAAACTGGATTGCAGTCCTCCTTTCATTGGAGATGGGGGGGGGGGGGATAATCATAATAGGTGATGGAAGCTGGGAGAGATCATCTGGTTTTCAAAATCTAATTCCTATTCTGTTGTTCATGCTTGTTTGACAAAGATGTTGTAATGCCCTGTAACCTAGAATGGACAAAAATGGCATTAATTTCTCCATTACCTTGGCCTCTTGGTATGATTATTTTTCTCTACATAATCTGTTGTTGATTAAGATTATTTCATCATCCAGTAATCTTAGACTTGGGTTTTAGCCAGAGCTCAGTCCTGGAAGAGTGGTTCCTGCTGCCAACATATAATTCTGGAATAAATTGAAGCAGC
This sequence comes from Python bivittatus, assembly GCF_059951505.1. Taxonomy (NCBI): domain Eukaryota; kingdom Metazoa; phylum Chordata; class Lepidosauria; order Squamata; family Pythonidae; genus Python; species Python bivittatus. The sequence continues at coordinate 10,440,003 of NW_028277056.1, forward strand.
ACCAAGAAAGGGAGTGTCCTCAAGCATGTCCTAAAACAGAAGCAAGAATTTTTTTGTGTGGGTACAGAGACTGCAACAGTGATTTTATCAGAGAGGGCTGAAATATCTAACCCGTTTTGGTGTGTGGAGAGGATAGGGTAGAAATGCAAAGTCTAAAGACTTGGCTCCATGCCCGGCCCCAGGCCCCGAATCCGTACAGGGACCCATTTCTTGGTTAAGTTAGTGATTATGGGGGATGATATTTTCTTGGCTGCTATGTACATTTTAATTTTTATATTGCTGCAATTGTTTTTATTTTATTTATGTATTTTAATTTTGTTTGCCGCCCAGAGTCACTTGCTGAGATGGGCAGCTGTACAAATTGAATGAATGAATGAATGAATCAATCAATCAATCAATCAATCAATGCATTTCGCCTAGCAGAGACTTAAATACACCCATATTCATTTGTATTTCTCTTCCACACCAAACCATAATGCCATTGAAAATCAACAATTTACTGCCAACTTCAGCCGCAAAATTCTACCGAGTAGCTGAGGACAGAAAAATGGGATACCTATTTTTCCATGCCTACCCTATGGGTATTGTTTGGCTACTCCATTCTGAAAGAATCAAGGGAATGGGGAGAAATAGGGTTTGTAGAGTTCTTGGGGGTGATGCTGTTTTGTGTTTTGTTCTGTGCTCTAAAATCACTGGGTCATTATTTATATTTGTTAAAAAAGACTAATGGGTCATTCCAAAACCAGCATTATCTATAGGCCTCTATCCTATGAGCCAGCAGTGTAGTAAGCAGCTAAAATGTCTAATACAGTTCTACAAAATTACAGAGACCACAAGAAGTATTTTCATGGAGTGTCTTATGAAACGTCAAGCACCAGTAAAGTGTTATAATGTATTTATATGATTATTCTCAGTATCTAAACTAAAATGCACTCAGCATGGAATCTTGTATAGCTTGGGATGGGGAGGTAGGGAGGGAGTGATGAAGATCTGGTGTCTTTTCAGGCCAAGGTGTCTAGAATCACAAATCTACAGTATCTCTTGGATTTGGGGATGCTTTGGGGATGCTAATTTTTCAAGAATGCTAATCATCAAAGACAGTTGCAAAAACAATCATTTAGGAACAGCTTTAGATAATACTAGAAAAACTGTCCATCACATTCCTCGTAAGTACATTCCATTCCTCCAAATCCTCCTTATTCAAACAAGCTTACATTCTCAGGCTGGTTAAAGATGAGAACAAAATTAGGTGGCACGATTTGTTCGGAGAGATCATCACAGGCAGATAATTTCTGCTGATGCCATCTCAAATGGCATTGCTGTCCTTGTTCTATCAAGTGGATGATTGACTGGTAGACATACTGACCAGTGGTGGAACATAGGATCTGAAAGCAGAAGGTTATAAATGTATTTCTGGTCATCTCTGGAAAGGCTGGGAAAGACTTCTGTCTAAAACCTTGGAGAGTCACTGCTGTTTTATTTCACTGTCTAGAATTTTTCCCTTCCTTACTTCTCCCAGTCTGCAAATGAGGCACCTCCAATCCATTTTATGTTCTCAACCATCTTGCAGACTAGATTAAGCCAGGGAAGTGGTGAGCCAGGAAGCCTTAAAATCAAGTAGAGATCTGAAATTGGATCTTTCTGATCTTAGACCTCCCTTCTAAAGACACAGGCTTCCCGGGCCTTGATCTAAAGAAGAGGATGAGCAACTCTGCACTATCCCATAAAGCAGTGTTGTCCAAACTTGGCCACTTTAAGATGAGTGGACTTCAACTCCCAGAATTCCCCAGCCAGCCATGCTGGCTGGGGAATTCTGGGAGTTGAGATCCACTCATCTTAAAGTGGCCAAGTTTGGACAATACTGGCATAAAGGCATAACAACTAAATCTGGAGAAAGAATGGATCAAATACCAGATATTTTAACAATATTTTAGAACAGCCAAGAAGGCAAAAAGTGAGCAGTGATTTACATAGGAAACTGCTTTATACCAAGTCAGACCTGGAGTTACTGTCTATATCAGAAGGGCTACACTTAACACTTTTTAGGAACCTAACAGCCACTGTAGATGTCTAATCATAAAACTGGACGGGCTATTTTTTTCCTTGGTGGGGGGCAAGGGAGATTATAGGGAGTTCTTTGTCAGGGATTAGGGTTAGGAGGTATTGTTAAAGTCATTGCGTCTTTCCTGCTTGAATATAATGAGAAATTCTGTTTTCAATCTGCAGCAACTATAGTCACAAGGCTTTCAAGCCGCTGGGAACGTAGGCGCCACGTGTGGCTTGAGGTTGTACATTGTTGACTCTTGCTCTACACTAACTAGACAATTAGGAGTTTTGACTAGATCCATACAAAAACGGCAAGAAGCAGAACTGCGGTGATCCTTGTATCCCTACAAGTCGTTCCACTGCCTTGGAGTCATCACGACAAATCAATAAATAAACAATTTATTTGTGAGAATAAATAAGCAATTTATCCGTGAGAATAACCTTGGGAAACAGGAGGAAGAGCTGCAGCCAGGGCAATGGGCAGACAAGAGATGTCTCAGCTCACAGAAGGAGTAGGGTTGGAGAAAGCGTCTCAGAAGGTCTCGGAGAAAGCGTCTCACAGATGGTTGTATTCTTAATAATGACTGTTTTTTAATAATTCTTTTATATATTTATTGTTTTATTTTAATCGTTGTATGCTGCCCAGATCACTTCATGTGAGATGGGCGGCCACATAAATTTGATAAATAAATAAATAAATAAATGAAATTGCAGTGACATCTCCTCACTAATAATGACTAGATAGTTAGTAATGCTACAGAAGATGCCTTCAGTTGGGAATGCAATTGGGAATCCAAATATGTTAAAATAATACGAGTAGTCCTTGATTTATGACCATTCATTCAGCAACTGTTTGAAGTTATGGCGGTGCTGAATGAAGGGACTTATGACCTGTGCTCAAACTTATGGCTGTTGCAGTGCCCCCACGGTCACGTGATCAAAATTTGGGTGCTTGGTAGCCTGCCCACACTTCAGGGGCACTTCAGCTCCCCGCCACCACAGGGGCACTTCAGCTCCCCACACCTGCCTATCTTCCCCCCATCTGTGCCCTTTTGGCCCCTGGCCACCCTGGATTCCACTGCCCCAGCGGACCTTCACTGTCTTCTTGCTTCCACTGATGATGAGGTGTGCCTGGCCTGGCTGCTGGGCTGGGCTGGGGCTGGGCTTCGCACTGTGAAAAAAAAAAAAAAAGCAGAAAGCAGCCCCAGAGCTATAGCACAGCATGAAGCCCAGCCCCAGCCCAGCCCAGCCCAGCAGCCAGGCTGTCAACCAAGATTGCCATTGCTAAGTGATGCATTCACTTGATGCCTTGCTTTACAGCCACATCACTTAGTGACAGAAATTCCAATCCCAATTGTGATCGTAAGTTGAGGACTACCTGTATAGAGCAATTTAGATTGTGTGTAATAATAGAGTGTAACAATTTAGGGTATACCTTCCCTTCCCTAGAGCTTCCCTTCCCTGGAGCTGAGCTCCCTTTTTTGGGTTGGTGGAATTCTCCATCCCATTTTTGTGGGTGAGACATTCTCAATGCTCAATGCTCAATGCTCAAGGGCGGGTGTCCCCACTTGACAGAGACAGGAGCACAATTACTCAACATGCTGAGTGTCTGTCAGCCCTTCAGGTTAGTCCAGGCAGGAAACCATGAGTACTAACACTACCTCTATTATAGGGTAACAGTAAAAGAAACTTGCAAGCCAGAAATAACTTCTCCCCTCCCTTGCCTTTACTTTCCAGAGAACTAGGGAGGGTCCCTTCTGAGATGCTATCTCCACCCCATCCCTCCTTTGGACTCAGATTTCCCTTATCAGACCATTGTCTAAGCCAGTGTTTCTCAACCTTGGCAACTTTAAGATGCGTGGACTTCCACTCCCAGAATTCCCCAGCCAGCCTAGTTGAAGTCCATGCATCTTAAAGTTGTCAAGATTGAGAAACACTGATATAGGCTGTGGGTCTTCCTCCTCCTGCCTCCCAAAGTTATTCTCACAGCTCATTACAGTGTCTTCCCAATGTCCTCCCTTAGCTTTTGATGGAAACATGGGAAGCTCAGAAGGTGCCAACTGCTAGAGACTGATTGTTGTGACAGACAAGATATTGGTCATCTTGGAATTAAATAGTTACAGGAACATCACGCTTGACCCCTAGGAATGTCACTGAAATGCTCCTCCCTTTGAAAGAAGTTTGAAAGCAGATGTTCCTTCAACAGATTGAATGAGAACTGGGACAAAAATGCAGGTGAATATCTCTCACCAGAATTGCTTTTCTTAAATAACAAAAGAAAATATGGTGTCCATCCTTTTTATATTAATTTTTAAGTGTGATCATTACTGTCTTACTTTTTGTCCTTTGTGGAAAACTTCAATATTATCTGCTTGATGATTTCCCCAAAGTCTGGAGTCATTCAGGTTTTACTCTCAAGGTCCCCCCCCCCCCACTTCTGGGAACAGCCCACTGAGCTTTGCTAATTTCAACAGTGCCTTACGGTTAAATGCCTGCATGTTACCAGGTTAAATAGAGCTATCCTTCATCAAACAAGACAGCCATGAGTGTAAAAGATCAGAAGAACTGATACCTAGGGATATCCTTAGATAATACTGTCAAGTCTTTCATTCAAAGGCTTTTAGCTCTATAAACAGGAAGTTAGACAAGTTTCTCAAATTGTATCATTTTGAACCAAGAGAGTTTGGAGTTAGCTATTCCTGAGCCATCAGCTTTGAGAAATGCTTATGCTAGTCTATGACTGTAATAAAGATTTGATTTGATTTGAACTATTTGAAATTAATTAAATTAAATATTCTATTAAATTTATAAACACTAGGGTTTTCCTCACTGAATAATGCAGCATCTTAAGTTGGATTTTTTTTTTTAATCTGCGCTCAGTCGTTACCGACTCTGCAGTGACTACTTGGACGAGTCCTTGCAGTTTTCAAGGCAAGTGTTTCGGAAGTGGTTTGCCAGAGCCTCCTTCCTAGAGCAGAGCCCAGCTGGCGAGCGCAGGAGGTGGGGTTTCCATTGCTTCGTGCCCTTTTCGGGCACGCACGGTTTTTCGCGCTTACGAGCAACTGCTCCCGACTCCTTTTTTGCAAGGCGCTGCCAGCATTTTTCCTCCCACCGGAGTGAGAGTACCCATTTATCTACTCACGTGAGTTTTCGACCTGTTGGGTTGACAGGAACTGGGGAGGAAACAGGAGCTCACCCTGCTAACACGAAGGCTGGACTCGAACCGCTGAAGCGTCGACCATTTCTGGCCGGCAACTTTCAGCGTCATTAAGCCGCTGCGCCACCGCGTCCCCCTAAGTTGGATAGAAATAACAACAAAATGGACATGAATTTTGCAGGCCGAGCTTCAACTGTTTCAGCTAAAGATGCATCTCAAACGTTCTTCAATGAACTTCCCATTTTCACTCCCAACAGACTCCCCAGACTATGAGAAGGGAAATCTCTTGTCTGAATATCTGGAGAGATGCTGTAGCCAGGATTGATCATGGATGGGCAAACTGAACACCCAACAGCATAGTCAAAATTGAGGGTTGATGGGACAACAACATCTGAAAGACCACATTCTGCCCATCTCTGATACAGATAACCTTCAGCTCAATAGACCAATAGCTTGATACATTATGACACAGTGCTCTGTGTCTTCAATCCAATCCAATCCAATAAAAAAGCAAACATTCATTAAAATATAGTCATTGCTCAGTTAATAATAGTGAGTTTTTTCATCTCTTTATTGCATGCATCCTCTAGTTTGTTTGTAGTGTGGATAGGGCCTTTATTAATACCTGCAACAAGTAAGTGGCTTTTATTATATAGTGTTTTTATACTAGCTGTTCTGCAGTTCCCAACTTTAGAGAGCATCAGAATCACTTCTATTCTATTGGCCAGGGTGAGGAAACCTATGATCCTTCAGATGAGATTGGATTACAGTGTACATCAGCCCCAGCAAACATAGGCCAACATTGGGAAAAATGGAAGTTAAGAGTCCAGCAACCTGTGGAGGACCACAGGTTCTGTAACCCTGCCCTCTGGCGCGGATAATTGCTTGGTTTTATTTCTCTCTCTCATTATCATTCTTTGCTTTTCTTCAAGCTTTTACATGCATCTCAAGGATTTTCCATAAGAACTGCAGATCAGATATGCCATTTATATGGCATTTGACTCAGTGATGGAAGTCAAATACTGTGGGTACTAACATAGCAGCTCCTGTAGGGATCACCTGCCGCTAAGCATGAGAAAATGTGAGAAAGAAGTTGTCAGTGCTACGGCAGTTACTCATAAACTGGCATTGTTTGTTTGTTTTTCCTTCTTGGGAAGATGAAGTGGCCAGATCTCTCAGTATTTGGTACTACCAAATCATAGCAGCATTCTCCCAAATAATGCCTTTACTTATTTATTTATTTTAAAAGTGATGTATTTATTTTAAAAATGATTTATATCTTTTAAAAAGTATTTATTTATTTATTTTCAAGATTATTTTAATTTTTTTTTTAAAAAAGGATGCATATGTGATGGCTCTCTCTCCATTTTTATTTAAACAAAGTATTTCGTCTAATGATACTTTGTGAAATATTCCATTGATCAATGTTAATTAATTATTTGCCTTGTTTGCTTTATTAGCAATGAATAGTTTATAAATAAATAATTAACTATCCTGCCTACAGATTAAGAGAAACTGCATGCCAGCCCAGAACAAAGTGGTCCATCATAAATTGTATTTATAATGAGAGATAGCTATAAGCAATCAAAATATGAAGGAAAGAATAAAAAAATAACCAAAAGTTCTAGCAGCTCTAAGGAATTAGTCAGCATTTATGAACTGTAACAGGCAAAAAAAAAGAAGGGGTGAGGAGACTTTCTAATGATTATAAAGAAAGCACTCGGTGAGCTTTCTTGGAAAGAGATCTTTATGGTTAAGGTGTTAACCACGAAAAGACCCATTTCATAAATGCCTCCAGTTATATGTCCATGTGAAACCTTATGAAAAAGGGCTCCCAGTTTCTCTAATCTTTATTTCCTTACATTTGAAAACCAAAGGGATAACAAGGAAACTGATGTTCATGAACCTTCACACACTTCCCTCATTTCTGTCATGTTGGAGGGCTTTAGGCAGACATCCTGTCTCGTTGAGTGTCAAGGCCATGGAGATGTGAGAGGCGGTGACCCTGGTCTGCATTCTGGGAAGCAGTGGAGTTCGGAAGATTGGAGGGGGGTGCCCCCAAACTCTGACTAGCAACCAATCATCAGGAAGATAAGTTTCCCCCAATAATAAGGAGGATCCAAAACTTGTGCCAATTTCAGCCAATCATTTGTTAATTGCTGTATCTCTTTGTAAGAAACATGTATAAAATCTTCTTCTTTGGGTGTGACCGGGGTTCTTCTCTGTCTTAAGGGGAGACCCCAGCTGACTTTATTGGCAAGCTTTCAATAAAACTTTAAAATCTCAGCTGGTACTTTCATGTCTAAACTTCTGCCGGACTGAATCCTAATTGGGGAGAGTGAGAAACTCTCAAATTTTGCTAACACATGGATGGAAGAACCTGGAGAAGGGCCTCAGAGAATGACCCCAGGACCTGGGAATCCAGGAAGGTACTGGAATTGGTGGGCATCCCCAGCATATTCTTGGAATTCCAAATGTCCCCATATATTTGATGTAACAAGATAAGGGGAAAATCAAACACAATCTGCACTTAGTTAATGAGCTTTGCTTCCAAGGACTGAAGTATCTTTAGGGCGTAGTTACATTCTTGCTTAAAAACAAAGTGAAGAGTTGTCATTTGAGCATCAGGAGGAAGGTCATATTGAATTAAAAAGGTCTCCATAAAGTAGAAATATATACAACTGGCTGGGGGTTTCTTTGCAAGAAGTCTGCTGCAGGGAATGTATCTGATCTGAGCTTTCAATAATTTACCAGACTCTGGTGGTTTGAGAAGACTTTGGAAATGTCTGGGGAAAAACTCATTTATCTTAGACGTCTGCCTAAGATAGAATGATTATAGAGCTGAACCCACATTTTGTTGATAAATGATGTGAACAAATGTTGATTCTTTATTGCTTTGAATCTTTTAGCAAAAGACTCAATCAATTATGATAAATTACTTTCTATAATCATTTATAGAAATAAATACTAGTTACATTAGTGAAATTTAGAACCACTGTCTTAGACATGTAAAATAAAATGTCAGGCTGAGTCTGACCATATTCTTACCCTAAATATTTCCTTTTGTGAGGTGAGTGTTGAATCTAACCTTGCTTCTCCAGCTACAATGTGTGTTCTGCCTCCTATTCCGCCAGATTGCTATGTGAGTTAAAACCCCCAATAACCCAGAAATCCAGTATGTATTGTACAAGTTCAGAATATGATATCTAAGCTTGATGTTTTAATTACTACAAAGGATTCTGAAGCTGTCTCTATAGATTATTTGTTGGTTCAGAATTCAGAAGCCATATTACTTTAATGGTATGTGGGAATGATCTTGGGAGACTGTGTCAAGAGACGCGGCCAAGGGAACGGTCAGATCAAAGGCAACTTAGCCCGCAGCAGGAATATGGATGGTGTAAGTTGCCTTTGATCTGACCGTTCCCTTGGCTGCGTCTCTTCATCCTGTCTCCCAAGGTCATTCCCACATACCTTTACAATTACTGAATGGACGTCCCTCATAAACAGTAAAGTATATTAAATTTTTAATCATATTAACATAGTTTTATTGGAAGATGTAAAGTAATTGATCAACAAAAACCCTATGTCAGCTTTCTCCAGTTTGATCCCCTCCAGCTGTACCATCTTAAATTTCTCATCTACCACAACTAGCATGTCCAGGCTGACCAAGGGTGATGGGAGATGTAGACCAAGATAAGCTTCCAAGACTGAGGAAATTATCTAATATGGTATCTGCTTCCACGTGGACTTACCTGTTCTTGAATGGATGACCATGTGGCCCCTATGCTACTTCTTTGGTGGCTTTCTTTAAGATGTGCCAAGGGAGTTGGTTGGCAGTGTATAGAGGATTATGTTTATCCTAGGGAAGAAAGTGTTTCTTAGCAAAGGGAAGGGGGTGGGTTCCCTGTTGATCTTGTGATGAGGTAGAAATACATATGCTTACATATGCGCTGTTGCAGCTGAAAACATGGATCAGCCATCCCTTTTTTAATATCTGATTCTGAGAGTCTGACCCATTCCCCGTCCATTGACTTCAAAGGTGAGTTGGATAAGTGGAGAAAAATACACTTCACCGGGCACCATGGTTGTTGAATATTTTCCTTGGATACCCGTTTTCCTTCCCTATTTTTAATCATGCTTTGTCCATGTTTTATAAAGTTTTTCTGCTAATATTGCCTGATTAGTTTAAATCCTACTGATTTCAATGGGTCTGTTTTAGCTGTGTTTATTTAATTATGAGCACGGATGCAAACTCTTGTTCTTTTGTATTGAATGAGTCATGTCTTAAAGAAACCTTTTTGGAGGGTGGGGAGAAGGAAGGTTGATACAGACATTATGTGGAAGAGGCTTACACACATTTACATAAAAGTAGATCCTACTTTATTTGATGAGGTTTTCTACTGAGGATAGGATGGCATCTTAAATGGGTCTTTTAAATCTGTATGATTTTATGGCATTCAATAGCACATATCTGCTGGATTTCTTCCTCCCCACAATGCACCTTCCATTATTTTTTTTAACTTGAGAAAGCAAATGTTAACACCTGCCAGCTTTGGAAGCTAAGCATGAACAAGCCTGTATGATGAAAGATTATCAGGAAATTCCAGTGTTAGAAGCCAGATTGGATAAACCACTTCCATACTGTTCCCAAGAAAATTGTATCCATTCCATGTAGCCTCCAGGAGTCAAGCTCAACCTGAAGAGCCTTGAATTTACTAAAATAAAACAGAAGATATTCAAGTTTTAATTAGTTGATCTCCATACACTCCCCATAGACTGGAAGTAGGGAGATTTTACCAATGATCACTTTGTTGGTCTTATTGTCTCATCCTGATTTCTCAGTTTCATCATTTGGCAAATACTTCTAAGTGACCAGAATAACATGTGGAGGGTCTTCATATTTTTCCCTTCAAGGTATATATGTGCAGAGCCAATTGCTTGGGCCTTCCTTAGATTTTTCAGTGCAAAACTCAGTTCTAGCTTCTGAACACTTATGATCCAGACCATATTATTTTGGCTGACCCACAAAGAATGTACAAAATAATTCAGCAAAGTCAGGGAGATTCTCTCCTTCTTCCCCCTACTGAGGGGTGCCCCCTCTGTGCTTCCCTCTTACAGTGAGGCTGGTGCAATGAACAACTCAGCACCTGCCACTTAACGTTTCTTGAAATGGCCCAGAATTAGCACTACTGTGGTTTATTCTATTGCCACCACATTCCACACTCAAAGATATAGCGGACAAGGGCATTTCATTTTCTTCCCCCTTCCCACTCCGTGTGTTAATCATCTCACTCATGCAAAGATGTCTGTGCCCTCAGCCAACAATCATAATGGTTTCCATTAATAAGTTAATTATCACTGTCTGCACCTCTAAAATTTTGTTCTATTTTTCTCCCATTGCATTGCTTGCAATTCTTGCCATCCCATTCTTAAACATCTGTGACTGGATTGGAGCATCATGCTAAACGATTATTTGTTTAACCTGATTTACAAATCACTAAGGCTGAGTTCACACAATATGCCAAGCCAAAATCAAACAAACCAGTATATTATAGAATTTGACCTATGGGTGGATAGGCTGTAAAGGAAATCATGAAAGGAAGAGTTATGGGGAAGTCTCTGATGTTTGGAAAAACCAAAGTCATTCAGAAAAGATGCTGACAGTTATACTGACCATCAGGAGCCAGATAGTCCATGACTGGCTTCATCCTATTTGGAATTCATTTGATATAGGTAGCCACATGTTATTCTATGGGATTCAAACCCTCTACTGGTTCTTGAGTCTTAGGAAATTTGTTCTTTGGATTAACTGCTTCTAGTCAAGACTGCTGACAGACTATCCTGGTCAAAGGTTGTCTATCAGGTCACAAAGAGTCAGAAATGACTGAACATAGCAACAACTGTAAACTTCTATATTGGCACAAAGAAAACTGCCTGGATATGTCCATGAAGTGTCCAACATGACTCAACTGAGTTTTACTGATATAACTATAGATAAATTTGCAGCTGAGGAAATACAATGCTTCTTGTATCTAAGAAAGTGTAAAAACATTTTGCAAATGCATCCATTTATTCATTTATTAGAAACCTTTATATGATGCTTAACTTCTACTGAGTTTGGTAGGTTTCAAAGATTCACAAGATGTTTGTTACAGGGCCTTTTCCCATTTACACCTAACCATGGCACAAAGTTGCTCTGGCAACCTTGTTTGTCTGTGATGTCTCCTTAGCTGTACCAGTGTTCAATAGTGCGCCCCCTCCCCCAAGGTGAATAAATCTGTTAGGCTTTGTTACCCATTATCTTGGTGGAAAATCAAATGGGTGGCAGTGAAGCAATAGAAGCAGGTTTTATTGGATGCCACCTAGGGTCACTTTGCATGAGATGGGCAGCCATATAGATCTGAAAAATAAATAAATAAAATTGGCAAAGGGAAGAGCAACGATGCAATTTTGGGAATAGATGTACCTGTGAGACCCTACATTCAGCCATGTCTTTCTACTGGTTATTCCCATACCCACATAAAAACAAATGCTTTGTGCTAGTTTAGTTGATAAGAAGAAGTGGGGAGTAAAACCTAGTTTAATTTCTCATTGAAAGTGTTCCCATAGGAGAGGCAGGGCTATTGTGCTGCCCTTAAAAGGTGGAGTTTTACGTGATTAAAGGGACTCTGGAAAGGAGATCTAGAACTGGGAGAGAACTGTAACAGAGATGCCATAGCTGACATCTAAGATTGATCCAGACAGCTCTGGATGTTGAGCATTTATGGTTTGAATGATCAACAATGTGGGGTGGTCAGTCCGAGTTGGATTTGGCCATATTTACATGACAGAAGTTTTGTTAATATATACGCATGTCCAGAGAAGTTTGTTAAAGAAAATTGTTGGGCATAACCCATAGAAGAATGCCGAAGACGTGAAAATGAGGATGTGTCTTGGGGTGTGATCTATTCTTTACAGCTTACCTACAATGGAGGTTTGTGATGACAGAAAATCATTGGTTTAATCCACCTAGAGATAAACCAGATGCCAGTTTGTCTCACAGAGTATCCATAAGCCTTTCATTAACTCTAAGGTAGGAGTAGGTAGGGTGTAGAATCTGTAAATAGACTAATTTATGTAAATAAAGCATTTTGTTTTTCTAAACTATCTTACCAAAAGCCACAGTGTTGTCACTGGGCAATAAGTTAACACAGTTGGCCACCTCACGAGCTGGCAAGCATCCTTCTTGCTGTTGGGAAATTACTGCTGATTTATCTGCAATGTTCATGTCTAAAATATAAAATAGGATTGGGCAAGACATCTGCAACGATGACAAAAAGAAATCAATAATATAAAACTCATCTGGTCGGTTCATGACCACAATTCTGTTTCTAGAAAGAGGTGCTGGGGCTTGTTTGAACAGAAGTGGGCAGATGTTGGAGTTACCTGATCTTCTTTGTTCTCAGCTTGAACTTTGATTTCAGCTTGTGCAAAAGAGTCACTGGTGGGGGATCAAATTACCTTTTCAACACTGGAATGACCCTGATAAGAAAAGCATCAGGAAACAGCATAATCACACACTGGGATTTTGAAAACAGCCACTTGGTACACTTACAAGCAAACACAATGGCTACTTTTCTGTTTGAAGGCAATTTTGTTGTTAGCATGGAGGAGCATTCCATGAATTGAAAGGGTGTTGTCCGTTCTGCTAACTTATATAGTCTACCATATGTTAATAGCCAGGACCACTTCTTCCTCCTACTTAACTTCTCTGGCACTTTTGCACATCTAAATCCTCCATGGAGGTTTTTAGGTCCATTACAAGCAATTCCTTGATGTATCTGATGAGATTCTGAAAAGCTGTGCAGTGAGAAATGTTCTTTCTTGGAAGAATACAGAAAGGCATTTATGTTGATGCACGTTTCCAAGGAGAACTTTTTCATAATTAAGGTCTATGGCTAATATCAATGCTGATATCGTGGCTGTAGAGAATCTTGCACAGGTTCCTCTCAAGCTGCCAATAATGTCTTCTGAATCAAATTGGAACTGATTTAGTAACTGTTACCACCATCTGGTTGGTGTCCTAGTGATGGTGGCTACTTTCAATCAAGCTTCTTGTCCCTAAGCACATAGAGATTAGTGACAATTAAGAAATCTCAGGCTGAATTTGAGGTCAATATGTTCGAAAGTTTCAGTATGTAGTTCCCTGTTTTTCATACACCTAATAGAAATAGATTACAAAAGGATGTTCACACAGGAATGAAGTTTTCCTTTACCAATATCATTAGTTGGCATTGACAATCATGACTAATATTAAATTTATTCTTCTTTTGTTTCTGCAGCAGATGCTTCCAGATTCAGTTCTGTTATTTTAAAATAAAGCTGAGAAAGAGGTATTATAAAACCCTGGAAAGCATTAAACATGTTTCCTAAACTTTTGTTTAAAGGCAGTTATCTTTACATCCAGTGGCAATCAGTTCCACAAGTAAACAGTTTTATATTTAGAAGTATTTCTGTTTATAAAATTCAACTCAAACATTCCTATTGCAACAATTTACAGAAGCTGTAGTGACATGTATTAATCGCCCTTATTTCTTCTTTTCAACATGAAGAAATTTCATGCAAGGTGACAAGAAATACATAGTTGTGTAATAAAAACTGACAGGGCTAGAGCAGAACAAGATATTGTTAGCTGCAAAAATGCCACTCAAATCTCCTCTGAAAAAGAAGGATTTCTCCTCCACATTTTGAAGAGTACAAATTGTTATGGAGATAAATTGTACAGGATGGGGGACCTTTTTCAGACCTACATCACAGCTCAGATTGGCCTTTCCTCTCCATGTGATCTACTACCTTGGATATTAGGGGTCCCTATTTTTTGAAAAGAGTTTATTCACAGCTATTTAGGCACTTCATACATTGACTAAGCTAAACAAACCACATTACAGCTTAGAATGGGATATGAACTCAGGCATTATGACCTATAAATCGTAACCGCTACCATGTTTCTGCAAGCTTTCTGTCAAATCTGCCAGGTCAACCAGACCAAGAATCAACTCCACAGGAAGGCTAAGCCTACTTGTATTGAGAATGGCTAAAATAACAGAATCTTGCAAGTCTGATTGTGCCGTGCCTCCTCCCCTTCTTATACTCATGTAAAATAAGGAAGTCCCTAAGCCACTTACTTATGCATGCTTTCTTCTTGTTTTGGACCTAAGCTGTGTTTTTCTCCTCATCACTTTGCTAATGGACCTGGACTATCTCTGTCAAGGTCATCTCCCTTACTCTCTACACTTCCCTATGAGATAAGCCAACTTCCCATTATTCTGAGGCAGGAAGTACATCAAAATGGTTGTGTAAACTAGCAGCGGCTATGTCCATAATGTGGAAAATTGGAGGTTTCAAATCTTTTCTTCCAGAAGTCCTCTGGGTCTTCATACCCTGGCCCTTCCTCCTTCCCTTAGAGGAACAACCTGGTAGTTCTGACTGTCAACACTTATCTTCTAGGGAGCACCTCACTTGGCCTGCTCCCCCTAATCCCAGTGGGTAGATGTGATGGTATGTGGGAAAGACCTTGGAGATGGGGCCAGGAGACGCTGCCTAGGGAACAATCAGATAAGACAATGGATAGCCCACAGCTGGATAGTGGGCAGGGCAAGAGGCTCAGAAGGGACCCTTCCTAGTTTCTCAGGCTATAAAGGGGATGGTGGGAGAATTGCACTTTCAGACTTGCAAGATTCTGTTAATGTGGCTTTTTTATTTCTTATCTGGTTGTGTTTCCTGTCTGGTCTACCTGGTAAGGCTGACAGTTAGAGAGATACATCTCATGCTGCCTTTCTGGCAAAGAAAAGGGGAAAAAATAAGATCATAAAATTATCTCTGCAGCACTATCTCCGGCCCATATAGCATCAAGATGTCTAATTTATTTATTTATTTAAGCACTCACTTATGGTGACTCCATGTGGCTTACAGAAATCAAAACCCCAAATACAAAACTCACTATATCCCCCACCCCCACCCCCACCCCCACCCCAGTGACAACAACACATTTACATTAGCCATTTGATGGGTGCTGGATCGACCTGGGATCCCCAGGCCCACTGGCAAAACCATGTCTTCAGGACCTTGTGGAAGTGTATCAAGGTGGGGGCCAGTCTTATCTCTGCAGGGATAATGTTCCACAGGGAGGGAGCCATCATGGAGAAGGCCCTTCTTCTCAATCCCACTAGATGGACCTCCTTAATGGGGAGAGGGACCAGTAACACACCCTGCCTCTCCTATCTGGTGGGTCAGGCAGATGAAATTGGGAAAAGGTGGTCCTTCAAATAGCCTGGCCCCAAGTCACGTAGGGCTTTAAAGGTGATAACCAGCACCTTGAATTGTACCCAGAAGCAAATCAGTAGCCAGTGCAGCTCCCACAAGAGAGATGACACACATGCAAATCTAAGCTTGCACAAAACTATGTGGGCCACTGCATTCTGAACCAACTGAAGATTCTGGATAGTTTTCAAGGGTACCTCCACATAGAACGCATTACAGTAGTCAAGACAGGAGGTGACTAGGGTGTGGGTGACTGTGAGCAGGGCCTGTTGATCCAGGAAAAGATGTGTGTATCCAGAAAACCCCCCAGATTATGCATTGGGTCCGTCTGGGGCAATGCACTCCCATCCAAGCCCAAAGGTGGCAATTCTCCATGGACCAAAGAACCCCAAATCCAGAGCCATTCCATCTTGCCAGGGTTCAGTTTCAATAGAAGAGAATGTATGTAGCTCAGGGTTGAACTGTGGAGTCCTTGGGATTCTCTGAGCTTGGTTGTTTTCTTGCAAATGTTTCATTACCTGGCTAGGTAGCATCTTCAGTGCTAGAATGGAGTGGGGTTTGCTCTCTGTGGGGTTCTGTTTCAACACACTGCTCCCCATCCAGACCTTAACAGCCTCCAGGCACTACAAGAGGGAGGTCATGGCATTGCTTAACTCACTGTGGGCTGAGATATACAGCTGAGTATCATCAGCATACCGATGATATCTCAACCCATGGTGATGGATGATCTCACCCATGTAGATGTTAAACAAAAGCGGAGAAAGTACCAAAGCCTGCAGAACCCCACAAAGCAGGGGCCAAGGTCTGGACCTCTTGCTCCCTATCAATATCGACTAGGAACAGCCACAGAGGAAGGAAGCGAACCAGGTCAACACAGTGCCTCCAACTCCCAACCCCCAAAGGTATTGAAGGCCACCGAGAAGTCAAGAAGAGTGAGGTTGGATGCACTACCCCATCTCACTCCCACCAGAGATCATCAAAAAGTGTGATCAATGCTGTTTCCATCCCATATCCAGGCCTGAACCCCGACTGAAAAGGGTCCAGATACAGTGGTACCTCGGGTTACGAACGCTTCTGTTAACGAATTTTTCGGGTTACGACCAGCTCCAGCCACAAAAATTTGCTTCGGTTTGCGAACTCCACTTCGGGTGACGAACAGGATCCGCGGCCATTTTCCACCCTGACACGTGGTCCGCGGCCATTTTCCCGCCCCTGACACATGGTCCGCGGCCATTTTTCTGCCCATGACACGTGGTCCGCAGCCATTTTTCTGCCCGTGACACGTGGTCCGCGGCCATTTTCCGCCCCTGACACGTGGTCATAGGGCGGGGGACTCTCCCTCCAAGCAATAGCCGCCTCCCTGTCCTCCACGCCAGAACGGATTAACGGTAATTACATTGAACCTTATGGGAAAATTTGCTTCGGGTCGCGACCAATTCGGGTTGCAACCAGAGTCACGGAATGAATTAAGTTCGTAACCCGAGGTTCCACTGTAATTGGTTTCACCCAAGAACCTCTGGAACTGCAATGCAACCACCTTCCCCAAAACAGGAAGATTGGACACAAGACAAAAATTATCCAACAGGGTGGAATATAGCGATTGCCTTTTCAGAAGAAGGCAGACCACAGCCTCCTTAAAAGGTTGGGGCACCATCCCCTCCCCCAGAGAATCAGTAATCACTGCCAGAACCCACCCACATCAGTATCAGCTCTTCTTTCCCCTTGAAAGATAAATAAATCTCACAAGAAATAAAGGCAATTGACCTTTAAGATAACATCATCTTAAAAACTTTTTAGATTGAAATATTAAAAGGCTTTTTAAAATTTTCAAATATTAAAAGTCAATTTGGCAATTACAAAGCTATTCTAGCAAATGATTGGAAGAAGAAAAGGCTCCAACAAAATATACAGGTAAATATAAGGATGATGAGAAAGCTCAAGATGGCTTTCCTGTGCTGCTAATAAGGGAAAATTTGCCTTAAAGAGATAAATAGCACAGAATCTCTGTAGGTTTGATTCAAATCAATAGTAAAAAAAAAAAAAATCCTTAAGTTGTAGAGAACAATTTAAAAGATTCCAACACAGAGAAAACAAGGATTAAATTTAGTAGTTTCTAGCTTGACATTTTATCTATTTCTACTTGAAGTAATAGACATTTGAATCAGATTTTCCTTCTTATCCAATTTACTTGAACAGTTTTTTCTATAAGTTCCTAACCGAAGACTGGGGCAGAATGGTCTCAATTTTCTTCTTTCTATCCTGACACTTAATTCTCTTCTCTCAGATCTCTCCCTTCACCTTCTAAAAGATGAAACCTTCCTTCCTTCCTTCCTTCCTTCCTTCCTTCCTTCCTTCCTTCCTTCCTTCCTTCCTTCCTTCCTTCCTTCCTTCGAATTGAGGGGACTTCTTAAGCATACATGCTAAGGTCCATGCCTAAGAGAATGTGTGTATTCAGATGTTGTCTCGCATTTAGAATGTGAATGCTGCCTGAAGTTTAGAACGTAAGTCTAATACACTGGCTTAATACCATTTTCTTTTAAACATTACAACAGAAAATCCTCCACAAAGTGTATGGGGTTCCTCCCACCCATTTTGCATCACCACCCACACAGTGGCTGCCGTTAAGAAAAAAAAGATAATAATAATGGGTGCACTCACAAAATATACCTAGCAGTTGGCATCTTGGAGATGGCCTTGTCTAAGCAAAACCAGATGGCAAACTATTAGGGAATTCCAGAAGAATGCAGTGACAAACCACTTCCATATTATTTATTTGTTTGTCTGACTCATATCCTACCTTTCATACAGGATCTCAGCACAGTACACATAGTGCTTTTCTATTTTTCCCCACAACAGCATTCTGGTTTATAAACCATGGTTTATGGCTTACCTTGGAGTAAATGAAGTTCCAACCCCTGACCTTATCTCCAAACAGGAAAATGGGCTACTCTTTATAACATGTACTGCCCTTTTCTCAAAATCCTGCTATCCAGTTGTGTTTTATCACCAATCTCACTTTCCTCAGCTGGTGTGGCTCTGTTAACTGGAGGATTATGGAAGTTGCAGTCCAACATATCTGAAGGTTCCCTGGTTGCAGCTGGAAATTATAGAAGCTATGGCCAACAGCATCCAGATGGCAATGTATTGGAGAAGCTTGTCTCTGGTGCTTATCTCAGCCTAGTTAGAATCCAGCCAAGTTGGCAGTATTCTTGCTTTTCAAAGTATGGATATTTTTACACTTCTCTGCTTTCCAATGAGTTGAACCTTCCCTCTCCAGAATGTTTATGGATTGTGCCAACAAACAAATAGGATAAAATGCAACTCTTTGTGTTAGAAAAATAAAATTTACTTTGGCCATTTCTGTCCGTTTATCCATCTGTCTGTCTGTCTGTCTCTCTCTGTCTCTAGCCTTCCATCCATCCAACATAACCCTTTAGTTCTGATTTACTGCAGCCTAGATTTTCAGACCCCGAAAAATTTGGTTCCCAAAAGGGTCTGTTATAAATCTCTCCCCCTTCCTCTCCCTCCCTCTCCTCCCCCCCTCAAATTTATATGGCCACCCATCTAACACAAGGTGACTCTGGATGGCATACAATAAAACCAACTATTAAAACCAAATATAAAAATCTGTTAAAACAATTAAATAATTAACAAAAGTAAAAACAAGACTGAGAGGGTTAATTAAGATGTTGTACATGGTACAACTAATGTGTGGGCTCTCTGCTGCCAAGGGATCCCCAGGCCTGATGAAAAAAACCACATTCTGAGGGCTTTCCAAAAGGCCATAATTCACCTCACAGGGGATGATGTTCCAGACACCGGGTGCCATAGCAGAAAAGGCTCATCTTCTGCGTTCTGTCAGATGGAACTCCTTAGTAGACGGGACCCACAACATGCCTCTCCTGCTGGACGGGGCATACTAAAAACAGTGCATTACATTTGACTTTAAAATGTAATAATAATGATGATGAAATATGGGTCAAAATTTATCTTCTGCACATCATAATATTATCTTAGGCTTTAAATGTCTGATCATTTGCTTTGACTATGTGTTTCTTTTTCCATATTCCTCTTTTTCCCCAGCTGTTAGGAAAAAAGCTGACATTTTTAAAGTCAATTTTCTTACAGATTGGGCGGCCATATTGCACTAAACCGAAAGGTGTATCACTTTCTCTGTGGCTCACTCTGTCCCATTTGCTTGTTCTTGTTCATGTTCTTGCTCTCTTGCTGTCTCTCATGTGCTGTCCTCTCACCCTGACTATGAATCATTCAGGGGGGTCTGTTGACAGGCGGTGGTGGATGGCCTCCCCACTTTTTTTGCACTCCCCTACCCCTGGCACTGTAGTTTCTCCTCTCTACCATTGCCAGAACAGCAATCAAAAACACTGATCCCTCTGCAGAAGGGGACAATCCCAACAGGGCTTGCCTTAATTTAGTCCAGGTCCATGAGCATAGCCTATAAACACTGAGTTTCTTGATGGACTCATTTAGCAGAAGAGAAATGGAGGTGCATTTCTTTTCAATTGCCAGGGCTGAAAAGTGTGGATGGGTGTATTGCAGCCAAGGTGATGTAATGATGTGTGGGGATGACCTCGGGAGACAGGAGGAAGAGCCACAGAGTAGACAATGGTCAGACAAGTGGCAGCTGAGTCCACAGAAGGAATGGGCGCATGCAAATCTCTCAGAAGGGATCATCCCTAGTTTCTTGGAGTGTAAAGGTGAAGGGGGAGAGATATACTTTCAAACTTGTAAGATTGATGTCAGCCTTGCAAGGTAGTCCAGACAAACACCACACAGAAGTACTAGCTCTAACTTTATTGTAAGGTTAAGGTGACAGAATCTTGCAGTATTGGCAGGCATGACTTTGGTTTCCTAGTCAACCTTGAAAGGCTGATGCTTATTCCTTAAACTAGATCAACCAATCATAACTTAGAACAACATGGAAAACCAAAATATGCGTTGTGTGAATTCCATTTTGGCTGACTGAATGTACCCTCCACAGATGTTCCAAAAGGCCTTCTCTTTATGTTCTGTTCTGTCCTAGTGCATTCCTCTCCACCCCCAAGTTAACATCAGTAGCTTTCTTACATTCTTTTGAAATAACTTTCTCCTCTTTCTCTTTCTAGTTAGTTAGTCATCAGCTTGCTTATTTTAAAAGTGATGGAAATGCCATCTTTATCTAGTATTATTTCTTGTCCTAGATGATCCTGCAGAGATGAAAATTGTAGCTTTTAATATGGGCTACCTTGGTCCTATTAATGGGTATTCCAGGAGATGAAAAAGAGGAACCAAAATTACACATGGCATGATGTCACTGTACAAATGACATGAAGTATATATGTGATGGAATGGAATTATGAAGGCCAAGCTCAGGGAGATAAGCATTTTCTTAGCTCACCAGAACTGCGTGGGAGGAACAAAAGGATGAGACTGACACCTCCCTGAGGAATTCACACTGTTGTGGCTGGAGGACTTTGGGAACTGGGGTTTGAGTCTGGGAAGATTGATGTCAGGCCTAGCCCAAGGAACTCCAAGAGACCATGCAAATTCAGTCCAGCTATGTTTATTAGCTACAACCTCTAACAAGAATCTTCCCAGACCCAAACCCCAGTTCCCAAAGTCCTCCAGCCACAACAGTGTGAATTCCTCAGGGAGGTGTCAGTCTCATCCTTTTGTTCCTCCCACGCAGTTCTGGTGAGCTAAGAAAATGCTTATCTCCCTGAGCTTGGCCTTCATAATTCCATTCCATCACATATATACTGTATATCATTCACATCTTGAGGTCATAATGCAATTGATGCAAATTTATGTGGTCATAATGGGTCCCTTTGAAGGATTTCTCCCCTGCCCCCCAGTTGCACGGCATTCGCTGAATTTAATGCATGAGCTGAAATTTTAAGGCAGGGTTAAAATTGGATTAATAATTTGGGCAGAAAAAGAAGCGTAACACTACCTTCAGTGAACTGTTTTATTTGATTATTTAACTACACCATTTCCTGCCAATGCTTTTAAAATAATGAATTGCATTCTAGTAGGCACACTATCAAAAAGAAAGAGGGGCTAGGAGAAAAGAGAACATTTTAGTCAATTAAAATATAAATACCCCTGCAGGATGCACTTGATTGGTTCAGCCATCTCACTGTACCAAGGATTGCTTAATAATAATTTTTAGACTAAACAGCATTTGGTTGGTTTCACATAAGATACTAAACCTTAAACTAGATTCACCCAGCATTTGCTGAGTTCACACATTGCCCTAAGCCATTGATTGATTGATTGATTGATTGATTGATTGATTGATTGATTGATTAGGTGACCTCAGGTTGGTATCAACTCTTAGCAACCACA
This sequence comes from Python bivittatus, assembly GCF_059951505.1. Taxonomy (NCBI): domain Eukaryota; kingdom Metazoa; phylum Chordata; class Lepidosauria; order Squamata; family Pythonidae; genus Python; species Python bivittatus. The sequence continues at coordinate 10,461,853 of NW_028277056.1, forward strand.
TAGATAGATATGTGGCTATAATAAGGTTTATTTGGGTTGGTTTAGTGAAGAGATGGGTAACTTCTTGGTCCAGGGCCATATCTCAGCTTCCTGACCTGCCCTGGGCTGCATATATTCTTCCAATGATTTTGTAATAACATCTGAAGGGGCAGGTCTGAAAATGTTCCCAGTTTCCAGTCGATTTTGTGGTTTTGAAAAGGCATTAAGAATGGGAATGGATGTTTGGCCTTGTATATCCATTTTTACTGACAAAACAGCTATCTAACCCTAACATCATATATAAAATGTACCACGCACATGAGCCATTTTGCCATCAAATTTAGCAGGAGCATCTCAAGATGCTTCATCAGGGGTTGCAAAGGGGGTGCCTGGTTTACAAATCACTCTTCTTCAGATTAATGTACTCCAAGAATCCAGAGTTTGAGGAGGGAAGGAAGGATAGGTGTGTTTTTCTTTTTTTAAAAGACACAAAATCTATGAGATTAAAGTACTCTGAACTTGAAATGTCAGAATAGCCCATTCTGCCTATCCTGGAAGCAGTTGACCCATGATATGACCATTCTAAAATCTGTTTTGAGGCAGGTACACTTAGAATAATTCATTCCAAGATCAGAACTTTTTTACCTCAAAAAAACATGAGAGTTTCTAGCTCTTGGCTGAGCTAGTGAAAATGGGCTTGCTGTCACATCTCTCCCCCTTGGACTCGGGGAGAGGAAGAGCCAGATGGATCCCAGCTGAGCCAATGGGAGTGGCCTTGCTCTCTTATCACACCATGGGGTACCACCCACTAGAATGGCCACATTGAGTGAAGTTATTTAGGGAGAAAGGAGTCAAACAACCATTTGTCCCCTCCAAGTTGAGGAATGGAGCTGTTTTAACCTGGTAATAGCCAGGAGGAATGGCTGGAAGGGAGTAGAAATAATTTCACCCTATGGATGGAAAGACGCCAGCTAATGAAAAAGAAAACCAAGATTCTGTTTGCTCTTCTGCTTTTAACAGCACTTTCCTTCTGATCCTGCTAAGAGATGCTTAACTCTTAAAAGATCTGGTGGATCTTATTACAGAAGTATCCAATAATTACAGGCATTTCTATAGCACAAAGCAGAGGAATTCAACTTGCACGTCTGCAAGTGTTTTTGCCCCACCTGGATCACCTCCAAAAGTGGCTGCCATATTGTGATATGCAAGCAAAAGGAGAACTAAGGAGAAATTAGTGAATAGAGAAAGTAAATTGTATCATTCAATTTAATTTTAATTCAATATAAATTAAATCTAATTTAACTGTTTTCTGGGTCTCACTCCCCGGTGTCTATATGTTGGCATAGAGATTTTGCGTCTTGTATTTCAGTCTGTCATAAAGCAGTGACGATAGAAGAACTTTGCTGAAAGGAGGCAAAATCCAGGATCCCAAAATGGCCAGTGAATTATGGAAATCCTCCTCCATCTTTTATAGCTGCCCTTTGCTTTTGTGTCTGAACCTATGGAGTAAAAGAACACTGTTTATGACACATGACACACCTCAGTAGCCCATGCGGCTGGAGAGATTAAACTACCTTCAGGAAAGAGACAGATAGTAGCTACTGAATAAATGAAATGAAATGGAATTAATGAAATTAATGAAAGTACTCCTAAAGTACATTTCCCAACAAAGCAATAAAACAGCACAGGAAATCAAATGTGGGAGAGAAGTAAAGGACAGGCAGTAAAATCAATCAAGGACCCAATGGACTTATCCAGATACTTTGGAATGGCTGGAGACCTCCCTGTTGGGTGAGGATGAGGATAATGTGTCAAGTATGTCAAACTGAAAATACCATAAACAGTCCTAATATTATTATTATTATTATTATTATTATTATTATTATTATTATTATTATTACCAGGGACATCCCTCTGGGATGGGGTAGGGGTCAAAGTCTGCAAGATGACAGGCATGGGGTCAAGTTCAAAGGGTTAGGAGTTCAGTCCCAACACTGTGCTTGCCATCTGCAAGTCAAAATCTGCCTCCCCTGTGGACAGCCCCGATTATTAAATTGTTATGGAAGAGGAGGGGGAGGGGATTAAAAATAAGTGTTAAGAACAGAGCTTTACCTACTGCAAATCATGGCTTGGTATTAGTTACATATATGTGTCTATCCCTAGAAATACACACCTGAAGCACTATAGATTCTTTTCCCCCCAGGGTGGGGTGATTGAAAAAAGAAGTTCAGTTCTAGAGAGGCAAAGTATATAGCCACCCAGTTATTATTTATATATTATTTATTCAACTTAGACACTGCCTGATACCAGTCAACTCTGAGCACCCCACAGAATAAAAAATAAACAGCAATATGCAATTCAGATAAAATAAACAATGAACTAGATGGAAAATCCAGCCCATAGCAACATTCATAAACCCTACAAGGGGTCTGATCACCCTAGTCTAAAGTCTGGGAGAACAGCCAGGTCTTATGTTCCTCCAAAATGCCACCAGCATGGGAGCCATCCAGATCTCAGGGGGAATGTCATTCCAAAGGACAGGTGCACACTTCCTGGGTCCCGAAAGATGGCACCAAGGACCCAGAGTGTGCCAACCCTGTCAGAGCAAACTGCCTGGGCTGAAATCATAGGAGATAGATGGTCTGTCAAGTAACTAGGCCATATGCCTTGTAGGGCTCTATAGGTCACAATCAGCACCATGAATCGCATTCAGAAGCATCCAGAAGTCGAATGTATGTGTTCTTCTCCCTGAATTGTAATCTTTTGTTCTCTCTAGTATCGAATTTTTAAAATCTTATTTAAAAAAAAAGAAATCAAAACAAAAGTATTTTTCCACAGGAAGGATTCTTTATAATTAATTTCAAAATCTTATTTCAAATTTATCTGGACCCTTAATCCATTTTATCTTTCTAAAATCAGAGTTTAAATCACCCTTTTATTGTTTATTCAAAAAAAAATTTTTTAAGCTCTTAAACTTGCAATTAAAACTTTCTTTTGCTAAGGATTGAAGGACACTCAGCTGGTGCTGTAAAATCTATCAATCCAAAGGTTTTAATAGCCGAAAAGCAATTAAAAAGCCATTTCCAAAAGTGATTAGAAAAGGAAGCATGCAAACTTAGTGTCTTTTCAAAGGTGCTGACTGAGGTTTGAGCAAGATGGCTATTCCCTTGTCTCCCAGAGCTCTAGATCCACTGGAGACTGCTATCTTGTAGTCTCCTCACAAGGACCAGCTGTCTGGAGCACTTATGGGTGATCTCAGGTCCTCTCCTTGTCCAGAGAGGAATTCCTCCACAGTTGTTGGCTCCACTTTTCGCAGAGCCATCTCCAGTTCCCCATTTCTTCCTCCAGAAGTCAATTTTAGAAGAACTCTTGAGTACTGCACAGCACCTCATCTACCAGCCATTTTATAAATAATCAACACTTGTTTTTGAAGTGGCTCTCTTGTTTATAAAGTGACATTGTATAAGATAGGTATGCATACATTGTAGTTACCAGAAAGAGAAGACTATGTTTTAATACTTAAAGAAATTCTCTTTAAAATAGGACTGTTTCAAATTTGTTGAGGGTATAGTATAGAAGGCAGATCTTCTAACTTTTCTGGTCTGGGATTATCATCTTACATTCAGGGTCATCTTCCTTTCTAATAAATACTTTGACTATAAGCAAGAAGCATGGCTTTGGGTCACATATACATATTGGACTCATCCAAAGATTTTGCAATGGATGTGTCTGGCCCAATAGCCCCCAGTTCAAGATATAGGATGCTCTTCTGCAGATCAAGGGTTAAAATATCACCTATTTACTTCATTGTTTCTCACTGAAGTGTGATTGTAATGTTGGAAACTTTCAAACTCAGTGGGAATCTTCTTGAATAACATAAAACATCCACTCTCTTCTTTGTTAAGCTGGCAGGAAAGAGTGAGAGAGCTATGTAGGACACATTTGATGCAATTAAGATAATTGAGCCCCATGCTTTCTAAAGGTTTCCTTTCTCCACCTCGTATAGGGATTTAGTAGTTTTGATGGCAGATGTTAAAATCCTGTTTGCCATCTCTTTTCATGGTGGGTTGCTCTGTGTCACGCAGGGACTTCTCACTTCCAGTGAATTATGGCTCTCAACCAGATTGTCACCACTGGTGACCCACCACACCAAATGCAGCCTAACAGCAAATGGCTGGTTCACATATTGCCTTAAGCCCTAATGGAGTTTGATCTTCACTTAGCATGAAATATAGATACTGCCACTGGGCTTTGAGTAGGCATTGATTCCTGGCAACTGCACGGACAAGTCCTGCAGTTTTCTTGGCAAGATGTTTGGAAGTGGTTTGCCATTGCCTGCTTCCTACAGCTGAGAGAGAGAGAGTGACTGGCCCAAGGTCACTCAGCTGGCTTCATGTCTAAGGCAGGACTAGAACTCAGAGTCTCCCGGCTTCTAGCCTGGTGCCTTAACCACTACACCAAACTGGCTCCCCAGTTTATGGCTTTACATACCACTGACTGTGCTTCCTAAGAATGATGGAAGTTGTAGTTCAACAAAGTCCAACAAAGTGAGGTCCATCCCTGTTAATGTCCAGGAAGTCCCTCAAGACCTGGCCATGCCATCTGGCCTGGGGATCCCAGGGGACAGGTGAAATTCTGCGATGGGCAGCCATATAAATTGATAGATAGATGAGAGATGAGAGAGAGAGAAGAAAGGAAGGAAGGAAGGAAGGAAGGAAGGGAGGGAGGGAGGGAGGGAGAGAGACTGGAGGCTCACAGATGGCCTTTTTGTGTGCCAAACCAGAAATCATAGTTTATATCTAATAACAATAACTCATTTCATACAACACACTAAGTCAAAGCCAAACAAGTTACAGCATGGTTTAGTGTAATATGTGAGCTCTGCCTACTGAAAAGATTGATCTTCATATATATTCATAGTTTCAGATGTGGTCCCTATCTTAACAGCCCACTGTCTACCCTCTGCTTTAGGAATATAAGGCTTCTGCAATAGCTAGGAAACAGAGATCTGGGAGCTCCTGTTCTCTCATATAGACTTGATGATCTATATTTGGCTTGGCAAGACATCATTTAAGCTCTGCTAGTCTGCATGGTTGTTAGTTGCAAATTAGGTTAAACTACTTTTGGCCAGGACTGTATAACACACTAAGCCCAAACCAAGAACATTATATTATAACATTTTGTGTTAAATCAGCCATTGACATTTCCAAACCACACTTTATAGTATGGTGCATTGTGTGATTTGCTGTCAGAATAGCAACATTTAAAGCTTAAGAGGAGGCCCGAATATGATAAGAGCCCTACAATTAGCCAAACGCATATCAGCATTTTTAAAAAAGAATATTTTGTTCCCTTCCTTTAATAGGCAAGACTTGTTCCATAACAATAAGAATCAACAACTGAAGCTTGAATTCCTCACTGCTAATTTTTATCTTATGGTTTTTGTCCAGAAAATTCTAAAGCAAAGACTATTTCCTGGAGAAAAAAAAAGTGTGACTTTTTTCTGTTGAATATTGTTTAGCTGCTGCTGCTGCAGCACAGCTGGGCTGAAATGGAAGAAATATGGAGGTCTCAAAGTTCCTTTCCCAGAATCTCTCTGGGTCCTCATACCTTGGCTCTAGCCTCCCGCCTTTTGAGGAGTATCTTGGGAGCTCCTACCTGTCTTCCTGAACCAGCCCCACCTGCTGTTCTCTTTGTGTGATAGGGTTTAATAAAAGCAAAAGGAAAAAAAAGAAATAATTTCAGGGTCATCTTCTAGTTACACAGTGTATAGGCATATGACTATAGGATTTAGCCCTTCCTCGGAGATAGACTAATCTCACAAGAGAGAAACAAATCAAACACCATTAAAGGGAAGACAGTAAAGGTATTTCAACTTCGTGAGACAGAAAAGTAAATGTAATGTTCCAGGAGGACCACTGGGTGGTGCTAGTCTGCTACAAATAGTATAACCTCTTCTGAAATGAGAGATGCTTTGATTTCATAATATAGATGAAATAAAATTAATATCATAATGCCCAGTCTCACGTATGGGTGAACAAAAGCTGACATTAAGCATCCAGCGAATGGACTGTTGTCCGAAAAAAATAGTGATATTTAGCAACAAAGAGAGAGAGGGGAAAAAAACTAAGCACAGTTTCTAGCTAGATATTCACCTATTTAAACACTTAAAACAGCTGTTGCTTCTTCTTTATTTTACCTGGAAATTCCTCTTCACTTGTAAGTCTACTTTAATCCGAGGCTAGAGAAGATCTCTCTTAGCTGATCCCTGTTCCCTGTGTCAATACACGCCTTCTTCTCCCGTCCCTTCCTGAATTCTTCTTTTGTTTTAATGAGCCCAAAATTTCTGTCTCTAACTGAGAGAGGGGTTGTGAGTATCCCTCCATGTCTACATGACCAAGAGGACATCTCTCCCTTGTGAAGATGTTGATTCTAACTCAGAGGCTGGCTGGCTGTGTTATGGGTGGGTTGCAACCTACATATTCACTAGACTGAAGGTTCAACAATTGTAGCTGCAATCTTATCTACACTTTCTTGAAAATCACTCACATAGAAGATATACTGTTAAAATATTTCCTCAGTGTTGAAAGGCTTTTCTTCTCTTCTCATATGAGATGTAATTTAGAAATGAGCTACCGTTGATTGGTGAGTTTAAGACAAAGATAAGGACTTCCTTGTCTCTTTAAGGCAGGGTTACTTCATGCGTATTCATGTAGGTTAAAAAAGAGCAGGGTTTAATTATGTGGTCACACCTGCCATCTTGATTTTTGGGGATCCCCCTGCAACACCCCTACTTTGGGAATAATATTTCCCCCATCAGTCATAATATACATCCCAGAGGTGGGTGGAGTCAGGATCAACAATGGGTGGATTGAAGCCAAAAAAGGGTGGAATTAAAATGGATTTCAGAGAATCTTGAAATGCTGACAGATGGAATTTCTTCTGCATTCAATAAAAAAGCAGTATATTCTCACTAGGAAGGCAATAACTCAACCAAACTGTAGAACAGTGAAAGACAGGGATAATTTTCCAGGACGTGGTAATTGTCTGTCTGTCTAGAACGGTCTAAATATATATGCACAAGAAAATAAAAAATTAGTATTCAAAAGCAATCCATTCCATACAGATCTTTTAAGTTTGTTTAGAGGTACAGACGTTTGAGTAAAATAAAAGGACTCATTATGATACAGAGGCTATGTACTGAAATCATTGATTTTGCAGCATTATGAACAGGAAAGGTAAAATAGCCAGCACAGAAAAACACCAAAAGGAAGAGAAGATGTGAAATAAATATTAAATACAACGAGAAAGACTCAGACTTTTGTAAACAAAGTATGTTTTAGGCAATATGTTATTCAGGATTATTTGTATCACTGACAACCCAACAATATGTTACACATTTCCTGGACAATCCATCTCTTTGTTTTCTTTGTTTTTTAATTAGAAGGCAGTTGGTGGAGGGATTGTACTGCAACTCTGGAAAGAAGGAATCACCAGAAAATACCCAGTCTGATATTTATTGGATGAAGAGATGAGGATTATGATGATCAAGTCTTTATAGACTGTCCACTTTAATTAATTAATTAATTAAATGCCCAGTCTGATATTTATTGGATGAACAGATGATGATGATCAAGTCTTTATAGACTGCCCACTTTAATTAATCAATTAAATTAATTAATTGAATACCCAGTCTGATATTTATTGGATGAGCAATAAATCTTTACAACAAGTCTTTATAGACTGCCCACTTTAATTCATTAATTAAATATATAGAGTTGCCCAACTTGGCTGACCCTGGATACCTTGACATACAAACAACACATAAAAAAAAAATGAAAAACCCAATAAATAGCTAAACTAGAATAAAAATATTGGACACCAGAAAGACCTAATCATGCAAAACATCCAACAAAAATAGCACTTCATTCCAGGGCCTGGAGAAGAACGAGGTCTCCGAGGCTTACTTAAAAGAGTCCTTCAACAAGGATTCCAGGTGGTTCACAGCTTTAATTGTATTAATGTGCTCCATGGCTAAAAAAAAGTTGTACATCCTTACCATAAACCACAATGACTGGATTCACTCAATATGCAACAAAAGCCTAAATAAACTACATCACAATAACATACAGTGAAACAGGAAGCTGTCCACCCAATCATTCCAGCCCATGAGGCAGAAAATCTCACAAACATTTCTCCCCACAATGAAACACAATAAGAAAATAAGAACAAGTGAAATAACAGCAATTTGTTTCTCAGGCCGTAGAAGTCCAGCTTCTACGGCCTGAGATGGATGCTTCCCAAAGCTTTATGACAGGGTGGGCACTGATTCCCATTCATTCATTTGATTGCTTCCTGAAAGCATGAAATGGTTCGTGTCCCTCAAGCAGAATGTCCATTCTTGTGAAGTGGAAAGTAAACTAAAATAAATACTTAGGCCCTAATAAAATGGGGTACTCTTGAAAGTGGTTCCAGACTTGGTGTCTGTTTTGTTGTTAGAGTCTAACAAGATACTGCCCCGAGACAGACATGCTTGGGGAGGGGGGGAGCTTGAAAAAAAATCAAGATGGTGGCTGCACAATCACGACAACCATCAATTATTTTTTACATCTTCTGAGGATACCCCTGCTCCGCCATCTCCACTTCTTCTTTGTTGGTTGGTTGGGGAGGAAGGGAGAGTCAAAGGATGGTATGGAAGGGCTTATTCTAAGACATTTCATCCTGAGTGGGTAAAATTGGTATATGCCAAGTGTGGGTTGTATATACAAATAAGAGCATGGAGAAAAGATTCTCAGAAAAGGTGAGCATTTTCTGAGGATTCTCAAGAAAGAGTTAGAAAGAGGGAGGGAGGGAGGGAGGGAGGGAGGGAAGGAAGGAAGGAAGGAAGGACGGAAGGAAGGAAGGAAGGAAGGAAGGAAGGAAGGAAGGAAGGATGGAAGGAAGGAAGGATGGATGGAAGGAAGGTAGGAAGGATGGTAGGAAGGAAGGAAGGAAGGAAGGAAGGAAGGAAGGAAGGATGGATGGAAGGAAGGAAGGAAGGAAGGAAGGAAGGAAGGAAGGAAGGAAGGAAGGAAGGAAGGAAGGAAGGAAGGAAGGAAGGAAGGAAGGAAGGAAGGAAGGAAGGAAGGAAGGAAGGAAGGAAGGAAGGAAGAATGGGATGATAGGGAGGGAGGGAGGGAGGAAGGAAGGAAGGAAGGAAGGAAGGAAGGAAGGAAGGAAGGAAGGAAGGAAGGAAGGAAGGAAGGAAGGAAGGAAGGAAGGAAGGAAGGAAGGAAGGAAGGAAGGAAGGAAGGAGGGGAAAAACAGTGTGCAGGAACTAAATTGTAAGAGAGGAAGCACAGTGTGCAAGACTATAAAATATGACTGCTTATGTGTAAACATTATTACAGTAGGTGCTTTCATGGATATTTTCTTGCTTACCTATGAAATATCGGAGGATATGAAAGAAAGCGGAATACAGTATTTATGTATTTGGGATTTTTTTTTTTAAAAAAGAGAGATTTTAATTATGATTTCAAAGTGGTTTTAATAACCTTGTAATATTTCTAATATTATAATGTAACAATTCTTTGGAGTTCTCACTCTTCTGATTTCCTTTTGACACTTTAGATAGAAGAAAGCACTTTGTGTTCAGGCATAACTGGGCAAATAATTGGGCTTGGCTCAAACATCTGGCAATCAGGTATTTAGAAGATGTTCTGTCAAGTTAGCTAGCCTGTCAGAAAGCAATGGGTGAGCAAGGAAGAATGCTTTCCCCATCCACTAGGAAAAAAAATACTGTTTCACAGACCTTGCAAATGTCATTTTGAAACTCTGCATACTAACAGACACCAAGTTTTCTGAGCTTTTATTACCTGGCAGATGTGTCTCCATTTGTCTAAAATGCCCTGAGCTTCTCTGTGGATGCTTGGAAACATCTTGGAAGTCAGAGAGATCAGCCAGTGTTAAATGAGTTCCTGCCAGGAAAGTCCTGATGGAGGCTGTCTTTAAGCAGCTCTGGGCCTATCAAAGAAACTGGCTGTCTGCAGATAGGACTGAGCTGAATTCACCTCTACATTAAAATAATGTTGCCCAGGTTGCAGCAAAAGACCCTTTCAAGATTCCAGCCAGGAGTCCAGGCCTTTCAGGTTCTCCCACTCCATCCTCCCTTTAATGCACAGTGGCAGTAATCACAAGTATAAATAGACATATTTTTGTCTTTCGTGTTTGGTTTGTCTAAAATAGCCAAAAGAAATCTATTGTGACTTCTTTGCTGAACATTGAAATGCCATTGACAGTGGTTTCCTTTTGAACATGACGTCCTGCTCAGCTACTTGATTCATTGCCCAGTCAACCAAAAAGAAAACCACAGGAGCTGGCAGCTTTTAGTCATACGCTGAGTGCAGAAAGCCTCTTCAAGAATTCTTGAGAGTTTCTTAGAAAGCTTGGACATTTGATAAAATGTGCATCACAGAACATTCTCATCAAACAAGCCAAGAGGGTGATCAATCGTTTTTTCATTACCTTGTTAGAACATCCCCCACACATCCTTTCACATGCATGCAATATACCTATCAAAAAGGAAGGAAAAGTGAGAGTGCCTTTCTCCTTTACTTACCAAGTGCATGAAAGGAAGTTGGGAGAGTCCAAGGATTTCTGTGTAGGAGAACCTCAACCCTTCACCAACATGTTCTATATTTTTTACTATTCACAATTCATGGTATCTGTGCTGGTTCTCACAACAAGGGCTAGTTTTTGTACTTTGTTCTGACCTCACTACATTCAGGGGTCTCCAGAGGGGGTTGAAATATATCAAGAAGACAGCTGAAACCACACAGTTGAAGACCCACATCTTTCTTACATGCCTCCCATACTCAGCATATGTAAAAAAAGGAGGGGGCTTCAATCCCACAGTCATGAACACCATTTTGACTTTTTTCACATGTTCCCACAGACACCTCTGTGTCCCTTTCCTTCTCGTTTTGAAGTGTCGATTTCTTTCTTGAAGAAAAGACTTGTTTTGGGGAACCAGCAACACAATCACGATAGATGTTGCCTTTAGCCTGTTTCTGTTTATCTGTGCCAAGAGGCGCTCACTATTGTAGTCGGCATTTTTTCAGCTCTTTCATTGTTTTTCCCTTTTATGCCACTTCTTCTGGTCAGCTAGAATAGAAGAATACAGAGAAAGTAGCGGGAAAGAAGGATGTGTAAACACATCTAAAGAAAATAGGGTAAAGATATTCTATAGGGAATACAAGCCTATATTTTATGACAATAGGTGGAACCCAGGTATCTAAAGTAACTTCCCTTGATTCAGTGCAAACTCAAATTACTAAGCTACAGGCTAATGTACTGGAGATAAAAGGCAATTCTGTACTGGAGCCAAAGCTGCTTGTCTCTCATGCTGCTCCCATCTGTTTCTTAATCCACCTTCAGAAATTCCAGTGCAGACAGGGTTGGCTATGGATTTGGGCTGGTGCTCAATCCAGATTACATCCGTTACAGGACCTAATGGGTCCTTCTCCTGCTTCTTGCCCTTCCCATCCATGCAGGAAAGGCAAGTCTTGTTGCCTGGGACCAGTCTACCAGGGCCTGCATTTTCCTTTTAGATCCTGTGCCTTTCTTCTGCTTTCTAAGAAGTTTCCACACAGACGTCTTCAACCCCACCCCCTTCCTACATTATCTCCTTTGACACTAAAGCATACCATTTCCTTTTTCTCTCCCCCCCCCCCCCCGAAGCATCTTTGCTCTGATGCTAAAATAATCAAAGCAACAAAGAACAGGTTGTTTTTTAGTTCCTACCTTGTCCAGGGAAATCTTGCAATAAGAGGAAAGGATGTTTAGCTTCATAAAAACAAAATAGCGTTGTTCTACTTTGTAGCTTAAAGATTTGAAAAAAGGGAAGGGAAGGGAAGGGAAGGGAAGGGAAGGGAAGGGAAGGGAAGGGAAGGGAAGGGAAGGGAAGGGAAGGGAAGGGAAGGGAAGGGAGTTTTGCAGTAATTTGTGCAGCAGGTGGGAAAACAAATGCATACTTCACCCAGGTCAAGCAGCAACTCAGAACTGACCTATTGGGGAATATAAGAGTTGAATTGAACATAAGGGTGAGGATAGTTCATTGACTTAATAGACCATAATTAGATCAACAATTAAAACACACAGAGAACTAGGAGCCTGGCAGCCCAGGATGAAATGGTTGCTCAGGACAGAGACCTTCTGTTAGAGGGGAGAGAACATGCCAGGCATTGCAGCCAGTTGGAGCCTGGGACTACCAGAAGCATTGGAGACTATCTGAATGGAATCGGAATGAAACACTGGAGACCATCTGAATGGAAGGGCTTTAAATGGTATGACTGGAACAGAATGTAAAGTGGCTTCAGGATTAAAGGCCTTTTTAAAAGTTTACTTGCGAAAACCATATAAAATGTCACATAGATACTGTTTGGGTCCAGCCAATTGATCCTAATTACAGGTTTGGGACTTGGTGCAAGGTGAACAGAACACCAAGATGAAAATCAGACTTTTTATCCACCCTATTTTAGAGCTCTAAACAAACTGGAGACTCCCAGCAAAAGGAGGGAGTCCTGATTACAGATTTTACATGGCTTATATACTTTTTCTTCACAGGATCCACGTGACAGCTTAAACAAAGAAAGTGGGTAACTTCTTACAAACATCTGTTTCACCAGGTCATGGTGACTTCAACCAAAGATGGACATCCTTCCGGCTATACATTAATTATTACTCATTATCCATCTTAAACTTATCTTAACCCCAACTCTCTTCCCCTTACCCTAACAGGATAATAACATTACAGGCATATAGATCTTGTATGTCCTGTCAGTTGCCCCAGCTATGACCCCTTATCTGACTGACTACAACTGGTCTCTCCCATCTCTTCTATAGGATCAAGGAAATCACAAATCATACAACCATTCTTATCTTCAAGGATACAATGAAAGCATTAAAATAGTATAGCTATATTTAAACCTTAAAGGCTACAAAAACAAGCAAGGGGGTTACAAGGAAGTCATAAAGCACATAACTATCTTTAGAAATTGCATGGGCATGTCATTGGGAAGAAATATATCACTCTCGACAAGAACAGTGAACACAGTTTCTATCACAGATGCACACATTCTCATATGCCAGCCCCCCCACACACGTCTTCATATGCAGGTTCAACTTCCACATATTCAGGTCCACTATCAAATTCAGCACCCATAAGATTCATTCCCATCAATACTTAGAAGCTTCCTGCCTAATTCAGATACTTGAGAGCAAGCAAATCTGCCCTTTCATGAAAATATATAAAAGGAAAGGACCGATAGACAACGGAGGAAGTTATTGATGGTTTTTGGAGGTTGCTGGACATTGCTGGTGTTGCATGTGCTGTAAGGACCAGGTGTACTGTGTGAATCAAGGCCCAGTTGGAGGAGGAACCTGCTGCAGAGGACCCAGCTGGAGCAAGCCAGAACTGAAAGAGACACCTTGAAGTGAACTGGTTGGTGGAAAGGATTGCAGTAGTTGGAAGGAAAAGCCAAACATCTATGAGGACAACTGGACCAGGTGCTGGAATTTCAAGAAACTCGGGAATAAGCTATTTTTCCTTCTGTTTCCTAAGCTAAAAGCTAAACCATGAAGTACAGTCAAGGTATTGAAACTGTCTAATGGGACAAGCATATCAAAGTTGAGATAAAGAACATCTGTATGACTCAAGGAAGGAGGGAGACAAGTAAGAAACTGTAAACCTCTCTTTATAGAAATGTCTGTATAGGGATGTCTGCATACTTTGTTAAGCTAAGGCCATTCATTATATATATTAGAAATAAGGACAAATGATTTACTTTAAAGTTTGTGTGTGTAAAATTCCTGTCCTTTTTCCCACATCTGGCAGATGACTCCAATCAGAAAAGAGCAGTCTGAATCAAAGCTGAAAAACACAGGGCCAGGGCGCATTCATGATGGGCTGGGAGTGGGGAAAGAACAATGTCATCTATTCCTGCACTTGAAGAGAGTGAGTGGCCCATACTGGCAACGGGCTACGCAGGAAGTGCAGATCTGCCCAAAGTAAACTTGGACCTCAGATAGGTTTAACATCTTAAAAGCAAATGAACAAAACCTTCCAAAATCCACCCAAACCACAAAAACTCTCCCCCCAATAAATCCTGATTTTTGTCCACTTCTGTAGGAAAGACCTTGGGAGACTGGGCAAAGAGACATTGCCAAAGGCACAGTCAGATAAGAGATGGTGTAGCCCGCAATAGGATGGTGTGCGGGGCATGAAGTTCAGAAGGGACCCTCCCTAGTTTCTCGTGCTGCACAGGAGATAGAAGGAGGATTGTACTTTCAGACTTGCAAGATTGATGTCGGCTTCGCAGGATAAACCGGACAGGAATCACAACCAGATGAACTAATTCTACTTTTTTGTAAAGTACACTGGCAGAATCTTGCAAGTCTGAAAGTACAATCCTCCCACCCCCGTCTCCTTTACAGCCTGAGAAACTAGGTAGGGTCTCTTCTGAGCCTCTTGCCCCACCCACCATCTAGTTGTGGGCTACACCATCTCTTATCTGACCATTCCTTTGGCAGCATCTCTTTGCCCGGTCTCCCAAAGTCTTTCTCACGTACCATTACAACTTCAAATCATCATTGTGGGTCCTGTGGTCCCCGACCACCCAAGAAATGTTAAGTGCAGACTCTACTCAAGTTGTCCTACATGGTTTAGAGAAAAGAGGGGCACAGTAAGGCTAATGAGTTCCAAGGCTGTCAGTGCAGATTGGTTGGGGGGTGGTCCTCTTTGTAAATTCCAATCCACCACGCAAATTCTACAAATGAGAGGAAGATGAACTTGTCATTCTCCTACAGGGAGGGCTAAATTTGGATCCTTAGAATTTACAGATGGGGAGGCAAAGGTGAGAGTAAGTGGGTAGGATGGCTTTTTCTTATCCCTGTCTATTTTGGGGAGTGTTCTTCATGGGTATCTCCATGGTACAGTAAAAGAGAAAATCAAGATGGCAGCCATAACAGTGTGATGAAATTCCACCTTTTTTAAGGTGCATCATGACTACATAAAAAGAACAGGTAGGATTTTGATCACACCATTGTAGCCATCTTCTCGACATTTTTTTTTTAACCACACCCTCCTGACATCCGTGGTGTTCTTGTTTAAATGATGTTAAGGTTATTTTAGGGCTTGTACTACAGATTGGGAGATGGTATTTCTCAGCTCAAAAATGGAAAGCTGCATTGATGATCTTTAGCCAGAAGAATATTAGGAGGCTACAAAACAAACAAGCAATCAAATAAGTAAGTAAAGGGGGCAGGAAGAGGCATAAATTGGCCTCAGATTCCCAACCCCAACTCTTTTAAAATGAGGCATATGCGTTTATCATTGGATGCAATGACCTTTCTAATCTCAGTGCTCTTCTTTGTGTGTGTGTGTGTGTGTGTGTGTGTGTGTGTATTGGGTGGGGGCTGTAGGTTCAACAGAGCAGAGATCAATCTTCTTGTGATTCTGTAAATCACAGTGAAGGCATTCACATAGTTAAAGCAAATATTAACAATAACAGCAACAGTAATAATACGAGCAGTGCAAGTGAAAAAATCCACAGATGCTTTGCTTTTCTCTTTCGTTTTCCCACCAAGTCTGCTTAAACCGGTACAAGCCACGATGTAATGATGGTGCAGTTGCTCTCTAGCTTTTGAGTCTAAAGAGCCTGGACCCACGACATGACCGAGATTTGTGCAAACTGCACAAACAGTTCAGTTTCCCAAAGGCAAATAGAGCTAATGTTGTACTGGGAAATCTATTGCTCTTTTAGCAAATAATTACCTCTTGAAAACATGACAGAACATTTTTTTTCCTTTTAATATCAGAATGTGCTGGAAACACCTGAGGCCTGTTTTAAATGTAGATCTTTCTCTTTGGATGCTTGTTTAGCAGCAAGGACCACCCAATGACTTGATTTCTTAACATATTACTGCTTCTGTCTTTAGCTCTAGGCCTCACTTGCATTTGAAATATGACCTAGTAATGCTTCTTGCCTTCTAGCCTTCCTCATACTTGCCCATAATTTAAGGGATATTCTTGCTAAATGTTGTGTATATCACCTGTGGATTTAATAATCATGGCTTCTAGGAAGGTAGAGAGAGAAGTTAAGCACAGCCTTCTCTGGCCAGCAGAAGTGTTGGACCATGACTCTTGCTGGGCTCCACGATGATGGGAGGTATAGCCAAGTTGGCAAACACTGCAGAAGGAGGTCTCCTAATCTGATTATTTCTTACATATCACCTCACAAAAAGATGTTTGGAAGGACTCTTTGAAATAATGGCAACATCAGACCTAGGTCAAACATAATCTCATGGGATCCAAGCTTCTTCTAGATATAACTAAGGTTACCAAGCAAGACCAGTAAGAAAACTGATCATCCCTAGCTACCACCTCACCATGGTAATGTATAATAGGGCCAGAAAGCCATTTTCAATGCAAATTGGGCTCAATGAAGCCCACTGAGGACCATTGGTGATAGGTAATGCTATCTCTGCAAAGTTTGAATCTCTGTTTTTTGAAGACTTCCTTCTTCCTCATCTGGTGTTGTCCTTTCTCCACAGCTGTACCATCTGTGTGAAGCTTCTCTCTAATTTAATATAAGAACATTTCTGCTGGGGTTCACCTCAAGGTGTAATAATCAGGTATGGCTGAGAAATCCACAAGGAGGACTTTCCACCAATCCTCAATCCCCTCTCTTTTCCAGGGAAGTCTTTAGCACAATGCCAGGGGTTATTTGCCCAAAGACACATGGGAAGAGCTTCATGGCAGTGTAAAACCTCTCCAGCCATAATCCAGGAAACTAATGGTTATACAGTACTGCTTTGATACAGGGAGAACAGGCTGCAAAGTCCTGAGATGGCCCCCAATGAAGTATCTCCCAAATTTCCACCCCAAGAAGCTTGCTAGTCCAGCTTTATTTTTATCTGGGAAACATCAGCAAAGACAATCCTTTAAACCTGCTGCTCTCGCCAATTCTTGGAGCCTACAGCAGGCAGAGAGAAATGTCTTTATAACTTGCTTGTGAGCTTCCTGGAACTCTTAATGCAAATAAATGCTGGATTGAACCCAAGTAGTGGGGATAAAAACCAATGATGACTTAATGGATTTTTGAAAAGTAAGATTTTAAATCTTTTCTTAAAATGGTAAGAAAGTATTATTTTGTTTTCTTAACAATGAACATTATGCAACCTATGAGCATAACTTCTGATTGTATTCTACTAACATGTAGAAGGGAAATAAGAGGATGGATGTGAACTCTCTAAAAGTGCAGAGAAAAAGTTTCAGTAAGAAGAGAATTTGAGGTGAGGGAATAGTTCTGAGTAACGTAGAGGAAAGCAAGGGGAAGGAGCATCCGTAAGAGGGGTCCAGAAGTCAAAATGGTGCCTGCAACTGTGCAGTCAAAGCTCTGAACTTTTTTTACATGAGTCGCTGAGATGGGGTTTCAATCATGCAGTTGGAGCCACCATCTTGACTTTTTTGACCCTCCCCTGCAGACACCCATGGCAAAGGGACAAGGGAAGGGATAGAAAAACCAAATTTTTTTTTTAAAAAATTAGCAGGACCCATTTCTGAAGAGCTGAGGATTGAGGAAAAGTTTCAGTTCCTCAAGTGTATCTTCTACTGAATGAAACCTAATTACAGCAGGAGGCTGGGGATGTAGTAAAATAGCCAAGGGCATAAAAGGCAAATTATGCATGAAAGAAAGAAAAGGTTGCCAAATGAAGATGCTACAGGAACACATCTGAACAAGCTAGATCTTCAGGTGAGTAAGCATTCTTATGCCATTCTTAAAGAATGTCTTCTCCTCACATCCTAGCTGTTGAATGGCCTTCTCCAGTTGCCACTGGAATTCTCATGTTTGAGCAAAAAAAGACTTGCTCTTCTGTTAAGGCAGTTCAATGCAGTAAAAAAAAAAAAAGACATTTCTTTTATCAGGAGTAGTGTATCCAGGAGTATTACCTAAATTAGACAATAAGAGACTTGCTCTTCTGATAAATAGTTCAATGCTATTCAGCAACACAGGCAGAGATGCCTTTCACTGTTCCACTGTTTTCTGTGTATCCAGGAGTCTTACCTAAACTAGACAATAGCCAGTTCCTGAGCACGTCAGGAGTTGGGTAAGTAAGCAATGGGAGGCAGGGCTGGTGGGACCCACACACTCGGAATTGGCTTCCCACAGGGGAGAAGAAAATCATCCCTCTTTCTTTTGAGGGTTCCAAGTGATAGAGGGAAGTGCCCTACCTCATTCTTAGTCCCCAGTACTTCTAGGGTGGCATCACCAGGTACTTTTGATAGAGCTATTCCACTCTCCTTTCATCCTTTTTAAAGTGTTTTTCTCTACATTTCTCCAAAGGTCAAGCAAAGGTGTCCTATGCTGTACACTATAGGAAGCATGAGTGGACACAGCTGGTTTCCAGTCACGAACTATGAAAGATGCCAGATTTCTGCCCTCAACTTATAAAAGCAAATGCAATGACTTTTTTGGAGTAAACCAGCTAAATGAGTACCTCCATTCAGGATTATTAACAAGCAACAGGTATTGACTGCATTGATTTCTTTTGTTTAGGTTATCTTCCTCCAAATTCTGATAGCTGTCCAGCTGCTTACCATGCTTAATTTCACCATCAATACCTACTACTTCATATTTAGCAATGTTCCAGCTGCATCATATTAGAAAGACCTAAACTATCACCCACATCTAATGCACAAATAGGCCTAGATAGCTTTGTACATCAAGAAACGATTGATGAAATCTTAGTTGTTCTTTGGGCAACCAACTCTCCTTTCTGAGTAGATGAGAGATGCACATTACATGGATGTGATTCAGTCACTTTGACCAAGAGATAAGTACAGATAACAAGGAAAATGTTGAATATAGCATATGAAGGGCAAAACTGAAAATGTACAAATAATCTTAAAAAATGCAGAGAAGTATGCTCTTCATGCATGTTAACAAGGTTTCCATAATGTGTTTTTCTGTATCAACAGAAGGAGTTCCTTCCTTACTGAAATAATTGATATATCGGGAAATGCACACTTTACTGTTATTTTCTAAGAAGCAGCAATAGAAAATTTGCCCAAAGGATTTCAAATGCACAAGTTTGTCATAGATAATGCTGAAACTGTATCCAAGATGACAGGAAATGTAGAAGGAATGTAGAAGAAAGTGAAGATGTTTTCAACCTGGCAGCATATGGTTAAGATGTCCATGTAATATATCTCTATTGCTATACAAATAAAGATTAATGTAATGGACAGGACATTAGAAGGTTATTTTGTAATAACCAGGTTGCAGCTACCGATCTGAAGTAAGCAGGGAGAATGAAATTAAATTTCCCTCAGGATGTCCAGTAGAATATATGAGTGGACTATCCAAAACCCTATCTCAAGAACTGGCCTATTCTGTTGGCAACTTATCATAAAGGAGTAGAATTGTGAAGGCTGAATTTCTCAGTATGGAGTTAAAGAGAAATATTAAGCATTTGATAAGTGCCCTAACGTCTATTGCTGTGCTCCTAAATGAAATACAGAAAAATAATTGTTTCCTTTTTGATGCTGTGGAAGTTTATTGACTTATTTATATCAGGGGATACGGCCACCCATCTCACAAATTTGAGTCTGGGTGGCTGATGAGGTTTTTAAAAAGTACAATATAAATACCATATATAAAAAGTAAATTTCCCAACCAACTAAACCAAAGAGTGGCTCCTGAGAACATTATATACCAATAGCTTGGGCTCAATTATTCTCATGGCCCCCATGCCTGGGAAAAGAGCCAGGGTTTCAAGGATCTGAAGTTTGGAAGGAATTGAGTGTAACCTTGAAAAGAGAAACAGGCGATGACAGAGTTAAACTACAGTCACGAAACACCAGTTGGAATAAACCCTGTCTTTAATTCATTTTCTTGTGATAAATACTCAGTGGCAGACTCAGTCCTGAACTGCTAAAGAGGATTCTCTGTAACAGAAGCATGCAGCCATCTCCTTCTATAGAAATCTAAAATTTCTAGGCACAGGATGACCCATTCAAGAAATATTTTTTTGCCTATTATCTTTTCAAAGGAGACACAACATTGAACTGATTCAAGTCACTTCAGCATTTCGATTTAGAAATCACTGAAATAGTTATCATATTTCTAAAAGGAGTAACTTCTTATGCTGATATAGAAATCACGTTCTCCTTGTTTGAAAAGATTGTGCACAACCGAGAAACAATTTGAGACCTGAGCATGGTTTATCCTCAGGGGGTATATCCATGTGTCTAAATCTGCGGATGGCAGATGCAGCATCATAACCCAGGCTTCACCCCTTTGGTACATGTGTGCAACATTGATGCACATACAAAAGGGCAGGGCTTGGCTCATGATGTCACATCCGTCATCTTGCAGATGGATTTTTTAAAAATATATTTATTTGAGTTATAAAGCCACCCCAACTCAAAAGAAACTCTGAGTAGAGTTAAAACTACAGGTAGTCCTCGCTTAGTGACCACAATAAGGATTGGAAAATTCGTTGTTAAGCAGGGCAGTCGTTAAGCAAGTTGTGCCCAATTTTACGACCTTTTTTGCAGCGGTCACCATGGCTGTTAAGTGAATCACATGGTTGTTAAGTGAATCATGTGGTTCCCATTGATTTTGCTTGCAAATGGTGTTCACGTGCCCCCGGGGCACTGCAACCATTGTAAGTGCAAGCTGGTTGCCAAGTGCCCAGATTGCGGTCACATGACCGTGGGGGTGCTGCAATGGTTGTAAGTGTGAGGACCAGTTGTAAGTCCCTTTGTTCAGCACCATTGTAATTTCGAACAGTCACTAAACAAATGGTTGTTAAGTGAGGATTACCTGTAGTAGAATACCTAACAACAACAAAACCAGAAGGAACATCAAGTTATAGGAGGAAGCACCCATCACAATGAAAATTAACAAAATATATCATAATTATCACAGAGCTTGAGACAAGATTTTGAAAACCCTCCACCCATGGATACCACTAGATCAGAGAAAGCAGGAAAATTAGCCTTTCTTTCCCACCCTCTGCCTAAGCAAAAGATTGAGTTCCTCGGCATGCAGTATTTTATTTTTCTGCAGACCTGTCATCCTGGAGAAGGTCTATATGGTTGCCAATAGCTGACACCAACTTGATGAGACATAATTAGTCAGTCAATCATGCTGAAGACTTGGCTAAAATTGTCTGTTTTTCATTTATTAAAATTGTTTATAAATAAAAATAGTTAATTAAAATGTATGGGCTTGTTTTGTATTAGAATAATAATTGGCTATTTTTATTGTGGATTAAAAAAAAAACCTGGCTAGAACAAAACAAGATAATTGGTTCAGTTTAAAAACAGGTAATGGTTGTTCTCCTAGCACTTCATGGCAAAAAAATATTCCCAGCAATTAATTGAACTGGAGCTGTTTCAGCTCTTAATAACTTGACAAGTATGCGATCGGCTTTCTTGGTACTAAGATCATTTTCTCGTTTTTTGGGGGGGGGGAGTGAAAATTAATCTGCCAAAATTCTGACTAAATAATTGCTTCATATGGTATGCAGTTTCTAAAAATAAAATTGGTATCTCTAAGTACTGCAGAATATGCATTCAGATTATACCAAGCAATATGCAAGCATTTGTTCTGGTGATGATATTTATAGAATCTTCCTGACTAGTCAATCAGTTGTGGTTTCAATCATTCATCCGAGTCTTCCTGACTAGTGACTTATATTATGATCCACCCTGCTGGAAAGTCATCATACTCAGAGTATGTTGGATCTTGTGGCTCTAATAAACATTACAAAACAATACAATACTAGTATGTATAATTTTAATTAGGTCTAGATGAACATGAGAAATAGCGGTCCACGCAACTGTTTATGGAAGTGTGGCTGCTGACCTCAAAGGACCAGTGCAATATAAATGCATTTTTACGGGAAGCTACAGGGTTTACCCTTTCTTCTCAGCCAAGGTGTTGAAAAGGAGCAACAAAGATGGTGAGGGGCTTGGAGGCTAAATCTCATAAAGAATGTTTAAAATAACTGGGCATGTTTAGTCTAAAGAAGAGAAGGCTAAGGGAAGACATGATAGCAGCCTCCCAGTGTTTGAAGGACTGTCCCAGGGAAGAGGGTGTGGACTTATGCTTCCTAGTGTCCATGGATAGGACAAGAACCACCAGGAGGAACCTTTAAAGAGAGAGAACCAAACTCAGAATTTCTTTACCATGAAAGCTATTAAACAGTGCAACAGCCTACTTCCTAGACTCACAGATGCTCTATCACTGAGGTCTTCAAAAAGGTTGGGCAGGCATTTGTCTGGACTGGTTTGAGGATTCCTGTTCTGGGCAGGGGTTGGATTCAAAAATCTCCAAGATCTCTTTCAACCCAAGGATTCAGTGGTTCTATTAAAATTGAGCCATGGATGTATGGATGGATGTGTATGTATGCTGTGTATGTGTGTATATATGTGTGTGTGTATATATATATATGTATATATGTATGTATGTGTGTGAGTGTGTGTGTGTATATATATATGTATGTATGTGTGTGAGTGTGTGTGTATATGTATGTATGTGTGTGTGTGAGTGTGTGTGTGTGTATGTAAGTATGTATGTATGTATGTATATATGGGAATGGTGTGTATGTGCTTGTGTGGGAGAAATGTTTGTGTACATGGGTGGAGGAGAAGTTTGTTGATAGTTTGGGGCACAGATATAGAACCCTGGGCCCAAAAGATTAGTCAGTCTGGTGTAGGATTTCCACCCTGATGACAGCATGAGACGGTACCTTCTGCTTTGCCCATAAAATTCACTTGCACATAAAAAAATAAATACCTACATTACAGTATGCTGTCATTATTCTTAAGTCTTTCACAACCCACATGAAGGTATCTATTTTCACTCTGCTTATTTTCAGAATCTGCTCATTTTCCCCGTCCTCCTGCATCTCTTAAAATCTACTCCTGACAGAAGCATCTATTATTTGATTCATTGAAGACTGCTAGCTGATGTTGAATATGGTACCATTAGGCCAACACAGGGCATCACCAAACAGGCCAGATGTTACCAGCTTAGGATAACTACAAAGTGACACATTTGTAGAGAGCTCTCGTTTATTTAGTGGCAGTTGGAAAGAACATCTGGTCCTGGGAATTCATCAACTAATGTTCATCATCTGCTTTTTGAACATAGAAATAGCAAATGCTGCTAAGGTTTTGTTAGAACCAAAGAAAATGGTGGAAGTGTGAAAGAGGCAGAGTTTTACACAGCTGAGAAGCAAGAGTGATCCAATGTGGTGTAGTGGTTATAATGTTGTACTAGGAGTGGGGAGATCCAGGTTCTAGTCCCTCCATCAGCCAAGGAAACTCACCAGATGACTTTGGGCTAGCCTACCTTACAGGATCTTTGTTTCAGAAAAAAAAATAGGAGAAGGGAATTATACATATGCTGTCTTAAGCTTCTGAATGCAAAGTAGGATAGAAGTTTCATAAATTAATAAAAAAGCAAAAGTGAAAGGACTATTTTCTTAGTGTAACCAGTATGAGCATAACCTTGTTCCTTCTAATTCTGTCTCTAGGCCATCATAACCCTTGCAACAACCATTTTTACAGAGGGACTAATAAAGGCTTGAGCCAATGGGAGATTAATCCAGAGATTAATCTGTCCAAAGAATAGTTCAAGACTACACGTGTGCAAGCTAATTCAGCTCCGAGAAGAGTGCATTCTAATTGTGCTCCATCACAGAATTGTAATCATACATTCTCTCTCTCTCTCTCTCTCTCTCTCACACACACACACACAGAGAGAGAGAGAGAGAGAGAGAGCATTTATGAAAGTCCTATAAACACACAGAGTTTATGAAAGTCCTGTGTATATATGAATCTTTTTAAAAGCCTGATAGGAGAATATTTTGTTCTTCCATTAACCTTACTTTTAAAAGACAAGGTGGCCTTTGGAACTGTAATCACTTTTTCACTGCACACACTTTCCTCTCCATTTTGATTTGGGTCATTAATCATAGTCTCTTGTTGTACAAATTATTCCATTTAAATAATGGTATTATGCAACCAATGGCAAATGAGAAATGCTTTCAGTAGCAACAGTGTACCACTTTAACCTGGATTTGCTATTTGGGATAACAACTGGAAAATGTATCATCTCAGCTGTACAGCTGCTCTGCTGGTAAAGTTCAACCACATTTAATATAAAAACATCACTGGCTGATAGTTTTGCACTCTGCTTCCCTCCCTCCCGCCGTCCTCCCCCGCCTTCTGCTTCTCTTTTTCATTAGAGCATTTTTTCCCTAATTTCAGGTCTAAATTTTAGGGCCATGTTTGAAAGGAAAAATGTGATTTGCGTGGGTGGGCACCTCATACCTGCTGGAAAACAAACCAAACCTTTTTTCAGAATTGCAAAAGTACATACCTAGGAAAAGATGCAGTTCCTTTAGGGTTTTTAACAGGTGCTACATCCATGCCCACATGTGCTCTAAATCACATTTCTGTCTTCAGAACCAAAGAGCTGCCCAGCCCAGGGTTGGGGTCTTGTGGAAGCTGGAAGCACATTGGTATCTCTGCAAAATCAAAGTTCTTGGAAAGTTTCTTCCTTGCCACATTGTTTTTGCAGCTTTCTAGCATCTCCAGGACCTAGTCATAATACAAACATGTCCTGGCAAGATCTCTCTTCCTGCCATGTTGCTGCTATCATGTCCCCAGCCTGTGAACAAGACTGATTTAAGTCAAGAACATAAGCAGTGCTCTGCTGGATCAGACCCCTGGTTCTTCAAATCCAGCAGTCTGTTCTCCCAGTGGCCAACCAATTGCACAAGGAAGCCCACTAGTCTCCCAATGGATGACCTTCAGAGGCTGTCTTCAAGGCCAATAGACCATGACTTCCATGAATTGGTTCAGTCCCTTTGAGAAGCCAGTGAAGCTGGTAGCCAGCCCCACATCTCACAGTAGTGAATTTTATGGGTTGTGCAACAATTATTTCCTTTTGTTTGTCCTGAATCTCCCAGGATTCAGTTTCATTGGGTGACTTAGTTGTATAGTGCTAGAGTAGTGTTTTCCTCTATAAGTCAACAGATCCATCAGCAGTTGCAAGAAATGTAAACTCTATTCTACTACAGCACCCTTACATTGGAGGTACTGTCGGGTGACCAGTACTTGGTGGGATCACAGTGTCATTTGACTCTGATGTGAGAACCCCCCCATTCTACTTCTCCAGACCCAGGTCAGTCTTGTCAGTTGTCATTCTGCTGTTACATCTTCAAAGAGCTGGAAGTGGTCTATTAGAATTTCACAATAGCTGTTCCACCAATAATATGATCAGTGCTTGCACTCTATTGCTCTTATTGGTTTAACACAGAACTGAAATAGTGACTGGCAAATTCTTCCTTCCATGGAAGCATCTGGAAGTTGGTGTTTGTTGCTTGTATTAAAAAAGGAAGGGAAGGGAACATAAATCCTAAGTAAAATGCTGCTTGTGACTTCATGACTCCAAATTACATCTTTACAGTAGACTGGGGTTTAAGGAAGAGGGGAACAAGAAGGAGGATAGAGATGATGGATAGAGTCCTACCGCCAGCTCCATCCAGGACTGTAACTGAAGCTGTTTTTTCTGCTGGTTGGTGATGGGCAGAAGAGGGAGGACAACAAAGCTGGAAGAATCAATCAATCAATCCTTTGCTTATCACAGGCTGTGTGTGCAAAATCAGGACAGCATCATCTGGCTGTGAGTCAGAACAGAGGCAATAGAGGGGGGACAGGGACCAGAGATGGGGTACTGATTTTTTATGTCCATATAGTTCTACTGATTCAAGGATGAGTGGGGAGCAATTTCACCCAGCATTGTCCTCATTCTCCTACTTCTAAAAAAACTAGTCACAGAGACCAGCGAGGAGTACAGGAACAGCATTGGACGTTGTCCTCCAAAGCTGGAGCTCTCTCTGTCTTTGTCTCTGGGTCTACAGTGCACAACATCCCTTAATAAAACATGCAGAGATTTTAGGAGACAGCAAAAGATACATTGCCAGGCTGCAGAATCCTTACAACAGGGTTCCTCAACCTCGGCGACTTGAAGATGGGTGGACTTCAACTCCCAGAATTCCCCAGCCAGCATTGAAGTCCACCCATCTTCAAGTTGCCGAGGTTGAGGAACCCTGCCTTACAAGATCTCAGGCAAGAATTCTAAAATCATGTGAGATTTTGGCGTTCCCAAGTCAGATCTCAAGTTTTGCCAGTCATGCATGAGATTTCTCAAATACTACAAGATTTCATCATGGGGGGGAGGGGGGAGTATTCAGGACAGAAAATGTCCTACTAGAGCATTAGGCTGAACTGGTGCATTGGCGGTGGTGCAAAAACACAGCCTTGTTCTCATTTCAGTGGAGCCTGCCTGGGAGAAGAATATGTCCACAACCAATGGGTCATTTAAAATCCAGCCATTTAGTGGAGAGAGATCAGTGCAAAGGAAGGTGGGAGGCAGCAGATGAGTAAACAGAAGGAAGCATGTAGCCCATTCTAATGAGATTATTATTGCAGAGAAAGGAAATGGTGCAATGAGTGAGAGAGAAATTTTCTGCTAACACAGTAAATCTCAAGCAGAAGCCCGGCATTTAATTTTTATTACCGGGTGCACCAGATAGTTGAGAAATATGCTCTCTTTTATTATGAATTTGGGAAAGCAAGAGAGCAAGGAAAGAAAAGAAAAACTAGCGTGCAGTGGCCACGGAGGACCGTCACAGTAACGTGCTCAAATTCACAGTCCATCAGCTGCAGTCTTCTGACCAACCTGAAAGGAAACCAGATAAATTTTGCTCTCTAAATGCTAAAGCAAGAGGCAGGAAGCACCTAGCTTTACAGATATTTAAAGTGTCCACTGCAGTCTTTTAAAATAACCAAATCAGGGTGGGAATTTTCTTCCTTCACTGGGATCTTATAGGGACTAAAGGGGTGCCTTGAGGTTCTGTAAGTTAACTGCCAAAATCCAGATTTAAAAAACTAAAAATAAGGAGAATAAAACGACTAAACTAATTTAAAAAGTACTAGAGTAGGGTGTCACATGAGGCAACCTGGCCCGACCCCTCTTCCGTCTCCCCAGACAATGTTCCCTGTTTTTCCTCCACAACTAACAAAGAAGCAGGTGTTTCTGAGATGAAAGCTGATTTAAATAACAGTATAAGAGGGAACAGCTAGCATCTAGATCCAAATTCTACTTGCACGCACATGCATTTACATATCTTTCCCTCCCATGACCTTGCTGTGCATTCAAATACTGCTTCTGCAGTTTCTTCCAGAACCCATGGAAAGTTCTGAGAAGATGAGTGGAACCAAATTCAGGCATA
Source organism: Python bivittatus (assembly GCF_059951505.1). Lineage (NCBI taxonomy): Eukaryota > Metazoa > Chordata > Lepidosauria > Squamata > Pythonidae > Python > Python bivittatus. The sequence continues at coordinate 10,489,189 of NW_028277056.1, forward strand.
TAGAGGGTTGTTTGTACAGAATCAGTCTCTCACCCTGGTTAATATGCTCTGAATATGACTTCACAGTACACCTGTCACACGGTGGTCACTGCTTGTTCCAAAGGAAGGGAAGAAGTGGTTGGGATTTAGCCAAGGAAAACATGGTGGATAGACATCCATGAGGATGTCCATGAAGTCCCTTAAGAGTTGCTTCTCCATGTCAGCTCTTTCCCGGTCAACCAGCATCTTATGCTTTAGATGTCATGACACCATATCAGAATGTAGGAATATTCCTCAGGAATATTCTCTCATTTGGCACAAGGCCTGGTTAGTGAACTCATTAGCAAGCTGGACCTGATGACTGCCTCATTCCCCCAACCTTGGGCATTATTTTGAATGGTTAAAGGATGTCCAGACACCACCGGGAAAATTGCTTTACCCAAGTGGTAAAATATTTTGGACTTCAGCTCCCAGAATTCCTGGCTAAGGATGATGGGAGCTGAAAGACCAACATCTCTGGAGAATACCAGGTTGAGGAAAGTTCTACTAGACCACAAAATAAGAACCACATTCCTCTCACCCATCCTGGCTTGTGGACTGTTCCCTCTCAAATACAAGCAGGTCTGCCTTTTCATTCTTAACTCACCTGTTAACATTCCCAGTTGATTTATGATGAAGTCTGAACCACAAATTTTAACTGCAAGAAGCAGGCAAGCAGAGAACAACATCTGAGAAGAAAAGTAGATGATATATACAAGGAGGGGCTTTCCATTCTCCATCTTCCTTCTTTAGAAAAACTGCAAACAGAAGAATAGTACAATCTGGATCCGTATTTTTAGCAAGATTTGGGGAAAGCCTAACGCTTCTGTTTGAATATGTTTCACGCAGATGTACTCCAGCAATTTGTTTTGAAAGCTACCATGTAGCTACTGCCATTTATGGTAGCAAAATCCAAACGGGTCTGATAGCACCTTTTTCAACTGACACATTTCAATATAATTTTAATGTATTTTATTATTATTTTTTAATTAAAAGGTATTAGTCAGAAAAGGTGCTATCATACTTCTGGTTAGTCCAGAAAAGGTGCTGGCTTATCATAGACCAGGGTTTCTCTGATTGAATTATTGGTCTATCTATCATAGACCATGCTGGCTAGGGAATTCTGGGAGTTGAAGTCCACACATCTTAAAATGGCCAAGGTTGAGAAACACTGCCATAGACTAAGACAGCTCAGGCCCTACAATGTTGTTTATGGTACGTCACTGCCATCTACTGGTAAATTGTGATATTGTAAAAAAGTGACTACCATACGTAGTTTACTATCCATGATTTCAGTAAACAAAGGACTCCCCCGGATTCCTTTTGATTGCTGGGATGAATTGCTTGATTAAAATTCTCCATCATCTTTTTTAAAGTGTATATGTGTGTTTTAAAGAGCAGGATAGCTCGGTTAACTAAACCCCTATGTTAAGACAGGATATGAAGGCAAATTGTGCGTGCGTGGGTGCGTTCCAGTCAGCATTGACTCCTGGTGACTACCTGGACAAGTCCCTGCAGTTTTCTTGGCAAGATTTCAGAAGTGTTTTGCCATCAATACGTGATTTTAAAAGCTGTGAATAAGTCCTCCTAAGGATGAATCTTTCCCTGAGTTCATAATGCATGTTTCTATCTGTAATACATTGGCACATTCAGCTGTCATGCAGAACCCCTTCTCCCCCCAAGATATCAGGGTTCAGCATTTCAATGCTCAATACAGGTACATTGGGACAATTGTTCCTCAAGGAAGATTGCAGTTTAGGAACAAATTAGTACTGATTTCCAAATAAATTCCATCCGTTGGCCTTTCAAAAGAAGGTTTTCCAGAGAGGTTGGACCTCAGAAGATCAAAGGGTATAAGGCTGGGAAGGGATCCTGAAGATCATTTAGTCCAATCCCCTGCCCAGTGTAGGGATCTACTGCTAAGGTGCCTGGAACAGATGGCCAACCAACTTCTCTTTAAACACCTCCAGCGAGCAGAGCCTTCACCTTCCAAGGCACTCTGTCCCATTCTTGAAGAGCTCTTCCTGATGTCCTACCCAAATCTACTTCCTTGGCATTTAAAGCCATTATTTCTTGTCCTTCCTTCTGGAACAAGTCTGCATTATTCTGCCTCGTCCTTCACACGACAGCTGTTCAGTTACTTGAGGACAGCTATCATGTGTCCCTGGACTCTTCTCTTTTGCAAGCCAAGCATATCCAACACAGTTTCTCATAGGGTTGTTGTTGTTCTAGGTCCCTTTTTATGACAGCTGATTCCCTTTCTTTTCATGTTCCAGGATGTCAATGGCCTTCCTAAAATGTGGTGCCCAGAATTAGATCCTAGGTGTCCAGTGTAGAATAGGCTTATATTAGCCTTAATCGGTGAGGCTGAACATGCAGAGTTTTTTTTTATAGAGAGCCATTTCTGTAGATTCTTTCAGCAGCCATTAGAATGTTCTAATTAGCCAGACCAGTGTTTCTCACCCTCAGCAACTTTGAGATGTGTGGACTTCAATTCCCAGAATTCCCCAGCCAGTTGAGGAATTCTGGGAGTTGAAGTCCATACATCTTAAAGTTGCTGAGGGTGAGAAACACTGAGCTAGACCATTATCATTATCACCACTATGTGGATAAGTCACTGAGATCCCACAACAAAAGCTTATTTAAGGCCTCTTCAACCAAGTGGTCTTGCCCACAATGGCTGCATTCACACAACACATTTCGCCTGATTAACACAAGCTAGGTTAACTGGAACCAAATCTAGGATGTTACAATAATACAGCTCATTTAAATGACTTGATTAAATCCAACTACAGCCTAAAGCCAGGTTAGTACAATATTAAGTATTAGGTATGTTTGCCACCTTGAAATGACAAAAAATAAAGGCAGAATATAATAATAATAATAATAATAATAATAATAATAATAATAATAATACCCTTGTTGTATTCATGTAACATGGGATGCCCAAACAAATAAACCATACTATGACTTAACCCAATTGCTTGATTTACAGAGCATGCTAAAGTTATGACTAAGTTCTCACATGGACAGAACTACTGCTTCTATGTATCATGGCCCATGAATGTAAGAAATATTTTATGAATGGCTACTTGCAACGGTCTACACCCCAGATTTAATTTTCCTCTGTTCTCAAGTCCCAAACTTGCTGGGCACATGCAGTACAATAAGCTATAATGTGCTATATCAAGCCAGTTACCAACATTTGTACATTCTGCTTTATAATTTGCTGTCATATGACCTCTGGCCAATTATGTGTTTTTTCAATAAACCCTGGTTGAATAACCAATGGTTTTGCACTCTGTGCAAGCCTAGTTCTCCACACATAGCAGGACCGTTTGTGGATCTGATAAATTGGCTGCAATGTTTAAGCCGGTGGCAGCAACGGGCCAATCTTGCTTGTACTTAAAAGCTTGTACTTAAAAGCTAAGTAAGAACTTGGATGGGAATTCTAACAGCATAAGAAATTGAAAAAAGTCTTAGAAGAAGTCAGTGACAATCCACTTGTGTATTGTTGCCAAGAAAACCACATGGACATGGATAGGTGGTTTGACTTAAAAGGTACTTTATCTTTTACAATATGCTAGAACAAAATATTGGTACATTTGAACTTTGGTGTTGGAGAAGACTCCTGAGAATACCATGGACAGCCAAGAAAACAAACTGATGGATCATCGAACAAATCAACCCAGAGTTTTCACTCGAGGCATAAATGACCAGACTCAAATTATCCTACTTTGGACACATGATGCGAAGACCTAGCTCTCTGGAAAAGGCTCTAATGCTTGGAAAGGTAGAAGGCTTAAAGAGAAGAGGATAACCAGCAGCAAGACAATGGGAGACTTGAAAGAACAGGTTAGGGATAGATTGCCACAGAGAAAATTATGTATGTGGTTTCTAGGAGTTGAAAATGACTTGATGGCACGTAATCAGTCAATCAAGAATAAAATAAATTTGTTCACCTCCAAGGTACCATCAAACAGCATGTTGTTTTGGTGGCCACAGACTCCCATAATTCCTCCTCGAGAAACATGACTCTGCTAGTTGGGGAAGTATTGGAGTACATACTTGGAAACTGTGTGCTGTAGGGAAGAGCATCTTTTGGAGTTGTGGTGGGTAAAACACAGTGACCCAAAGAGACAGTGTTTGCATCAGTCTGAGAAGCTCTTCTGAACAAAGCAACAAGAGAGTGAGGCTGCCAGCTCTGGCAGCAGACCAAGAGTGGTGCCTGGCCTGGAACTTTCCCTTCCTGAAGTCGATTTCTCTCCTAGGAGCCTGCAGGAGGAGCCAAGATCCGGAGAAAGAGAGCAGGGAGGACTTTGTCCCCTTCCGTAGTCTGTGTGCTGGTGTGTGTGTTTGGCAGAGGACTGGACAACATCAAGCAAATCCCCTGCCCTGCAAAGGATGTGGACCAGCTTGAGCACGGTCACCGAACCCACCTCCCCAAGGGGCAGAAGCGGTGGGGCCCGGACCCGGTTCTGGGTACTGGCAGTGGGAATATCTGTCGGCTTGTTCCTTCTGGGATTCCTGATCGGTAGGACTGAGGCTGCGCAAGATGGTTATTCCACCTCCCCCTCCCCAATGAGGAAAGGACTTGTAGAAAAGTTCTGTGTGTGTGTGTGTGTGCGTGCGTGTGCGCGCATGTGTGATCTGTCACTCATTAAGGAAAGGGAAATTGCATTCCTGTGCTTGGAAAATGTTAGGAGTGGGGTGGGAACGATCCAGAGTTAGACTGAGTTTCTCGAGAAAACAGGCATGTCGCTTTACAAATGCTCTTTAGCTGTTGCTGGGGAAAGGGGCGGATAAAAGTTTATGCTTCCCTCTCTTGCAGCAACCACGCAAAGAAAAAGACAAAGACGGGACAGAAAAAGTGGGGGGGGGGGAAGCATGGATGGAATGAATGAAGCCACAGTATTAGCTTAATTAGCGTTGAGTCAAATCCGACTCCTTGTCAGGTCCTGGTTAACAGCAATGCAAAAGTGGTTTGCTGACTAGCTTGGGGATGTAATGGGGACTCCTGACACTGGGGGATGTTGGTGCCCTGAGGATGCTCTCTCCACTTTTTAACTCCATTTGTAGTCTTTTTAACGTTGTTTTGTGTTTTTAACTGTTTTTATGCTTTTTATGCGTGAGCCACCTAGAGTCACTGGTTGAGATGGGCGGCATGCAAGTTTGATTTATAAAATAAATAAATAAAAATAAATTGCCTTCACCCAAGATCTTTTCTTCTGACATGTCTTAGTCTAGGCTACAGCCCTGGGGGCTCCTGGGGGGCTCCCATCCAAATACAGATCAACTTCAGGCCTGCTTAACATTTTGAGAGCTGGCAAGGTCAATCTAGAACTGCTACCTGCTAAGATGTATTAAGGGAGAATGTGGGTTCCCTTAGTTCCCCACCTCTAAACTCTGCTATAATAATCAGACATGCAGGGCAGGGTAGGGGAGGCATTCAGCTCCATACGGATTTGAGTCTAGGCCTGCCAGATTTGAGCATTCACAAAATGTAGCTTCGGAGGATCAGATGCTGAGGGCTAACACCAATGCCACTTTCATGTTTGGCTTCTGGGCGCACTAGAAGCATTTGAAAGTTTGGGAATTCTCTGTGCAATTATTTGGGAATAAACCCCATTTAAAAACAGTGGATAACATTTTTCTTTTTTCTTTTAAACAAAATTATTTATTAATCATTTTTTAAAAGAAGAGAAAGAAAAAGAAAAGAAAAGAAGGGAGGGAGAGAGGGAGAGAGGGAGGGAGGATGGACATGTGAAAAGAGAAAAGGAAAAAGGAAAAAATAATATTGATGCAGAAATATATCAGGAACTGGACAAAGGAATTACCAAAATTGTAGTTAGCGCTCAGTATATCATTGATGAGAAATTAACTATAAAAACAAAGTATATTAAATTATTTCAACAATATAAGAAAGGGTTTGAATCTCTGAGCTGAGTGCCAAAATTTCCACTATTTGATATTTAAAAATGAAAGAGAAAGAAAGAAAGAAAGAAAGAAAGAAAGAAAGAAAGAAAGAAAGAAAGAAAGAAAGAAAGAAAGAAAGAAAGAAAGAAAGAAAGAAAGAAAGGAGGGAGGGAGGGAGGAAGGGAGGGAAGGAGGACGAACTACTAAAACATTATACATAAATATTTCATTTTTAACTTCCCTGGCTGATGTACAATATTTATAAACATTTAATTTTGTTGTGTATTTCTGATTTCAGTAGTCAGTTCTTTTTCCCCTTAAAACTGATACTATAAATATTTACATTTGCCTTGCTGCATAATATGTAGTATGTATGGAAGCCATTTTTGCTAAATTTGGTTAAACTTCTGTTGTTCTCATATTTTTCATGTGTAATAATGTGATTTACACTTTTGCTCCTGATTATTTGAGGGCAAGGGTAGAAATGGAATTCATGGGCAGGTAGTATGGAAAAATCACCTCTCTGAGTAGACATGTGGGGTTGAGACAAGCTTGTCCTACAACACTGATGTGACTCCATCTGGACAGGGAACTTAATATGAGAGAGTTTGGCTAGGTTGGAGCAACACACTTAATCAGCTATAGTCAGCTATAACATTTGCACATCATGCTAAAAGTAGTTGGTTTGACCTCTGTTAGTTGGTGGCTGGGCAGCTTAGCCTGTTATAAGCAATCAAGCCAGTTGATTACTGTAGTTTATGGTTCATGAAGAAGTGCAGGACATGGGTTAATTCAATATCTAAATTAATTGTGTTAACACAACTGATGTACCTTCTCTTGTGAGGAAGTGATTCTTGTGTGATGAACTGCCAAATTTTGGGCATGCAACAATTCACCTAGTGCTTTTTGTGCCATAGAAATCAGTTTGATCTGACTTGCAGGCTGGCTGGCTAATAGACATGCCGATCAGTTGCCGAGGACAGATGTCCATGAGAAGATGAAGGAGGCATTCATGAAGGAAATGAAAGCAGAAAGCATCAAGCAAATTCTTTAGTAAGCTAAACTGGATTGTATGCTAGTTTTTCCAAAGGTTTAGGAAGCATATGTCAATGAGATAGAGAGAGAAATGGCCATTTTAACACACACACACACACACACACACACGCCTTCCCCAGCCTTGTTCTGGGATGATGGGAGTCTGGAAGACACATCTGGAAGGGAGCAAGCTGGGGCAGGCTAGAAGCCAATGTATGACAATCAACTTTCCAAAATCAGAGCTTGGTTGTGCAAATTGTCCCCCTAGACCAATGTTTCTCAACGTTGGGAACTTGAAGATGTCTGGACTTCAACTCCCAGAATTCTCCAGCCAGAATGGGAAACTCAAGATGGCAGTAGGGAGCAGGTGCCCAGCTCAAGGCTCCCAGCCATGAACAGCACTGGGGTATGGGGTGAATGGTGTGCAAGTGAAGAGAACCTCCAACATTACCTCCGTCCTTAGCCAAGGACGTTGTCAGAGATGACAGCTGGACCAGTTGAGTCGAGAGGGACTGTGGAGCTGCAAGGGTTCCAAAGGGAGCTGGGGGTTGTTCCTGAGGCCTTGCTGCATGGTCCAGCAGAGGCCCTGGCCACAGCCTGGAATAAGGAGTGGTCAGGGCCTTGGACAGGATCATGCCTGTGTGTCTTCTCTTGGTCCATCACTCCCAGCACTCTCCATGGTTATTCCTGTTAAGGGTGCTGAAAAAGGCCAAGAGATGTCCAGACCACCACTTGCAGAAAACTAAGGACGAGTCTGACCGAACATGGGTTAGAGCCGTTATTAAGGCCTACCTCATGGCAGTAAGGGCAGCGAAATGCCATTATTTCTCTGCTCTTATTGCATCCGCAGAGTGTCATCTGGCGGCCCTGGTCCCTCCTGGGTAAGGAGGGTTCAGAGGACCATCTACAGGGCCACACAGAGGAATTTGCTGGATAAAATCTCTTGGATCTGTTCCAAGTTGGAGGCTAGGTATGATGCAGGTCTGGTGGAGATGCCCAGGGAGCAGACTTACCTGGTTATCTGGGAATATGAATCTGATCCTGTTAGACCTGAGGAAGTGGACAGGGTCCTTGGGGCTTCTAGTGCAGCTACCTGTGCATTAGATCCTTGTCCCTCTTGGCTGGTTAAAGCCACCAGGCAGGTGACATTGGGGTGGGTAGTAGTGGTGGTCAATTCATTCTTGCAGGAGGAGGTGTTCCTGACGCCTTTTAAAGAGGCCCTGGCCTCCCCCCTCCTCAAGAAACTATCGCTGGATCCCACCCTTTTGGATAATTTTTGTTCAGTTTCTCACCTTCCCATTTTAGCTGTCGTAGAGAAGGCATTTGGTACCTTCCTTATGGTCACATGACAGCTTCAGAGGACCCTGAAGGAAATGGATTACCTGGACCCCTTTCAGTCAGGTTTCAGGCCAGGTTTTGGAACAGAAACAGCATTGTCACACTTTTAGATGATCTCTGGCAAGAGCGGGATGAGGATAGTGCGTCCATCCTTGCTCTTCTTGACCTCTCAGCAGCTTTCAATACCCCATGGTATTCTTTTGGGTCGGCTGTTGGAGTTGGGGCTGGGTGGCACACTTTTGTGTTGGTTCAGCTCTTTCCTTCAAGGCTGATACCAATCGGTGCTAATAGGGAGTGAGAGGTCCAGCCCACGGCCCCTACTTTGTGGGGTTCAGTGCTCTTGCCACTCCTCTTTAACAACTACATGAAACTGTTGGATGACATCATCCGGCAACATGGGATGAGGTATCTTCAGTATGCTGATGATACTCAACTATATATCTCCATCCCAGGTGACCTAAGTGACACTGTGGCTACCCTTTTGCAGTGCCTGGCGGCTGTAGGGGCCTGGATGGGGGACCACAGGTTTCAACTGAACCCTGGTAAGATGGAATGGCCATGGGTACAGGGAGTCGCAAGATCCAGGAGCTTATCATTCTTAGTTCTGGGTGGGGTTGCCCCAGTCAGACCCGGTAAGTAATCTGGGGGTCCTCCTAGACTCACAACTCCTGTTCGAAGAGCAGGAGGTGGTCATGGCTAGGAGGGCCTTCGCACAACTTTGTGTTGTGTGTCAGTAATGCCCCTTCCTGGATCAGGAGGCCCTCCGCATGGTCACTCATGCCCTGGTCACCTCCCGGTTGGATTACTGTAATGTGCTCTACGTGGGGCTACCCTTGAAGAGTATTCAGAAGCTACAGCTGGCACAAAATGCAGTGGTGTGAACAGCTTTGAATGCCCCTAAGGCGACACATATAACAACTCTGTTACGTGAGCTGCATTGGTTGCCAGTTTGCTTCCGGGTCCAATTCAAGGTGCTGGTTATCACCTTTAAAGCTCTTCATGGCACAAGACCAGGTTATCTGAGGAACCCTCTCGCCCCGGTTATATCAGCCTGCCCCACTTGGACTGGCAGAAGGCGCATGTTGAGGACCCCACCAGTCAAGGAATTCTGGCTAGTGGGGTCATGGAAGAGGGCCTTTTCTGCTTTGGCCCCCGCCCTGTGGAACAGCTTGCCACCTGAGGTGCGGGCTGCCCCCACTCTCCTGGCCTTCCAAAAAGGTGTGAAAACATGGCTATGCCAGATGGCCTGAGTGGCTGAGGGGGCTTGCATTGCTGGAACTGGCTGGTGGGAAGATTGATACTGCTCCCCCCGTCATCTTGAATTGTATACTGGCTTTTATAGAATTGTTACTTGTGATTTTAACTGTGGATATTTATATTTTTATTGTTTTTATTGTCTTAATTGTAAGCCGCCCAGAGTCACCGTCTGAGAGTGATGGGTGGCATATAAATTTAATAATCAATCAATCCATCCATCAATCAATCAATCTTCAAGTTGCCAAGGTTGAGAAACACTGCCCTAGACAGATCCTTCCTTCCTTCCTTCCTTCCTTCCTTCCTTCCTTCCTTCCTTCCTTCCTTCCTTCCTTCCTTCCTTCCTTCCTTCCTTCCTTCCTTCCTTCCTTCCTTCCTTCCTCCCTCCCTCCCTCCCTCCCTCCCTCCCCTTAGTCTTTCTGTCTTCCTATATTTCTTTTCCTTAACAGAAAGTATAGAGCTTTTCCACTATCAAGCAGATAATGCCCTCTTCTTTCTTCTAGTAATTTCACCCGGCAGCCTCACTTGGCAGGCACACAGGAGAACTTGTGCCTAGCTGAACAGATACAAGCAGAGTGGAAGGCATTTGGCCTAGACTCGGTCCAGCTGGCTCCTTATGACGTTTTGCTTTCTTACCCCAATGAGACAAATCCCAACTACATCTCAATCATTGATGAGCATGGCCAAGAGGTAAAGGAGAGAGGCTGGATTATGTATAAAGATTGGGTTCTCACAACATGATAGCCTAGGCTAACATGGCATTGAGTAGTTCAGAGTTAAGTGTGTTGTTGGAATCATTCCGTTGCTTTAATATGACTTAAGCCATCACAGAGACTATTTGGTCATTATATGTTACAGATATTGCATTTAGAGTATAGCTAAACTGGACTCAGTTAGATGGGCCCTTGGCAAATGTCCTCAAGTGTGCCAGTCCCTACATGAATTCCTATCCCATCCCTCAACCTTTGCCCTCACTCAAGTTGGATAAATCAGATGTTGCTTTTATATGCCATTTTTTCCCCTTGTGGTTTCTTTATTATCTAGATTTTCAACACGTCACTATCTGAGCCTGTTCCTGCTGGATATGAGACTGTTGAAGATGTTGTTCCACCTTACAGTGCTTTCTCAGCCCAGGGAGAGCCAGAGGTAAGGATTAAAAGGAGTTGGAGCTGGATTTAGACCTGGCAAGGCTCTAAGCTACAGGAAGATGTAGCAGCTCTATTTCACAAGTGCTAAACAGAGAATAAGGCTGTGTGACAACTGAACTTGGCATGGATGCCCCAAGAGGCATCAGAAAGCTGTGAAGGGATGGGCAAGGGCCCTCTCTGAACAGAAGGTGTGAATGCATGAAGAAACAAAGCATATCTGAATCAATCAATGAGGATCATTGTGAATCATACAAGAAGCCTTAATTTACAGAGACATTCATACATGAAATTATAATAAAACTGCAGAAAATTAAAAACAATTCTGAAATTTTGAGAGTCCCCTTGAGACTTGGAGGCCCTAAGTTGTAGCTTGTTTAGTTTATGCCTAAATCCACCTCTAATGGGAATAGCTTTGGTGTTATGTGAATATTCTTGCATTATGTAGTCCCTTTACTTTTAGGTATTTAAGTAGTTTGAAATAGGAGTTCCTAATCTTGTAAGGTTAGTGGGCATATTTGGGAAGATGTAGGCAGCCTTTGGAAAAAGCGGGCTGACTATCCATCTGCCTAGCCACAAAAGATCAATTTACAGGAGGCTAATTGGCAAGGTTTCTTCTCCTGTCTTCTTTCTCCTTATATCTGACCAGATTGTCACAGGCTGACATGGAATCCAAGATAAAATACAGAAATTCCCAGAGTCTGATGCTTTCCTTTCCAGCAAGGATCTTTCCTTTTTAATTTTGTATAAAATAATCTTACTAAAAAAAACACACAAAAAAATAACAAATAACAAGTAGGTAAGAGGTCTACAGGCACTTTGGTATCCATGAATACCAGATTAACCCAAGACAGCAACAGATACTCTTGAATTGCCAGAGGCAGTTTCAAGTGATTAAATTTGAGTCACACCCAGTCTGTTTACGATGGACTCAAAGCAAAGGTTTACCTGGACTCAGAAGCTAAGCAGTGCTGAGCCTGGTTAGTACTTGGATGAGAGACCACTGATTAAGAAGTCCCAAGACTGTAGACTAGCTGGGAAAGTTTTTTAAAAATCCAAAAGACAATCACAAACCATTTCTGTCCCATTGCCAAGAAAACTCCATGGATCTATCCATGAAGCTACCAGGAGTGAAGATGACTTGAAGGAGACATTACCTTCTCATAGAAGATTTTGGAATATGGTCAGAGAAAAATAAGCAGTTGAGATTTGAGATCCTTCACTTTAGGTAACTTCCTTCCTGATGAGGGAAAATTATCGTATCACCTCCACACAGTTACACACACATACTCCATACATGTACCTTATCTCTCCCATAGGGGTCCATTTGTATTTATACATTTGCTTTAACTCTGCATATCATTCAGTACCTTTGCAGCAGGAACATGTGGCCCCTGAAGTCACAGATAGTTGCTCCCAGAGGCTCTCCAAAAGTTTCCGCCAAACTGTAATCTTTAATGGGAAATTAAAGACATGGGGAGGAATGATTTAAATGGATTATACTAAATCATACATTATACTAAACTTAGGTTTTGTCCAAGCCCCATCTACATTTTCAAACATGTCTTCCAATGTGTCACTCCAGGTCCAAATGAAGCCCTTGGCTAGAAAAAAAAATAAGGCATATCAGCTGGTCAAGATTGGGGTCTAAGGGAAGTAGGTTGCTTAGAATGGCAAAGCAGAAATATATACAAAAGTAAATTGATTTCCCTGATTGATTGATTGATTACACTGTAAAATATAGGTATGAAGAGTTTAAAATAAATTATTATGTCTTTTGGAAGGACAGTGGGAGGTCCAAGCTCTTCCCTCTCCAATTCTTCCTTCTTCTCCAGTGTTGCAGATCTGGAAGACATTAGATGCTCCACTATTCTGGGCTGGTCTCCCCATCAAGCCACACACACACTTTGTATCTTCCTCACTTCATCTGCGTGTGTTGTTAATATGCCTTTTATATTCCAGGGAGATTTGGTATATGTGAATTATGGCAGCATAGAAGATTTCCACAGATTAGAGCGAGAGATGGGAATTAATTGTTCTGGGAAAATTGTCATTGTCAGATATGGGAAGATCTTCAGAGGAAATAAGGTAAGAGTGTATGGGCTTTGTTTTTCAGGCATGAGACGAACGCTCACAACACACCAAAAAAATTGTTCAAAGCTTGAAACAAGAATTAATGTACTGTTGGATTATTCCACTAAAAATACCATTTTCTTACATTCTTTTTAAAATCATAATGCTAGTGAATTCTTCTGCCCATTAGATACTTGCAGCACTGTCTAATGGACACCTATCTCAACTACTTTTATGGTCCTAGATGAAAAATGAGAGACCAAGATACAGTTTCCAGTTTTCATAGTTCCTGTTAGAAACAACATGGAGCAAAGCAAGCTGTTTTGTTCTTAGCTCAGAACTAAACTACAAAACACAAGATATTTTGTTTCAGACTTAAAACATGTGAACAGAGCAGTCTGATTTCAAAACATTTTGTAGCTTCTCATATGTGTCAGGTTCAGCCCAAAGAACTCCATGAGACAGTGCAGTACAGTTCTGTTGCATTTATTAGCTTTACCTCAATACAGAAATCTCTCCAGACTGAACCTAAGTTCCCAAGCCAGCAAGCCACAATATCCTGAATTCCTTAGGGTGGTGCCAGTTTCATCTTCTTAAACTTCCCATGCTCCTGTTGAGGCCTAAGGAAACGCTTATCTCCCTGAGCGTGGCCTTCATAACACCATTCCATCACAATATGGCACACAAAAAGAATTTACTGAAATGGACATGGTCGTTTTTTAATTTTTGGGTTTTTGTACTCTAAAATAAATGCTTGAACTGGACCAGGAGCACCAGAGACATCCATGGGCAGCTGGTTGTCAAAATCATGAAGATGGCAGTTGCAAACATGTGACCAAAGCCCCACCCCTTTTTTTCTATAGGACACATGTTAAAAAGGGGTGAGGTTTTGATTGGATAGCTAGGGCCACCATTTTAAGTTTTTTGACCTCCCCATTGGTAGCCCCTGAGGACCCCCACTCTTTAAAACAGAAGAAGTCCACCATTCCTGCCAAGAAGATTTCTCAGGGATGGGCCTTTCACCACTGTGGGGCCACCACAGAAAAGATTTATTCCAAAAACACTGCCACACACAGAATCTCAGTTTATGGAGGGACTTCTGACATTGATCTTGGGATGTGGCAGGCACGTACAGGAAGATACTGTCCTTTTGATACTGAAATCAGGAATTGGCAACTCAATTCCATGCAGTGCCCAAATTCCCTTTTTGTATCCTTCAGTGCCCCCTCAGACCCCGGCTGCCTAAAATGGACAGCATAGTTTTCCCACCAAGTTGTGGAAATACAGGCAAACAGTAGTGCAAACCCTAAAAATAATTTAAAAATCAAGGAAACTCCCCCCACCCTTAAAAACCTTCCTTGAAACCACCTTAAAAGAGGGTACAATGCTGAGGTTATAGGGCATAGCCTTCACTTATAGCTAATTCCACAGAGAGATATTTTTCTCTCCTTCTCTCAGCCGTAGAAGACAACGATGAGGTTGTTCTACCAGCCAAAACATGGATTTTTTTAGCTATGTTAATAAAATGATATAGTTCAATAAATCATTTTTATCCCTAGGTTAAGAATGCTTATCTGGCTGGTGCCAAAGGCATCATTTTATACTCTGATCCTGCTGATTCTTGTGCCCCTGGAGTTCAGCCTTATCCTGATGGCTGGAATCTGCCGGGAGGTGGAGCCCAACGTGGAAATGTCCTCATTCTGGATGGCGCTGGGGATCCTCTCACTCCAGGATATCCAGCTAAAGGTGACCTGAAAAGAGGTCTTCTAGGGATACATCCTAAAATAGGGATAAGCCGAGGTTCAGATAAATGTGAGAACAGCGTTCTAAGAAGATAGCATTTGATTTTGGTTTTGTTTTGTTGAATAAATATAACAGGGAGGGAATAATATAAAAAGTATAATGGATAAGTGAAAGGACAGCATAAACTACTCCACATATTCAGGTTCATATGTATGCCTCCTGACCTCATCATGTCACTCTTATACATACCTATGCAGAGGTTCACTTGGTGTTATTCCCAGTTATATTAACAGACCTTCACCTTGAGAAATCAGGTGTAAATCTGGGTGAGGAAAGCACAGGCATTCAGGATAAAGCCAACCCCATCTGCTGCCCTCCAGATATTTTAGCTCCAATCATCTTCTGCCCATTGGCTTATGGTGGCTCAGTTGAAAACATTGGGGAACACCAGGTTGGGGAAAACTGGTCTAGCAAACTGATCAAGAGTCTAGTGGAATAGAGTCACAGGAAGTGGCAATACTCAGCCAACCAACTTGAAGAATAAAAAGTAAGTAGGGTCTTACCTGGTCAGTACTGGAATGGGAGAACCCCAAGAAATTCTAGAGATGCAAGCCAAAATGGAAATTGGAGCAAACATCCTAGAGGAAGACAATGGCAAATCGTGTTCACATTGTTGTTGCTGAGAACAACATAAGGATTTGTCCAGGCGGTCACTAGGAGTCAGGCTTGACTCAGGAGATATGTTACTTGATTTGGGAAGATGTACCCACCAAAATCCTCCAACTAACCCTAACCCAGCAGATATTTTCATAATTTGCCCACCCAAGGAAATTCCAGCAGAAGCCTGTCCTTTTTTCCCTGCAATGCTCTGATGCAAAGAGGAAGCTACTAGATGTAAAAATGGGCAGCACTAACAGCCATTGGTTAGATTGGGAAGTCAGATAAACATCCCAAAAGGTGCCCATGGAAAGCCATTCCCCCTTTGCTACCAAGACAACTACATAGACACATTCATGTAGTCAACCAAGAGTCAAGATTGACCCAATAGAGTCTAGTGGAATAGAACTCATTAAAGAAATATCAACTTGAGATAGCCACAGTGCATTTGTGTAGGCCAAGGTTCCTCAAGCTCAGCAACTTTAAGATGGGTGGACTTCAACTCTCAGAATTCCCCAGCCAGCCATGCTGGATGGGGAATTCTGGGAGTTGAAGTCCACCCATCTTAAAGTTGCTGAGCTTGAGGAACCCTGGTGTAGGCCACATCAAAACATCTACTGGTGATAGGAAATAGACATGCACAGGAAACAAAACAGCCATTTGACTTTCTATGTTGGCATTACATTTTTGTCCTTCCTCCAAGCAACATGGGCAGTTTACATTTTAACCCAAGAAGCCACATGAAAATACCTGGATGACACCCACTCAATGAGCTTCAAGGCTGACTGACAATCCAGTGGGTGCTTCCAAGTCCAGGAAAATAAGCACCCACACCTTGAAGTATGTCAAGAGTTCTACCTGAAATAACTTCATTTGTTTTCTCATGTTTTTCAGCCATAAATGTCAAAAGCACCAGCTCAATCTGGGAATATATGGCCTGAAAGCGAATGATAAGAAATAATGCTGAAAGTGACAAATAATTTTCTTTTTTTCCTAATCTGGTTTAGCTCAAGAGCAGGGTTTTTTTTTTTTTCAATTATTGGGGCAACAGTTTTACATTTTTAATTATTCACCTGGAAGAAGCCCAGGTGCTGCAGGAATTATGTCTTTTTAGTCTTTTTTTTACTGGTCTTCATTAGTGTTTGGAGAAGTTATTATATTATTTTATTATTTATTCATCTTTTCTAGTGTTTGGAGAAAACTGGGGCAGTTTAAGGATAGAAGAAGTATGTTAAATCTCAACCTACCTATTTTGCCATTTTGTTTTAGGAAAAAACAAAACAACTAAAGTTATACTACTAAAAACCAGCAGGTTTTCTGCCAGATTTCACTAGGACAATTTAGATAATTTTCCACCACAAAAAATGTGGCTGAGGAGGACAATTAGGACTGTCAGGGGACCCCTGTTCACCCCTGCTTTAAATTATAAATTGGCTTCCCCCTTCATCCAGCAAGTATAAACAATTTTAGTAGCTTATTGCCATATCTTAATACAACATATACTCTCTTCACCCCATAACTCATATTTTAGCTAAAAACAAAATCCAAAACCCTTGTCATTTGTTTAATATCAACAAAAGTCCAGTAAGGGATACCAGATATAACTAATTATCTATTTTAATCTTGATTTAATAAGCCAACCCTGTATTCCTTCCATGTGCTTTCAACAATCTTAAATTTTAACCCCTTCAAATAAAGACTCAGAGCTTGATTTGTGATCTTCTTTTTTTTTGGTCCCAAGAATCTTTCAAAACTTTAACAGACCTCTTTTGTACATCCAGTAAGAGAAAGTTATCCAAATCACTTTTCTGATTTAGTAATTGTACATCTCCTTTAAGCAATGAAACAGCCAGTTTCGTTTCATCCAGTATATCTTTCTCCATATCTTTCTCATTGCTTGCCATATTGAAATCCACATTCAAATTAGTTTCAGACTTAACCAGTGTAGCTTGTCCTTCTGTAATTTCACTGACACACCCTCTATCATATCAAATAATTTCGAAGAGCGATGTTCAAAAATATCTATCAAAGTTTTTTGCTCCATTCTTTATTGATAAGACAAATGTATTATCCTCTAGCTTCTTCTAGTGTCAAATCTTTAAAGTCCCATTATCATGTTTTCTCTTGAAGAAAACTCAAACAATCACATTTCCCATGGGAAGGGTTCTTCTGATTATTTCAAAATTAGAATTCCATCAAACCTGGACCCTTAATCTGATGTTAACTTTCCAAAATTAACACTCTAAGCACCCTTTTGTTGTTTAATTCAAAAAGTAATATTTTTCCAAAACTTTAAAATCATATTTAAAAATTCTTTCTCCAAGGAGAAGGCAGTTCACCCAGTGAATACCATATAGCTTGCCATTCTGAAGGATGTTAATATTTCCAAGGCAATAAAAAAAAAAAAATAACAAAAATCAAAGTGATTAAGAAGTGAGGCTTGGTCAAGCTTTATGTCCTTAAAAAGTCTGCGTTCACGACTGTGAGCAAAGATAGTTCCTCCCTTGACTCCCAACTGCTCAACTCATAAGCAGATTGCAAAACATCCATTCCTGCGGTCTACTCACAAGGAACAGCTGTGTGGAGTCACATGGGCTATCTCAAGATCTCCCCTTTCTCTGGGGAGATATCAGTGGCCAGGATCCTGTATCCATCTGCCTATCTCCATAGTAACCATCCTGCTGTCAAAGGGATGTCTAGCTCGCCATGGCACTCACCGGAATTCTGCAACATATGGACTTTCCAGCACATGATCACATGTATTTATCTTATTTAATTTATTTTACTAGGCTGGTAAGCCCCTCCAGTTGAAGGCAATCCTCTTGAAATGTACAACTTCCATTTTAACTCAGATTAAAACACACAAGCATAATAATAATCCCAGAGGCCATGGGTAAAACCTATGGGATCACCTTCTCCCAGTAGCATCTTTCAGCCCAGTAAAGTCAAGTCAGGTGGACTTGCTCCAAGTCCCCTGTCTCAAGGACTGTCATTTTGCAGAGACTTCAGAAATGGACCTTTTCAACTGTAGCCCCCACTGTTTGTATAGGTTGGCCCCAAGCATCTGAACTGCTCTTTTAAAGGCATGCTTCTGAGGTTCCTGGGATAAAGGCATATGGCAGTACCTGGGAGAAGGAAACTGGGACAAGTCCACCCTACTGGATCTTATCAGGGGACAGATGTGGCAGGGAAAAGATGACCCTGCAGTTATCCAGGCCCTGAACCATGTAAGGCTTTAAAGGTGACAACCAGCCTTTTGAATTGTCCTCACAATATAGTATAGTAATTGCTGCCTTTCTTACTCTAGAGTATGCATACCGCTTGGAAGAAGGCCAAGCACACTTAAATATTCCTGTCCACCCCATTGGTTATCATGATGCTGAGAAGCTGCTGAAGTAAGTCCCAATGATATGATCATTTTTCTTCAATGTTTAAGGTTGGTTGTATTGTTGTTTACAGTTTTCCTTCCATTTGAAATGGGATTTGAACTTGGTTTCCAGGAAGAACCTTTGGTAAAATTCTTGTGGTTTGGTATATAGGATTCTAGGGATTACTTTATTTATATGTTGGCTGAGAGGACACCCTGAGCATCTTTTCAAAAAATCCTTTCAAACAGAAGCAGAGAAATTGTCATGGGTGGGACAGGGTGTTCTAGTGTTTATTGGGTGACAAGCTGGCCAAGGGATGAGTGCATGTGAATGTCCTGTCTTTCGGTGGGCAATCTCTCTCCAACATCATGTTTCCATTCTGGCCCCAGGGAAGACATCATGGGATTTTTATTCACTGCATTTTTCTCATTATCAGTGCCACATTCATCACTAAGAATGATCCCTGTCCTTGAGAGGTTGTTGGAGAAGATCTCCTTCCCCTGGAAAAATTTAGAGAAATGATCCACTTCATTTCTTAGCCTGAAAGCTTGGTGGATTTTGAAATCCCCCAAATTTTGAAAGGCTGTTTGTGGCAGGCTGTAAAGTTTCATGCATTTTAGGATTTCAAAAAATGGTGGAAGCTAGTGAGAACAATACAGTTTGTTTGTGAACAAACCACTATCAGGCCTGAAGTCTATAATGAAGAGTATTTAAAGCACAGGTAGGCAACCTTTTTGTGACCAGGTGTCCCACTTTGGTTTTCGAGTTACGGACCAAACTGGGGAGGTTTATTAGAAATGTGGACAAAACAACAATGAGAAAATAGGTGACACTGTGATGCTGAACACACTACTGTCCCTGGATATATTTGGTGAAATCTTCCAATAACTTTCGCCCCAGATTTCATAAATCTTGGCAACTTTTATTGTTGTGTATTACTGATTTCACTTATTCAACATCCCCCTTCCAAGATTTCTGTTATGCTGTCCATACAATTGAAGATTATTTTCCCAGTTAAAAGGGTTATGCAATTGCACAGTGAGCATTAAGTTTTTCCATGCTTTTTAAAGGCAAACATCTCCCTGCTCAACCATCACAATGTTTCTGTCCAGGGAGCTGCCTGTTAATGAAGCAAGTGCAAATTGGTGTTTCAGGAATAAAACTCTATTTCCAAGCATGCTTATTGTGCCTTCATGTGATGGCCCAGTTTACAGAATATTCTAAGACAATGATGAGGTTCCCCAAAATGCTGAACTGCAAATCTCCTAACTCTACTTTAGCCTCATTTGTTGGGTGAATCCAACCTTTGTTTGTAAAAGTGCATTATGCTATCAGTTTTTAAGAAGAGATCACCAGTGTTTTTTTTAATGGAAAGTCAGGGAACTCTTGAAATGTCTACAACACCACACTGAATATTAGTTGTGTAGAATCAGTCTGAGAGCCAGTTTGGTATAGTGGTTAAAGGCACCAGGCTAGAAACCAGGAGACCGTGAGTTCTAGTCCTTCCTTAGACATGAAACCAGCTGGGTGATCTTGGGCCAGTCACTCTCAGTCACTAGGAAGGAGGCAATGGCAAACCACTTACGAAATCTTGCCAAGAAAACTGCAAAGATTTGTCCAGGCAGTTGCCAGGAGTCAATACTGACTCGAAGGAAGCAAAACAACAGAGGCAGTTTGGTGTAGTGGTTAAAGGTGCTGAATTAGAACCTTTGAAATCATGAGTTCTAGTCCAGCATTAGGCACACAAAGCCAGTTGGGTGACTTTGGGCCAGTCACTTTTCCTCAGCCCAAGGAAGAAGATATTGGCAAGCCACTTGCAAAATGTTGGCAAGAAAATTGCATGGATCTGTCTATGTAGTCACCAGGAGTCAGGATTTCCTCAAACAACCATAACACAGCTGGATTACTGGGTAGGATGTATAGAGGAGAGGGAGAGAGGCAGGGATGGATCCTCTTTGAAGAAAACTCTCTGCATCGTAACAAACCTTTATTTTGCAATATCTGCTTATAAAAGAGAGAAATGAATGTTCGAAAGAACACACTGTACAAGTACTTGGTTTTCTTCAGCTTTATCTCCTTTCCCTTGTTTTTCAAATGGCTTGCTGAGGATCTTTGTTTGCAGGCAGAAAAGTTGAAGGGAATGGGGAAAGGGAGCCAGTGCTTAACAGAAAGGTCAAAGATCATGTTCTTTCATTCGCCATCTCTTTCTGAAAAGAATGCAACATGCATTTCTCCAGCTGCATGCAACATCGTTTAGCAATATTTTAGACTCCTTAGATTTAGGATCTTCTATCACGACTTCCCAGTGATTTCCAACAAGACACGGCTTTCTCTTGCTGCAGTGGTGGCCAGTGGCCATCTCTGGTGGATCCATCACCATTCTAAAACATTCTAGGGAAGCATCCAGGGTCTCTAATATTGTGGGACACCACTGGGAAGGTGGCCTTTCCAATCCAAACCCAGATGATGAGTGACTATATTTGAAAATCAGTTTTCGCACTTGTTATGATTTCCTATTTGGGGATAGGGGTGGGGAAATTTGAAACCATAAAGCTGAAGTGTTGAGGGGATGATTGACAAAAGCCCTCTCCCCATTTCCAGAAATTATTTCAGATTCAGTGTCCTTGTCAGCAATGGGAATCTCTGGTCCTGGGAGATGGAAGAATGCTTTTCCTTTTAAATTTCAAGTAAACATATTTCCTGAAGTAAGAGGGTTGTAATGTTTCCTTTTTCCAACAGGGAAATGGGAGGTGCTCCTGCACCAGATGATAGTTGGAAGGGACAGCTTTCTGTGCCTTACAATGTTGGACCTGGCTTTACAGGAAGTTCTTCAAAAAGGTGGGGAGAAGTTTTACAGAAACTTTGGTAAAACTTGTTAAGAAATAATAAAATAAAAGGGTAGGGAGAAAATAACACCTTCTCTTTTAGAGTGGGATAGGGCAGGAGGTAACTGAGGACTTCTGGTTGATTAAGACCATCTCTCTCATGAGATGGAGTAAAACAGCTACTTTGGGTAATAAACTGGGAGGAACTGGGGTCAATCCAATTCCTGTTGTCCTCTCATTCTGCTACCAAACCAGGTTTGCAGAAGTCCTTAGAATGACCCCCACGATCGCAAAGAGGGCTGAAATGCCTATCTACTTAGTAACCATGTTCACACAACACATTAAGCCCACTTACTAAATTAAGCCAGTTGGCGCAGTACATTAAGCAATAAGTGATAGACCTACTTGTTCTCTCTGGCATTTGGGCCACCATGTTTGGTAAACCCTGTGGCTTGGTTTGTTTTGTTTCTTGTTTCTTATTGACTGTAAGATGGAATGAAATATTTGGACCTCTGCAACAGGATATACTGAATGATTGTGTTTGAGATTCCCTTTTTAATGAATGTGAGCTGTTTTGTTGTTTTCTGGTTTTAATTTCTTGTCAGCCACGCAAGATAGATAGATGGATGGATGGATGGATGGATGGATGGATGGATGGATGGATGGATGGATGGATGGACGGACAGACAGACAGAGCTAACATTGCTTAGCAGAGTCACAATAACAAGGTGGGAGGATGGATGGATGGATGGATGGATGGATGGATGGATGGATGAATGAATGAGGCTAACATTAACCAAGCTTAACATGTAATGAAAATGCATTGCCTGGTCTTTACTGGCCACCTTCCTCACGCTCTAGACCTGAAGGACTTGCATCATGCCCATCCATCAAAAAAGAGAGCATCATTAGTATACAGTATTTCATTGTATGCCTGTGAGTGAATCAGTGCAGAATGTAAGCCCACCTCTCTTTCAGAGTCCAGCTGTTTCACTTTTAAGGAAGTTTAACCGAGGATGACCGCTTCTCTTTTTTATTGCACTAGAAAAGTGAGAATGCACATCTACAGTTTCAAGCAAGTGAGACGGATTTACAACGTGATTGGAACTCTCCGAGGAGCAACAGAGCCAGGTAAAGCCTATCTCTCGCACAGGCTTTGTAAGCTAGGGAGGAGGCATAGCTCAGTTGGAAGAGCACATGGCTGCTGCTAACCGACTAAGGTTTTACTTACTACAAATATAGGCTTCTTGGTGCTGAGCTGCTGCTCAGAATTAATAGAACTCTGGCTTGTATTTGAATGGCCACCTTGATTTGGTTACCCAATGACTACAAATATTAATTGCCTTAATAAAAGCCCATATAACTTTTCAGGGCTGCAAGGCACATTTGCAATTTTGAGAGCATGCTGGGGGGGCCTGTCACAAAATGGCTGCCACGATAGGCCCTCCGGCCAGCAAGCTCCCATTACCTCATCTAACCTCCCAAGATGTTTTCTACCACCCTAGCTTATATTTTTATGGGCAAAGGGGCACATTTCCAAACAAAATAGTCATGCTTCAGATAAGCACTAGTTATTATTCTTTCTAGTCCAACAGAATTTCTGCCTCTGGAAAGAAATGATGTAAGGGGGCTTACGGCACTGTTCATTGGTCTGAAAGCTAAACAGAATGTGGCCAAATTTAGTGGGGGAGGAGAAGTCAGCAGAAATAAATTTGAGCTCATAAAATGGGTTTGATCTGGCTGGGGCTGTGGAGGAAAAAAAATAATCCAGGAAAAAAATGCCCCAGAAAAGGTATCTGGGCAGCCTCTTGGAATGCTAGCAACCAACATCCTAAGCCCCGCCTCCTCCTGATCATGTGACCCAACCTGCATTGCATTTCTCAATGGGTGCATGACATGCACACACTCACACACACACACCATGCACATGTAGAGGAAACACATATGCCTCCACCCTGATTAGACCCACCATGTGTGCACACATACTGATTAATCTCTGGGGAGAAAGTTACACACTTACATAGAATGTGTTAATTTATTACTATAGTCCTAGCCATAAAACCAGAGCCATAAAACTAAGTTCGAGAGCTGAGTCCTCCCCAAAGAATTCCAAATAAGATCAATAGACAAATCAATAGAGCCAGATCAATTTCCAAGAAGGGACTATTAAAAGACAGATCACAGAAGCAGAACAACAGAACACCACTGATTGTCACCTACAGTTCATAGTTCAGGCCACCCAACTGCACATATACAAATACATGAAAAATATACACATTCTACACAAGACATTTAAAATAATGGTAAACTACTGAATGAAAAGTAACAACTCATTTCTCCTCTTCCTTTCCAAAATGTACTCACTCAAACTGGATCTTCCAGAACTAGTTTCAAACACCCTTCCTTTCTTCTCTTTTTTTCCCTCTTCTCCGTTGCCATACGCCAAACTGGGGTCTTTATATATTGATGAACTCTCTGCCACCTCCTAAATGAGCTTCCATTCCTTTATTCTAGCCCGTCTCTCATTGCATGAATTCAGAGTTTGGAATAGTGAAACTACAACTTTGAGCCAGCAGTCTGGGATGATTTGCTTAGCTCTTCCCAAGTTTGCTGCCTGTGCTTCCCTTCAATATTCTACATCCTTCAATTTAGCTAGATAGCTGAATTTTAGCCATTGCTACACGTATGTGCCCTACAGACCAGGGGTTATATTATGCAGAAGAGAATACAGATCCCTCCTGTGGCCTTTTCTGAGAAACAGTTTGGAAATAATTCCAGAAGCAATGCTCTCCAGACATGGTAGAGCAGCCATGAAGGCCTTGGAAAAGATACTCCAATGTCATGATGGGTCTATACCTACAAAGATCAGAATCATGCAAGCCATAGTATTCCCTGTGACACTCTATGGAAGCAAAAGTTGGACTTTAAAGAAGCCAGTAAGGAAGAGTATTGACGCCTTTGAACTTTGGTGTTGGAGAAGATTCCTGAGAATACCATGGACAGCCAAGAAAACAAACTGATGGATCATTGAACAAATCAGCCCAGAGTTCTCACTCGAGGCACAAATGACCAGACTCAAATTATTCCACTTTGGACACATGATGCGAAAACCCATCTTCTCTCTGGAAAAGGCTCAAATGCTTTCCCTACCTTATTATGTTCAAATAATGCCTATTGGGCTTATTTTTTAATTATTTTTTTAAATCTCTGCCACCCTCCACATCAAAGTTTTCTCAGGGTAGCTTGCAACAGTCTAATTCATGATTTGCTTATTTAAAGAAAACAGCAATTTAACTGCAATGTAGAAATAAGAAAACGATGACAGCAGACATAAAAAATGAAAATATTGCGGTATACATATCACAGTGTAATATATTAAAAAGCCTGGGAGGGGAAAATGTATTTGCTAGGTGCCAGAAGTACAATAAAGTAGGTATAAAGCAACAATATATGGCCATTTCTGATATCATAGGAGGAGAACTGTATTAGTCTATGGGAGCCAAAAATCAGAAGGAGTTGGTGCTAATTTCAGCTTGAGAAATCTTATTAAAAGGCATAGGCTTTCATAAGCTATAGCACACTTCAACAAATTATTTAGGACGTAAATTGGGGTGGGGGAAAGGAAAAGGAAAAGGAAGACAGGGTAGTTATGTAGATGTAGGTTACACATCGGTCAGATTACAAATACCTCATCAACTAACAATTGTACTAATGTGTTAAAAAGCCCATTGTGTGTGTTGAGACCTTCTGAGATAGACTGACGCCTTTCACGTCTGTCACTTCAGCACTCTTTTGTTCAACTGTGCTGCTAAAGTTTCTTTTTTCCAGAATGACTACTTTGAGATCTGTATCAGAGCATCCGGGAAGGCTAAAATACTTTGATATTGTTTTGTCCCTGAGTCAGACTTGTATTTATTAATTCTTTTACAGAAAGTTTAATCTGTTTGTCCCACATAGAATCCAAAGAGGTTTGGATTGACGTATGATGGCATACGTCACGTTAGAAGAAGAGCAAGGGAAGACACCTTTAATCTTGTGTGTGCGGTTGTTGGAGCCCACGATGGGGCAGTTGGTGTAAATGTTGGGGCAAGGTAGACAGCAGGGCTTGTCACAGGGTCTGGTCCCCATGTTAGCATTATTGTCCTGTGGTTGCCTGTTGCTTGTGAGAATCGTCTGCAGATTGGGTGGTTGTCTGTATTCACCCAAGTGCCTGACAAAGTGCCATGTCATTGTCCAGTATGGGCTGTACTTATTAATAATGCATTTGGGTGGCCTGAGCTATGAACTGTAGGTGACAAACAATGGTGTTCTGTTGTTCTGTTTCTGTGATTTGTCTTTTAATAGGCCCTTCCTGGAAATTGATCTGGCTCTATTAATTTGTCTGTTGATCTCTTGGGTGGGTAGTTCAGTCTCCTGAATGCCTAGTTTAATGCTATCAGTTGAGTATCTCTGTCAAGTGAGTCAGGACGAATGGGGTGGTCCTTGAGAAGATCCTCCATAGGGCAGCAACAAGTTGCCCTTAGCATGGAGAGCAACCAAAGCCTAACCCCTACTGATGGATGCCTTCAGGTTACGCATAGGAACCGAAGTGGAATCCAGAAGCGATCTTGTAAATTAAGTCAATCCTACTCCAGGTGCCAACTTCTCATTTAATTATCTCTTTAAAATCTCTTTAAAAATTGAAGTCAGGATTCATGGTGGCCCTGTGCTTACCTCTTTCCAGGCCACTTTTGGTGAACTTTTACTAACTTCCTTATCATAATGTGAAGCTTTTTCATCCTTTTTGATCCAGATAGATACGTTATTCTGGGTGGCCACCGTGATTCTTGGGTGTTTGGTGGGATTGATCCCCAGAGTGGAGCTGCTGTTGTTCATGAGATCGTCCGAAGTTTTGGGAAGCTGAAGCAGAAAGGTAAGTCCACACATCTTGAAGCTGCTGAGGCTGAGAAATACTGAGAGAGAAGATGGGAGATATTGTGTGCTTCTCTGTAGATGCACGTCTGGTCTTCTGTCAAATGTTTTAAGTTAACTGAAATCATGCATCTAAATAATGCACTCATGCAACAATTTAAAAAAGGGAATCTAAATAACGCTAAAAGACCAGTTTTTTGGGATGCAGCTCTGCATCCAGTATAGAAAAATATAAGAAAAGTATATTGGGATGTTTTCTGTCATCAATATTACTATGATGATGATGATGTAAAGTTTTCTCAACTGTCTCCATTGCCATATGTGTTCAGTCAAAATATACATTCGCAGCCTCCAAAAGCAAAAATTCTATAGCAATTAGAATTCAGAATAACTGTTCTAGAATACATTACGCAGAAATAGTAGCCCAAGAAAGCAAAGACAAAAAAGCGAAAAAAAAAATCAACCCTATAAACATCAGCATAGAGATTAGTCCCATTGAGTTCCATAGGACATATTCCTGGTTCTAATAGAAGAGAATATATTTAGCTCAGGGTTGAACTGCGGAGTCTTTGGTGCTCTCTGAGTTTGGTTGTTTGCTTGCAGACGTTTCATTACCCAACTAGGTAACATCATCAGTGCTGTTGAGTGTGGGGTTTGCTCCCTCTTTATATACAGTAGCTTGCCCTGCCAGTGTTGGTGGGGGTGTGGTTTTCTCCTTGGTAGTTCCTTGATTAGGGTATCATTTTCTGCTTGTTTGTCTGGAGTTAATCCCTGCTTATCTGGGAGTTGGTTGCTGGAGGGGATGTGTTCTGGTCTTTTACTTTCCTTCTTAGCTTTTTTATTGTCTCTTTTGAATGTTGTATAAATGTGGTTTATCTCTATGTGTCTATTGATGGCTGATTTGTCTGAATGCCAAGCTTCCAGGAATTCCCTAGCATTTTTGGATTTAGCTTGGTCTAGGATGCTGACAGTTTCCCAAGGACTCCACATATTTGTGGTTAGATAAGAGTAGAGTCTTATGTGTATCTACTCTGAATTACATTCCATGAAGTTGACTGGCATTTGCTCTGGACAGAATCATAAAGCCAATTTATATCACTCGTGCAAACTGTAGAATTCAGATTTACTTAGCACAGAATTGGATTAATTGGCTACATATTTGATTTTTTTGTTTTGGCATGATGCTAAATGGGAAAACTGCCCCACTGTATCCCAGTTATAAGTAGCTGCTTGTTATTCATAGACTGCTGAAAATCAAATGGGAAATAAAACCAGGGGAGGGGGGTGCAGAATATTATATTTTTGTGTTAGCTTCACTCTGTGATGCTTAATTTTTGAATACTACACTAATGGTGCTCTAAATATTATAAATATAGGTTGGCGACCCAGAAGGACAGTGATTTTTGCTAGTTGGGATGCTGAGGAGTTTGGCTTAATAGGATCAACAGAGTGGGCAGAGGTAAATCAATAAAGTTAATAACGCTTAGCACTTTAAGTTATTCCAAGCATTCAGCTGAGAAATTCTTATGGCTACCCTGATTAAGTAGATAACATTAAACCTAATTTGCAGTTGAGGTAAGCTGAGGCTTAGATAGCAGATTGCCCATGATGACATAGACATTTTATGACGCAGAAGTGAATTCAAGATTTCATCCCATCAAAGGGATGATTCCTAAAATTCTGGTTGCTTATGCATTACATTTTAACAAACTAAAATTGTTGTTTCTGTTGACTTTTAGCATAGCTAAAGTTGAGATGCCCGCAAGTTGGGCTCCACTCCTGATGATTTACACAGAGACAGCCAAGCAGTTGCCTTGGCATGATACAAAACCCATTTGCCATTTCCTTCTTCCAAGACATTTTTTGATGTCCTAGTCTATCCACAAGATCACATCTTCCCAAATAGCCCTGCTTAGCTTTCTAGATCAGACAAAAACAGCTACCACCTATTTTTGAAAAGCACATGCTTGAAACACAGCCACGCACAGTACCCAAATCCCTATTTTATTCATTTCTGTGTAGCAGTAGCGTCCTAGTGAACTGGATGTTGGTAGATGTGCTTGCCAACGGTTGGAAGACCCATTACTTGCACTGCATCCCTCTTTAGTCTTATATGTAGGAATGAAGCATTCGAAGGTAACTCAAATGATGCAGAATGGAACTCCCTTGCTCAAGAGTAGGAGAAGAGCACATTTGTTATGAAAGAATCTTTCAAACCCATCTATAATCCAACCTTATGCTGTCATGGGGGACAGCCCAACATCTTCAAGAAGCCCCTCAAGGAGAATTAAGGAGAAGGAGAATTGATTTCATATGGAATAACAGCCCTTGGCTAATCAAGAGATAAAGGTGGCCTTTCTAGAGGATTTTTGTCTTTGTTTATAGGACTTTTGGGTCTATTCCTTTTGCAGGAGTTTCCTTAAAATCAGAGTCATCTGCCTTTTAGATGAATAAAGTAGTAGCTTTTCAGTAAGAGGAGAGCAGAGATAAACAGTAGGTGTAAAGAGAGGAATCAATCCTTCCTTCCCCTTGTTGCAATCCAGTGAAAACTCTTCCCTCCTGGAATTAATACTGCTTTGTAGGAAGGAGGTGGGGTGGATTTTCACTGGAAATGCAGAATAGAGAGAAAATCTTTCCTTCCTTCCAGCCACTTGTTGGCCCTGCTCACTCTCCCCTGGGGACACTAATCATCTTATTATAGATACGTTCAATTCATATCTCATTTGTTTTCACTCACAATCCAGCTAGTGGAGTCCTCCTTATGGAGATCATTGGTGCTACGTAGCTGCTAGTGGGGTCACAAGTGCCCTGTTGCTAAAACACATCAACATCGACCAATCTTTCTCAATCTGGAGCTCTCCAGCACATTACACCACAACATTCACTAGGATCTCACTCTAACAGCCAGCTTCCCTGTTGGCTTTAGATGTTGGGGAATGTAGTTTAAAACTTCTGAAGGGTGCCTGGAAAGTCTGGTTCAGATTCCATAAGGTACCCGGCAAACCCTTTGGTAGAAAAGGGACACATACTTATGATAGACACAGCTTTTGCAGACTCAGTCTTTGTCCAGCCCAAACATGCAGAGAGGGTCTGCTAAGGGTCCCCACCCTGACAAGAATAGGTCTATCAGGGCAGAAAGTGACTTGGAATAACTCCCTATCTCATACATTTGTACCTTCTACAGTGTGAATGCTCATCTCAGTTCCTCTAACACAGTGTTTCTTAAACCTTTTTGCTCTCAGGACCCCTTCCCACTTTTCAAAATTATGGAGGACCTCAAAAGCAGCTTTGTTTGTAAATGTTTATCTATAATTACCCTATTAAAAATTAAAATAATTGCATTCATAGAATATTCATTTATTGAATCATGTAAAAATAACACTAATCTGAATTAGCTTTTAATTCCTCTTTTCCACTGTAGGAAAATGTCAAACTACTACAACAGCGGGGTGTGGCCTATATCAATGCTGATTCCTCTATAGAAGGTAAAACACACCTTGTGACTGATCATTTCTGGAATTTAGTGGGTAAACAATGGTCAAAGTGCTTGCAACTTCTGAACATGCCAAACCTTCCTTCTCGTGGGTCTGAGATTGGATTTCAGTTGATGTTATTTTACAGAATTTAGATAAGAATATGAGATCAGTGGGGTTTGCTCAGGCCAGGGGTTTCTCTCAGCTCTGTAGACTGTCTATGATTGGGAAATACTTTTGGGAAGCAAATCTTCAAGGAGATAAGTTTTCCTTGTTTGCCCTCTGTTTGTGGTCAGCAGAGAGAGGCTTATCTGGGCCATGGAAACAGTTCAGAGACAGCCCTCTTTTTGGCCAAAGTGAGGACATGACATCAATGGCAGATATATCCCTAACTATTCCTCCTGATTATTCCTCTCAACCATTTTCCTCTGTTGGAGAACAGAGCTGTGTATGCTGCGTGACTTGCTTTCTGAAGCTAGCTTGCTAAGGTAGAGCTGTCTTAAGGTAAAGTTCAGCTGCCACACTGTTGGTTTTGGTATGTAGAAGGTGTCAGCTGGTGAAGATGGATGATACCTTGTCTTTTGCAAAACGGTTTAATCCAGCTCTGAAGCATTCTTTCACATATTTTATGATCCATTAAAATTAATGGTAATATCTAGATCAGTGTTTCTGAACCTCTGTAACTTTAAGTTGTGCGGACTTCAACTCCCAGAATTCCCCCAGCCAGCATGCTGGCTAGGGAAATTCTGGGAGTTGAAGTCTGAATGACTTAAAGTTACAGAGGTTGAGAAACACTGCCCTAAAGATTACTTATTGAATATGCAGGTTAAAATGTCACAAGAAGCCACATCTTAAGGACTACACTTCTTTTCTCTCCCATTACATTTCTAGTAAAGCATAAGGTATCTAAATTCTTGTATGGAATTCATAGCCAAAGGAAATCTAATAAGCTAAACTTATCCAACCAGTTCAACCATTTTTGATACAACTCTTTACAACTACAGAAACTTGTATGCCGTTACAGAGATACATTTCATTTACCCTAAAATCCAAAAGCATTTTTATTTTTTAAGGAACATAAGGATAGTAGATGCCCACATTCAAAATATGTTGGTTAGGTTTCCCCCCAAATACAAATAATTTCTTTAAAAAGATGCCTCCTAAAAGACAGTAAAGATACTGTCCTTTTCTTTCAGGCAACTATACCCTTCGAGTTGACTGTACCCCATTGATGCATAGCCTGGTATACAATCTAACTAAAGAGGTAAAACAGGGACATATATCCTCTGACATCACAGATCAATATTTTATAGTTGTTTTGGAGGGGAATTCAGAGTGGTTCTCAGTGAGGTTCTTGGGAGCTTCACATCTACAGTCTAATTGGGTTCATCCTGGTTCCTACTGTCTACCACAGAGATGGGCATCTCTGGCTTCCCAGATGTTTTGGATCCCATTTGCACATTCTTTTATTGATACACTGCTGAAAATGTCAGCACCCCTTCTTTTTCATGAGGTTTCACAAAGCTCTTTAATACATATATATCTATATATTATACTGTAGGCAACTTTGTTTACTGATATACTCCAGATGCCTTGGACTGTAGCATTTGTCATTTCCCTAGAAGCTTGCTAAACTACAGATGGCTGTGTACAATGGTATGTGGGAATGACCTTGGGAGACAGGAGGAAAATCTGCAGCCTAGACAACAGTCTAATAAGAGGCAGCTCAGTCTGCAGGTGGGAGAAAAGCATGGGAAGCATTTCAGAAGGGACTCATAATGGTATGTGGGAATGACCTTGGGAGACAGGGGGAAGAGCTGCAGCCAGGCCAACAGTCAGATAAAAGGCAGCTTAGCCCATCACAACAGGAATATGGGCATAGCAAACATCTCAGAAGGGACCCTCCCTAGTTTCTTGGGTTGTAAAGGTCCTAGATATAAATAGCAACCCTGTGAGGTACATTGAGCTGAAGGAAAGCGTGAGTAGATTTCTGGTCCTAGATAACACCTGAATCACTACAACTAGGGTTGTCTGGAGGGTGTGGTATAAAAACTGATTTTTTTTTTCACACCTTTCAGACATTCCTGACTGCACCATAGTCATCTTAGCCTCTTTCCTGCTCTAAATGCATAAGAGAAGTATAGCATCCCTGCCTGATAACTCTCTACTTCTGTTCAAATATTTCCATCAAAGAAAAGACCACCATTTATGGTGGCTGGGGAATTCTGGGAATTAAAGTTCCCCAGGTTGAGAAACACTGGTCTAGAAGGAATATCCTTCTAGATTGGACAAATACTGTATGTCCAAATCATAAGGTTGAGTGTGATTTTCAGTTGAGCTCAAACTTTGTTTGAGAAATGAAGGTCTTCCTGAATAACAATAATTAAAACCAACCACTTTTCTCTTAGGTATGTAAATAGCATGGTACATTGAAAAATAAGGATCATGTGGTTTGAATAATGACAGTGCACAGAAGCCAGTAGCTTAGGCATGCCAGTATCAGCAAGTCTAATTTCGTATAAGATTGCCTACATGATTAAGTAAGGAAGAAAGCTTGTGGCCAACAATCTGTGTCTTTACAAGAGCATGTTATGTCAGACACCAGCCTCCTCCAGTCTGATGTTCTTTGGATGTGTTTGATTCCAAAATGTCACCCCTGGGCATTGTGGAAGTTGTATAATATAACTGGAGTAAGCCAGTTGAGAAAGGCTATATTGTACATTTCCCATTTAGACCATTAAAGCTACACAGCACTTCAGATTCAGTCTCCAAAAAGTGTTTTGGAGCACCCGGGAATGCAAATGAAGTGCCTGTTTGTGACATGTTGAAACAACAGTATCCCTTTTCCTGGGATCATGTGGCTGCAGACAGGTGCTATGTTCATGCCCCCAATTTGCTTCATGAAAAAGGCTAGTAGTGATGGTACGTCATCTCTTTCTTCTACATTTCAAGAACACAAAATATATCTTTGTAGATACCAAGCCCTGACGAAGGATATGAAGGCAAATCTCTTTTTGAAAGCTGGAATGAAAAAAGTCCATCAACTGAACATAAAGGCTTCCCGAGGTAAATGCCAAACTGGGGAAAGTGGAAATCAGAGACTGGGTTGCCTTGCAGAGAAGGGGGTGGATTTTTTTGTAGCAGCTGAGGATGCAAATACAAAAGTGAAGTTCCAGATATACTGGGACATGTTCTGTAAGCCCAGCAAGATAGAAAGCAACTGAGTATCTCTCCTACATGATCCTCATGGCAGAAAAGTTGTGTAGATCCATTGCTCAGGCAAGGTTCTTCATCTTGGCAGGGAAAGTTTGTCCCTCCACACACGTTTCAGAACATGTGTGGGTATGCCTCCAACTTTCCCTCTGACTCTGACCTATTCACTGGAATATCCAGTCTCTTTCTCCACTTTCTTCTGTAAATGATAAAAATAGGCATGTAAAGGGAAAAAAGAAAGAAGGAAGGACCTGGAGCTGGAGCTGGAGCAGATATAGATAATTGTACAGAAACTATTTGAGATCTCTAGTGTCTCACATTGAAATAATAATTTTATAATTTCTTACACAATTTGTTCCCCTTCCCCTCCCTATGTTCTTTCCAACAGGATCAACAAGCTGGGTTCTGGCAATGATTTTGAAGTCTTTTTTCAGAGGTTGGGAATTGCTTCTGGTAGAGCCCGTTACACTAAAAACTTTGTAAGTGTGTTCAATATTTTTGGGAGGGGGGGGCTTCGAGTCAGTGTTGAATCCTGGTGATTACCAGGACTATTCCCTGCAGGTTTCTTGGCAAGATCTTGGAAGTGGTTTGCCCTTGCCTCTTTCCTAGGGTTGAGAGAGAGTGACTAGCCCAAAGTCACCCAGCTGGCTTTATGCCCAAAACAGGACTAGAACTCATGGTCCCCCAGTTTCTAGCCTGCTTCCTCAACTACTACACCAAACTAGCTCTCTGTTCAAAGGATAGCATGCATAAATCCAGCTGAAACTGCCTTCTGCAGCCTAGATTTTCCAGATTTTGGCTGTAGATTATGGGAGAGGCAGTCCAATACATTGTTCGAATGCCGAAACAAGAAAGCCGCAAACATTCCATCCAGAGAATCTCAAATCTCTCCACTTAAAAGACAAAACCTACCAGGGAAAGTCCATTTTTCTTATCTCAAGTATTTCCCAATTATTCAGAAAATGCAGATTATCTAAGGATTTAATTCCAATAGAAACAGATGGACTTTCTCATGTCAAACTGAACAATCCAGAACCCCATTTGCAAAAAACTGATTGAAAGCCCAAGGTGATACTCTACTAGGAAAAACATGATTTGGGTCTCACCATATGCCATCTGGCTATAAAAGGAGCAAGACTCATTAAAGATCTTGAAAGCTGCTTACTAAGTCACTTTTCTTACACTTTGCTTTATTGATTTACAGTCAAAGGCCCAGTAATAAGGAAAGAAATAACAAACAAGTAAATAAATATATTAAAAAGACAATATAATGCAGAGTAAAAGAAGCAACATAACAAAGGGAGACTGGAGAAAATCATCTCGCTCACATAATCCTAGTGTTTCTCAGACTTGGCAACTTTAAGAGTGCAGACTTTAACTTCCAGAGTACCGCAGCCAGCAAGAGGAATTCTGGGACTTGAAGTCTGGGAGTTGGCTGGGGAATTCTGGGAGTTGAAGTCTGTACATCTTAAAGTTGCCAAGTTTGAAAAACACTGCTCTAAAATAAAAACTAAGCCCAATGCCTAGTAGCTATAGCAATTGAGCAGAACAGGCTGCATTCCTGGAAAACTTCAGTAAAAAGTCTGAAGGTAGGAAATGAACAATTTCCACTTTTGGCTAACTGGTGCAATTGTTAAAAAGTGAGATACTGAAGCGCTGCCTGTCAATTTTCATAAAATGTGAGCAAAGGACTCAATAGTAGACTCTGGGCAAATACAAAAATGTTCCAAAATGGGGATACAGTATTGCTAACCTTTCCCTCTATCAGAACAGAAGGTAAGGAGTTTAACTTTGCTAATATGAATGCTTTTCTCAGTGTGTCAGAAGTGATATTATGGAGGCCTGTAAAACAGATCTGTGAAGTAACATGGAGGGGTTTTAGCTGTATCCTTCTGAGCATCTAAATCAAAGATTCTTTATTTAATGATAAATTGCTGCTGGGGAATTCTGAGAGTTGAAGTCCACACATCTTAAAGTTGCCAAGGTTGAGAAACACTAATCTAGATTAAGGTCATCTACAAATCCCCAGCAATTTATCATTTGCAAAGGGCAGAGGATTAAACCCTGGGAAATAATTTAATTAATGCAATCCAATGCAACTGAAATATAAATTCAGTTGTAATGCATCTGATTATCCATTTTAGCATGTTTGCAATCCAGGCCATCAAGTTCAGCCACGATGTATTTTATCTCTTTGGACGGATCTGTGAACATAGGAATTTTATGCTGTTAACCCAACTTCTTTTTGTGTTCAACACATTGTGCCCAACTTCTTTGTGTACAAAAATAGTTGAATTACAAAAATGAAGCCCACTTATGCTCACACCTTTCTTTCCAGAAAGTGGACAAGTTCAGCAGCTACCCAGTTTATCACAGTGTCTATGAGACATACGAGATTGTGGAAAAGTTTTATGACCCGACTTTTAAGAACCACCTAGCCGTGGCCCAAGTGCGAGGAGGGCTGGTATTTGAGTTGGCTAATGAGGTCATCCTCCCCTTCAACTGCAGAGATTACGCCATGGCGCTTAATAGCTATGTTGGTATCCTTTACAATATAACTATGAAACATCGGGTAGCAATGGAAGCGTACAATGTATCATTAGGTAAGTAGGAGAAACTCCAGTGTCAAGGTAGGGCCTTCAATAATACGCAGCATTCCTCACTGATTCCTTCAGCCTAGTTCTGAGCGTGAGTTCTCACGCAGTCCATGAAAAACAACGTGATAGCAAATCTGACCATTGCAAAAACAAGGGCCAAGTGGAAACTGGCCCTCCCATACAAAAGAGAGGGTAGGTCATCCACTGAATAGGCCCAAAGGGTTTAGAGATTATTTTTATAAACAGAGCTTGCTTTTGAAACCCAGCAATTGCTAGAATGCTTTGGTTTGAGCTTCCTAACATTTCTTCAATAGAGATGAATTATTGGAACATCTTAGGTTCTTGTGGACTTGCCTCCAATCCTACCTGTTGGGTGAAACCCAATAGCAGCCATGTGAAGGATACTTAATTTTTTACCCATTCTCTCCAACTCTTTTTTTGGAAGTGTTAGGTATGCAAAATGACTGACTTGGCTAGGTGCAGGTGTTTCAACCTTTGTATCATTGGGGCTTTGGGGGGTCAGTTGATCACTTTTTTAGTATAACCTCCTCACTGTTCCAGTTAAGCATGTTGGGGAAGCAAAAGGTTACCACGACTGGGTACCCTCCAGATATAACTTCGTCCAATACACAGCTGCCTCAAGAAATAATAGTTAAGATCAGGGCATCAAGGCCTAGCCCTTCTCCTTTCCTGTGGTTTCAGGAAAGTCCTAAAGATCTAGAGTCATTCCATGAAGGTAATAATAGATTCAGAAAAAACAAATGAAACCATTTCATGAAACTCAGTGCCACAAAATATGGAGAGAGCCACTAGTGAAGAATGCAACCATTAATGATTCCCATATATCATCCCCAGGCTTGGAGGCAATCCCCCAAAATAGAATTATTAACCTCACAAACATGACCAACCATAATTGCTGCTTCTAACAAAATGGTACTCCCATCCATCTTTCCAATTCCATGTACATAAAATAAGAAC
Source organism: Python bivittatus (assembly GCF_059951505.1). NCBI lineage: Eukaryota > Metazoa > Chordata > Lepidosauria > Squamata > Pythonidae > Python > Python bivittatus. Next base: position 10,525,733 of record NW_028277056.1, read on the forward strand.
AAAGTTGCAGATAACTCTTATCTCAAGTGCAGCAACTGCACCTGAGGGCAGGAGGTTAACGAATGGGTACAGGAAAGACTGTGTCATGCACTCTTCATCTTCTCCTTGCTCATCAGCATCTGCTGACACAATTACTTTGGTTTAACAAAGCAGATGATTTGGCTGCTGAATGCTGTATAGAACTGTTATGTGCTCCACATATGTTTTTGTCTTCTTTACACTACTTATCCTTTGTTTTTCAGTTAAGAATTGTGAAACTAAGACTATCTTAGAGTGGACAGTTGTTGACCTCTTCCTACTTTTTGTTAACATGGGGTTCTTGCCATAATGCAAATTCTTCCCCAATATGGGCACTGTCAATTCTCCAGTCACTTGGGCCATTATGGAAAATCCTGAACTACATACCTCTAAATAACAGGGCAATGATAAGGGTTATGAGAGTTGTCATGCAACATCTGGAGGGCCACAGGTTCTCTACACTTGAGCTAATTTTATGGAAACAATAAAGGTAAGATTCTTGTTATTTAGCATTTTTTTCTTCTGCATTGTTTCAGACTTGCTTCTTGATTCCATAAAGACATTTTCAGAAGTTGCCAATGACTTTCACAGCAGACTCAAACTACTGGACATCAATAAGTAAGTCTCCTAATTTTCTGGGCATTCAGATAATACTTCCTCCTTTCTCCTGATATTAATTGAAGTTTAAGGGATCCATGCAAACTCTAGCTTGAGAAAGTCCAGTTAAAGTATTCTTCTGTCACCTTTACTGGGCTTCCAAAAGACTGTGGAATTGGCTTCATGTGGTTCCAGATCACAATTGGTTTCACATGGGCACCAAAGGGGGGCTCATAAGAGTCATGTCATACTTCCTCTAACATTGTTATTTCAATTGTCTAATTTCCAGCCCAATCAAAGTAAGATCTTGGAATGATCAGTTGATGTTCTTGGAAAGAGCATTTATTGATCCTCTTGGATTGCCTGGCAGACCATTTTATAGGTAAGGAGAAAAAATATATGTCAACCTTCTTTTCCATCGTCCACCTTAAAAGTCCTTAGTTTTCATAAGAATAGTCCAATGGTCTGTTTTCACAGTGACCAACCAACTGCATACAGAAGCCCACTGCCCTGCCAGCTGATGGCCTTCAAAGGCTTTCACACTTCCATCAAAGCTAATAGCCACTGATCCCCATGACTTCTATGAACTGGTCACTCCAATTCTCACTTACTTTACAAGCAAGTTGGATTTCGTTCACTGTGTAAGCACATATGAAAAATCTGAGCAATGCAAAGTTTTTAACTAACAACAAATTGCCCTGTCCATCATGTCATGTTGGATTTGTTTGGAAATGAGTCCAGATATTTGCCCCAAAGATAACAAAGTCTAAATAAACCATGGAGGTCATGCTATCAGATATAGAGATGGTCAGTTGATGTATGGAGAGCAGATACATTCATGGAGGAGAGGGCTATTAGTGGCTCCTAATCTTTGAACTACTTCTTAAAAACAAATCTTAAGATCTTCTTAAAAAGATATCTTTCACCTCCCAGTCCAATCCTGTTAGCTTCCTGAATGCATCTGGTTGTTCATTATGTGACACAGAATGCAAGACTAGATGGGTCTTTGGCGTGATCCAATAAAGTTCTTCTTAATGTTTTTAAGGCAGCAGTTTGGAGAAAGCTGATTTATTTCAAACCTTGACAACTTCTGCTCTAAATATTGTGATTCCAATGGACAATTGACATTGCTGCCTTTTTCTAGACACATCATCTTTGCTCCAAACAGTCACAACAAGTATGCTGGAGTGTCCTTTCCTGGGATCTATGATGCCCTGTTTGACATTGATAATAAGGCAGAGCAACAGAAAGCCTGGGAAGAAGTTAAGAGGCAGATCTCCATTGCTGCCTTCACCATGACAGCTGCAGCTGGGACTCTGAAAGAAACACTATGATTTGCTGCACACCCCCAAGCTGTTGATAGTTCTCAGTTCAACCCTACTTCAATTGGAACTTGATGACATCGTGACTAACTTTGTATATGTTATGCCTTTTAGTGGATTAAAGATTAAAGATAATTAATACACTCCTGCTAAAAGATCCGCTCAATCCGAGCTGAAGCCAATGGCATTTTTCTATATAAAGTTTCCCATGAAACTCCTTGCTCTCCCTGTCCATAAAGAAAAGCTCTGATGTCTTAAAGTGTAAGATTAACCTGATGTTGAGAAAAATCTCCATATCCTTTAGAATTGGTTTGGGCAGGTGGGAAGAGATTGAATATATCTTTGTTGATCATTTTTCTTGGTTAAAGAAAAAAAAACTGCCTAAAAAGATGAGTTTTACCTGGAAGGTAACTTTTTGCCTGGAAGATAACTGTATCTAGGACTTTTTTTTTTAACCTGTTGACTTTAGATGATGTAGGTTGTTATGTAAGCACACACCTTTTGTAGGTTCAGTTTGGGAATGGTGACAGACTTTGGGAGGAAATGATACAGTTCCTATCACTGGAGTCCTTTTTTATTACAATATGGTCAGATATTAAGATTCTAAACTCAAGTCTGAAGTTCTGGCCTTGTTTATTCTTATGCAATTTTATTTAGTGGCACAGTGTTTCTCAACCTTGGCAACTTTAAGATGTGTGGACTTCAACTCCCAGAATTCCCCAGCCATCATGTTCCAGTGGGGATGAGTGCACCATTGGAAAAGCTGAAGGACCAGAATAGGGAGAGATTTTCATGGGGAAAATTTAATCTATGTGGTTGCTAAGAATCAACAACAACTTGATGGCATGTAATCAATCAATCAGCATAGATGCAAGTGGGGAATTGCCAGCAGGGTCCAACACAGTCACATTTGACTACAAAAGGGGAAACTTCTCAAAAATAAAAGAACTGATGAACAAGAAGCCATCTTGACTTTGACCCCCTGCCCCCAAGGATGGCTTTGTTATGGAATGCATTCTACTTGAGTTCATTTATTGTGGTTTTAAATAATCTCCAGGAATTATGAACAAAAAATGCTCCTCTTTTCTTCTTTTAAAAATTTATTTATTTGTATAGCTGCCCATCTCACATTTGTTACTCTGGGTGGCTCGCATAATTAAAACAAGCAAATAACACAACCAGGAAACAAAATACGGAATTCAATAACAAACACAATACCCCCCGCTTTAAAACCCAATTAAAAACCAAAAGTTAATCTCTTTTTTCATTACTTCCTTTATTTTATAACTCCCCCCTGCTGGGTCTTCCTGGATTTAACTGACATATTGTGGAACGGGGGCATCTTTGGGGTTGAAGCCCCTTCCCCTTTTTGTATGCATTGTGCATGCAACACCCCATTTTTACATATGTTGCATGCATGATGCATACAAAAAGAGGGCGGGGCTTCAATTGGATGGTTAGAGCTGCCATCTTGATTTTTTGCCCCAATCCAACCTCACAGATGTCCCGTTCTACAATGTGTCAATTAAATGAAGGATGAACCCAGCATGGCTTCTAGAAATCCTATATATAAAGCTATCAAAGTTAAGAGAGCTTTATTCAGGAAGTGGAAAACAAGTTCTAACAGAAAGGAGCAGACACTGGTCAAAAAAGGGTAAGGTAATAATAAGGAATGCAAAAAGAAACTTTGGAAGCATATGGCAAAAAATGTTACCGGAACAGTAAGAACTTAAAATTTATTTAAAGCAGAGAAACTGTCAGGAAAGTAAGAAAGGAGTAAAACAGGCACTCAAGATTGCAGAATAACTTTTCTTTATAATAACTTTATTAAATTTTTAAGAAGAACAGTAAAAACTAACATGAATTAATATTAAGAGAAAGCATAAGAAGAAAGAAAACTGAAGAAAAAGAAAATAGTAAAGATCAAAAGTGCAGAAAAAACAACAAAAAACAATTGATTTCTGACCCTCCTTGCAACAGATATAAGTAACAATAAACATCAAACTTACTCTAAATTTAAAACATAACTTCCATTATTTCTATTAACCCATATTATTTCTAATCATCAAATCTATACAACATAATTTGTCACCCTCTGGGGGAGATGGGCGGAATATGTTTAATAAAACAAACAAACAAATACATAAATTCACTTTTTTCTGTTTCCCACAAAAAGTCCAAAAAAAAAGGTTTCCAGTTAGCATTAACAGGTTGCAGAATAACTGAATGAATTTTTTATATCTGTTTTTATGATAGAGGATATAGAGAAGATATCCAAGTCCGTGGACTTTTCCCTACTGCTGAGTTAAATTGCTCACCAGCCATTCTTGAGTCAGTGGAAAATTATACCAGCATGAATGTTGCTCCCCGATGGGCTGATTTCTATTCCACCTCTGTTGCCTGCAGACAGTGCTCTCTTGATATTGTGGGTATAATGTACGTTAAACACAGCATTTTATTGAGCACCTTAATAGTGTTTTGTTCAATATCAATTTAAGGGTCAGTGTGTTCTACGAAGACTTGAAAGACCAGGTTAGAGACAGATCTAGGAAATGTATGTGGTTGCTATGAGTCAACACCAACCTGATGGCACATAATCAATCAATCCATCAATCAATCCATCAATCAATCAAAAAGTGTTGCATTTACACAGAGTGATTGGAAATTCTGCAGGATGGTAAAGGGAAAACCCCAGCCTCCTTGTGAGTAAGCCACATCGGCATCAAGAGTGTTTGCAGATTTGGCAAACCTGCTGAGCTTAAAAGCTATTCTGATGAAGAAATAAGGGTAGGGTGGGGTGGAGAAGAGAAGAGAAGAAGGATCAGGGAGATAACAGACTTCAACCATTGGCAAATAGTCAAATCAGGACAAGAAATTTGCAGCTGGGCTACCCTTATCAGGCTGTACAAACACATTGCCCCACCCTTCTACTCTGCCTGGCCTTGAGCCACCTTACTGCCCCAGGCAGAGAATAGAGTTGATTCGTCCAGCTGGAATGTCAGGTGGGAAGAGAGAAAGCCAGAACCCGCACACAAAGGAGCTACAGCTACAGCTGAAGGATCTATCTAGACCAGTGTTTCTCTACCTTGGCAACTTTAAGACATGTGGACTTCAGCCTACAGCTGAAGGATCCATCTAGACCAGTGTTTCTCAACCTTGGCAGCTTTAAGACTATGGCACCACTTCACCTTGCTGAGGTTGAGAAACACTGATCTAGAGCAGTCTTTCTCAACCTTGGAAACTTGAAGTCCACACATCTTGAAGTTGCCAAGGTTGAGAAACACCGATCTAGACTGTTGATGAGAAAGCAGGATTGAAAGCCTCAAACCGCTGCCCCCAGCATGGTTTATGGTTTTGGTTAGGGATTTTATTTCAAATGTTACTTTGAGTTCTTAGTTTGGACTGCTAAGGCTCCAAAGAATCTGTTTGTGTTTTCAAATGTGTCATTGAGAGCTCAAGGGACCAGGGAGAATCAACTTCCCCTGACTTTCTCCACCTTTGGAAAGTCCAGTGTTTACATGCTACGTAGTTCCTCGCCTCTTTGTCTACAAGGATCTATGCCACAATCAGCTGTAGTTCTACCACACCATACCATGAACATGCCATGCTTGGAAACTATGCTGGCACTAGATTTTACTCCTTCATGTAGACATTTGTGTCTATAGCTGCTTGATGACTTTCAAGGCGGAAGAGGGCTTGGAGTACTGATTTGCTGTGAAGAAAAACCTACCTGGGCTCCTATGTGCAGTCTGTAACTCTGTCTTAACCCAGATATCTGCCAGATTCCACAACACTCAGAACATTTTAAAGGCTCTCCCGCTGTTCTCCAAGTGACAATACACAGGTAGTGGAATTCCATCCAGTTAAAGTATTTGGAGTGAGATCTGCTTGAGACCTGTGTTTTGAGGAGGTGTCATTAACTGGGGCTGAAAACTGGAGATAAGATCTGGCCCTCAAGAACCACCCTGGAATGAGGTACCTAATCTTTGGGGATGATGAAGACTTTGAAATCCACCTAGACTTTCAAAGATCAGAAGGTTGGCTGAAACAATGGATGCATCTGAGATCAGATCTTCCTCTCTGCGTTCCAGCAAAATTGCCCACTTTCTGAATGAGGATTTGTTACACTGAAATATAAGGTTGAATGTCCCTTTCTTACATAGGGAGAGGACCACAAAGGTTGGTTTCTTTTGAATGATGTTTGATAGCATTTCTGGGGTGGGGGATGAGGAATCAGGCAGAACATAAATAAGAATCCAGTAACATTCCCCATACTGCCCTAAGGGCTGCTGATTCTGTAGATCCCCATTTCACAGATCTCTGCTTCTCTTTCACACACACGTATACACAAGCACATCCTTTTTCCAGGTGAGAAAAGAGATGTAAAAAATAGATGTACATGTGAATACTCGCATATGGGTATCTCAGTCTCCTTCAAACACACAGGTCATCAAGAACCAAGAATTAGCTTTTCTTAATTAAATATTAACTGACCCTCCTTAGAAGATTAATCAGTAATCTAATCAAGGAGTTATGGCTAAACATTCTTGTAAAGCAAACCAATGAGCTGCTGAGTAAGGATAATGGTTCTGGTTGGTTTGGAGTCCAGGTTCATAGTTCCTCCTCCCACCCTCCAAGAAAGAATGAACAAAATGACTGACTTAGCACAAGAAACAGCTAAAGCTAGGAGGAAAAGTATTTTATTTGCCCTAGCTGAGAAGAGAGCAGTTCTAAAGTCCAGTAAATAAGATGCACTTATACCACTGATCCTATCTGTGTACATGTGGGGAAGAGGAAGGTATGTTTATGGCATTTTGAGTAGATTTTTTTTCTTGATTGTATTTTTGACATACGGGTCTCAGAATAGAAACAGAAAAGCAATGTAGGTATGTGGCTGGGTGGCTGGATTTCCTCTGAAGGCCAAACTACATGTTACTCACAAGATTTGAGGAGGTTACTGAGTGTTTCTTCTCCAAGCTTTCAGTGTGATTTAAGACCTGCTTCCCAAATATTTACCCCCACCAAAAATCCTCCCAAAGATAAAGTCTCTTTTAAGTCAAGCTTGACTCCAAGTGACCAGAGTATGAAAAAGGGTTGCAATTGCTTCTTCCCATGACAGCTTTTCAACATTCCAGTCAAGCCAAAAAAAAAGGATCTCCTGATGGTCTCCCATCCAAGTATTACCCCGGGGTAGCTATATAAATCCTTGAAACAAACCAAATTGTATTTTGCAAATGTTAAAGTCCAGTTATACATCCAAGCAATTTTAGAACCTGGACTGTATCACCCCATTTTTAGCAAATGTGCAAACCCAGAAATGTATTTAGGAAGCTTTCCAACATGGGCAAGAGGATGTTCATCCAGGGGCCTCTATGGGGATAGGTCAAAAAAGGCAAGATGGTGACCATGGCCATGTAATTGAAAGCCTAGCCTCTTTTTACATGTGGCGCACGCATAGTCATGGCCACCATCTTGACTTTTTTGACTTCCTCTCCACAAATGCCCCTCTCTCTTCCACTGCTATTCTTGGAGCGCTGGTATTCTGGACATGTGGTCTGCAGTTCCAAAGTAGTGGCTTTTTAGGCCCTGATCTTTCTTGTTCCCTTTAAAACCTATCTACATTGGTGACCAAAAAGGCATTTCCTCAGAGAAAAACCAACCCCCCTTTGGTTTATTTCATTACTTTGCTTGCATGCTCCCCACAAAGCTGGGCTGCGGCAGTTAACAACAATCTGATCAGCATCAGTTAGCAAATCATGATTAAGTAAAGAAAAAACCAGCAGTGTTATCAACCATTATAAGAATAAATTTTTAAAAAGCGAGTCACAGCATCACTGTAAACATTCAGGGAATCAATGTAAGTGGAACGGTTTTATGTGATGAAAGCCAAAGTCGGCTGTTAAATTCTTCTTAAAAATTTTTTTTACATACCCAACTATTTGCCAACCACGATGGAAAGACAGACAGGCAGATGTGGAAATCCTGCCTTTTCATGTTTGATACTCACCTTAAAGCAATCTGTTAGCCCTAAATGCAGGTTAAGAAATCCCAGGTGCTAAGTTCCTATAACATGTGGTGTCTAACGAAATAAACCAGATTGTGTCTGTGGTGGCCTGGCTCACACCAGATGCAAAAATGCCTGGATTCTCACAATGCACTGAACCACAAACGCCCGAATCCCATTTTAGTCCAGTCTAACATGTGCAAACCCAGACATTTAATTCACAGGAATACCAAAATGTTTGCCTTTGCTTCCCTGATGCAAAGGCATGGTCTGAGAAAGGAGCCCTCTTGCTCTAGAGAAGGAAAATACGTTTGTAAATAAAATGGGGTCTAGGATTTCAGGCCCAAGGTTAGGCTCTCATATCTGTGCCGCAAAAATCTACAAGGTGTCTCAACCTCAGCAGTGTGAAGAGGTGTGGACTATGGCACCACTTCACCTTGCTGAGGTTGAGAAACACTGATCTAGAGCAGTGTTTCTCAACCTTGGCAACTTGAAGATGTGTGGACTTCAACTCCCAGAATTCCCCAGCCAGCCGGGCTGGCTGGGGATTTCTGGGAGTTGAAGTCCTCACGTCTTCAGTTGCCAAGGTTGAGAAGCACTGACGTAGAGGGTCGTTGGAGAGTAGCAAAAAGGTACAGAGAACTGTTTTTGCTGCCCCTGGTGGTTGGTTCGGGCACTGCAACGCAGGTAAGGCAGCTCTCCCCGAAGTCCAGCTCTTCTCCAACCAGGTGCCCTCAAGAGATACTGAGTTTTAATTCCCATAATGGGAATTGAACTCCACCCCCTTGGACTAGCACAGGCTGGAGAAGACTAGTTACCATTTCTGCAACCGAAGCTGGCACCGAGGTCTCTGCACTCTACGGTCAAAAAGTCAACATGGCGGCGGCGACCGGGCGGCCGCAGATCCATCCATCCTTTTATGTGCGTCCTCTTGACTTTTTTGACCGCAGTCGGCGGGCACCCCTGGAAGCTGATCAGTTGCCCTACCGTGGAAAAACAATTTTGCCCTTTCAGATGGCTTGACGGGCTTTGCCTCTGGTAGCCAACAAAGGTCATCTGAGCTTCACGCGCCAAAGGGCACAGAGATCACCAAAGCGTGTCGCCTGTTGCATTTGTATCCTAAAGCTGGTCATCCGGAAAACGTAATCGCCCCTGGTAGGAACTTGGTTGCCCTCATTTGTCTGCAAAACACCGTGGAGAGGCACGCGTTAAACTTGGTTAGTGCTCGGATGTGCTGTCTGGGTCTGGTGCGTCCTGGCTGCTGGGGCACAACCCGAACAGGGACTCCTTCAGAGACTCTCCCGGGGCGCTCCTCCAGCAGCCCCGCTTCGGCGCTCCGGGTCGCTCTGGGCGTGTGCGCGCGCGAGAGATTTGCCGAGGGGCGGGGAGATGGGTGGGGGCTCCCCGGTCGGGACGGGAGGGCTGCCGTCCCTCGTCCCGCGCGAGCCGTCCTTGGTCCGGGAGGCAACATGGCCAGGCGGAAGGTGGTGCTCTGCAGCTGGCTCGGCTTCGTCGCGCTCCTGGCGCTTTTCCTGCTCGGCTTTTTAGTGGGTAAGCGCGGGGCTCTTCTCCACCGGCGCTTGGGGAAAGCGGGAGGCGAGGGCGGGCAGGTCGGGACGGGAGCGCAGTCGCGGCGCGGGCGGCGGACGCCGGCTCTTCGCGCGGCATATGGGAGCGCGGACTACTTCGGTGTGGGGCCCTCACCTGGCCGGGTGCGCGGCTGGCTTTCCACCCCGGACTCCGCCTGGACGGCCCGCGCGGGCTGCAAAGCCCGGGGAAAGCAGAGGGTCGGGGGTGTTGTCTGCGTCGGTGTGCGTGGGTGGGTCCGGCAGCCACTAATTCCGCCGTAAAACTTGCAGGGACCCCCGCTCAAAGTCCCACTCGGCCAGAAAAGGTATCTCGAGGGCCTTTTCTCTCAGGCTAATTTTTTCCACAGAGTCGTCCGCAAGAGGCATCCTCCACAGGCAGGGTGAAAGCACAATGTGAGCCTCAAAATTTTAAGAAGGGAGCTCATAGGATGAGGCCCTCTGCACATGCTCGCTTGTGCTGAGCCCAGGCCTTTGGAACGGATTCTGGGGCTTCCTTTAACTTCTGGCAGATGCTACGTATTCTTCAAATGAAAATCCATATACTCCAGAACTTTACCGCCAGTTTTTTTTTTCAGGGACCCCTTGCCTCTCCCCACCAAGAACATATGGACTCAGCACCAATCCCCATGTCATGGATCACTCTGCCATCCGTGGCAAACCTGTTGAGCTCTTTAAAACAATGATGTCAATTCTTCATCTCATTGTTTCAGCACTCACTGTTTCCTGTACTGTAACGTAATCCGATAGTCTTTATCTGAAGGTCAGATCTTAACACAGTTCTGGATAATTAAATGATAATTCCTTCCTAGTAATTGACATCCATTGCTTGCTTCTGATGTTTTCCACCTGAAATTCCTTTTTAAGAATTGGTTACAGTTGAACAAGGCTCAGAGAAAGGGCTGCTGTTTTTTAAAAATGTGTGGCCTTTCACTGATGACCAGGAAAGTTGAACAGTGCAACTTTTTTTTATCAGAATTCCTTCCTAGAAAGATAAAAGCTAACATTTTTAATTCTAGCAGAGCATTCATTTTTATTCTGACATTCCATTTTTCTTTTCCAGCTGCAGTCATGTTTTTTTCCAGTTTGCAAACCCTCTTAGTCCCCCAGAAAACAAGCTAACCAAGTTTAAAATTTATTGAACTTGCTCATGTTGTGGGCATGATAACCTTGGCGAACCCAGCTGTTCCTTTCCTCATCACTTTTTTTTTTCCATGAAAAAAATAAAAGGGGAAAATATAGCCTGGATTGACAAACTTTGCTAAGGCTGAATGTTATGTAACCCTTCTGGTTCATCCAAAATAACAATTAATTTCAAAGCACAAAGAAGGCTTTTGCAATGCTGCTTTGCAATGCTAGAGTGTGAGGCAATAAAAGGTGGCAACTTTTATTCTTTAGCAAGTGGGACAGAGACATCATGTTATGCCAGTTCTCTGGGGTCAACCCTTTTTTTTTTTCCAGGCACAATTTAAATTGCTCTGGCTTTGTTTCCAAGCTTTTTGTAACTCCGTATTCATCTCACAGCAACTCTGTGGAGTGGCTCTCCCTAAGGAGTTTGATCAACTTTGGGGACTGGGAGGTGCTGCACAAATTGGAATGGGAAGACCCAAGTAGCAGGGGGTCCTAATATGTGTTTGATGAGCTATCCATGTAGCCCTAGGGGTCTTCCTCATGTCCCCCCTATTGCAGCACAAACATGCCCCACTAGCTGTTCTTAGATGACATGTCTTCATGACATTGCCGTTGTCTCGTTCCCGCCCATCAAGGAGGCAGCTTAAACTCTTCATTAGTTGCTCCAGTTTGAAATAGTGTTTTCTTTCTCCTAGCATGCAGCAATTTTTGCCACAGACATGACCTAAGAACCACCTAGAGCGGGGTGTCTCAAACTTGGCAACTTTAAGATGTGTGGAGTTCAACTCCCAGAATTCCCCGGCCAGCATGTGGAAGTTGAAGTCCACACATCTTAAAGTGGCCAAGTTTGAGAAACACTGTCCCAGAGCGTGTGGTTGGTGAGGCAGTCAGGGGTTGAGATCTGCTCAGCTCCTGTTGGCTGTGTTCAACTCCTGAAGACACACACCAGCAGGCCGGGAGCTGGGCACTATCCACCATGGCTGATGGGACTTGTTCTACAGGATTCCTGGTTTTCCAGAGCCATCTGGACACATGATGCCTGACTGGCATTTCCTGAAATACTTGTTAGGTTTTACAGGGATTCCTTATCAGGGTGGTCTGCAGGGTGTGGTCAAAAAAGTCAAGACGGTGTATTGACAGCCATGACGAAGTAATCAAAGCAACGCCTGTTTTTTCTGTGCACAGATTCTCAATATAATCAATATTCTATTTTCAGTATCATGCTGGGGGGTTCCCATGACATACTGAATCATAAATTAACTACTGAACTCTGCACGATGCTCTAAGCTAAAATACGTTGGGCTGATTTGTTGTGGTACCCTATATTCTTCTAGACCAGTATTTTTCAAACTTGCCAACTTTAAAATGTGTGGACTTTAGCTCCCAGAATCCTCCAGCCAGCATTCTGGGATTTGAAGTCCAGACATCTTAAAGTTGCCAAGTTTGAAAAACACTGTCTAGACATTGGAACTCAGGAACAACATTTGATTCTGCTCTCTCCTCTTTTAGAAAGGGTTTCAAGTCTCTTTGTAATTGGGCCACTGGAATTATTTCTAATGGCAGATTTATTATTGATCAATGTATTTTAAATGCGTTATTCTTTAAAAAAAGCAATCCTTCCATATTTTATTTTCTTATGTCATGTTTCTGATGCCATGTTGAGCATCATTTGCTAATGGATAGACAGCAGGCAAACTTAAGCCTTAGTACTGAAGTCTTGATCCTTTTTCTCAAAAGATTGAGGGAGGGACTTATCTGAAGGGGTCAGGAATCTTCTTCAGGCTTAAAAGCAGGGATTCTTCAGCAGATCCATATCACTTCCTTGATAAATAAGCAAGGAAAGGAGGAAGAAAAATAGTTGCAAACCCCATAAGTGATCTTCTTGACCTATAGCAGAGCTGAGCAAATTGCAGGCTGTATGCAATTTTTCCAAAGACTTTGGGAAACGTCTGATGTCTCTTACCAGTTTGCTGCCAACGTAAGCTTTCGGTGGAGTTTTTAATCCCAACTGAACTTCATGATGGAAATATGCCAAAGCAAATGGCAGATTAAGTCTTCTTGGATACCTTTCCTTTCTGAAGTAATTCTTGCTGATGCTACTTCCCGTCATTCTTCCGCAGCAAATAAATCCTCCTCATGATGTGATTTAATAAAGAGAAACTTTACTCAACTCTTTAGAAAGCAGCCATATCGTGCTGTCACTCACTCCGTTCCTGCCAGGTTCAAGTAACAAAACAAATGAGCTCGTCTGCAATTACTTCTTTGCCTCAGTTTTGCCCAGATAGGCACACGAGTGGAATAATACCTTTTGCAATCCTAGGTGACAGAAATGCAAAACATCTTTTGCAATCCTGGTGACAGAAATGCAATGCAAATTCATGCAAATGCAAACAGAAAACATGAACCCAAGTTCTCTGTTAAAAGCACACACTGATGCTCCAGTCAAAGAGCACCCCTCTTACTGTTCCTAGAAAGCAAAATGTTTTCTGATTTTAGCCTAAAGTAGCAGCTTTGTGGGATTGCCAAGAATTGCCACATCCTGTCCATATGTCTTTTCATTGGGGTGTTGATCTGGGGTTATTAGAGGGGTGTTTGTGCTTATTTCCATACTAAATTTTCCCCTTTTGATTTCTGCAGCTTAGTCTCTCACTGAAGAGTCAGGGGCAACCTAATGCTGCTGACATTTTAGAGAGTTGCATTCGTACTTAATTTCCAGCAGGCACTGCTGAAAGTTGAGGCCATGAACTGGCCCTCAATGGGTCAGCCATTAGGTGTTATCAACCTAATTATTGGGGAGGAAAGGAAAGAACTGGCATTTGGTTTTTTTTGTTTTTTTGACACCACAGGCTGGTGTGTGAAATCCTTAAGTGAGTCGCATGGCACCAGCGAGGTCTTTCCAAATGCAAGAGGACAACTTTATTCAGAAATGAAGGCAGAAAACATCCAGGACTTTCTGCGGTAAGTCTGGTACTTTGACCACCGACTACTTATTCCTTTTTATTCTTTAGGATTTGGAAAAAAAATCTGGAGTGAGATGATCAATGGGTGCCAATGTAGACAGAACTGGAGGAGGTTTACCTCCCCCACTCCCTTCTTCATGTTTCACCCTTCCCCTTCCCCTTGTGGATGTTCACCTCCTGAAAAATAAGAATATGCAAACTTTGTCACTCCAGTAATGAAATGTCCCAGGAAATTCTGTAATGTCCTTTGGATCACGGCACTCAGACCGTTCCAAGTGGGGACCAGAATATGCTCGCAGGAAACAGTTCTCTGCATAAAAAAGCAGAACATATCCATCCCTTCGATATCTTCATTGTCAATTCTAAGGCTGGTTGTTTCACCTGTTGTCATTACTTTGATTATCTTTATGTTTAAGTTTAGTCCTAATCCTTTGCATTTTGACTGCCGGGTAGTGTCATCAGCATAGCTCAGGTTATTGGAGTTTTGTCCTTCAGTTTTAAAGCCACGTTCATGTTATTTCAAGAGAGCATCTCCTTAATATTAAGAGCTTAGGTAATTTGATGTGATTTCCCTTTAATTAAAAATAAATACTGTTATGATTGCAGTCCTCTATTTAATAATATTCTACTGCTGTCATACTTGGTGTAGACACATTGGAAGTCTCTGGTGTCACACCCAAGGCTCTCAGGAGCTCCTTTGACAGGCAGAGCCTTGTATGGTGCACCTCTGCCCTAGCAGAAATATCTTTAGCCTCAGTGGGAGATGATATTTTTCCAAGGTTCAGTTAGCAGGGGTGATACAGGTATTCCTTTTGTGGCAATGCTGATATTTTGGTTAGGAATGGCACAGCTGAGGAGCCATCAGTCCCAGAATGATCAGGAAAGGATAGACAGGAAAAGAGAACTTTACTATAAGAATCCTCAGTAGCAGCTTGGTGGGATTCTGTGCCCTGATGGACAAGTTGACCTATTAATCATAGTAGATCTAGTACACCCCAGGGAGCAAGCAAGTACAAGTGATGGTTTGAACCTTTCCTGCTCAAGTTTGTGAGGAGGCGTGTTCTTTAATGGGGTCAAGATGCAGATCAGAGGGAGGTGAGTCAAATGGGGTGCCCTAGATGACATTTCAGGGCAAGGCTTGGGGGATGAGAAAGGGGGTGACCTATGTTACTTTGTCCCAATCATTTCCTCCATAGTTCTGCCCTGACAGCATGCCAGCCCTTCAAGGTAGATCAGACTAGAAATCCAATGTCATGTAGGTCAGTACTACTTTTATTGTAAAGCTATAGTAACAGAATCTTCCAAGTCTGAAGGCACTTCCCTCCTCCCTTTACCTTTGTGAGAACTAGGGAGGGGCTTTCTGAGATGTTTACTCAAGTTACATTCCTATCTTGGGCTCAGTCCTCTTTTATCTGACCATTGTTTTGGTAGTGGCTCTTCCTCCTGTCCCTCAAGGCCATTCCCTCTGTCCTCTACACAGTTCAACAGCCCTAGCTATATGGAACAATTTTCACAGCCCTTGTTTGCATGGGGGTTGGGCAGCATGTAAATTTACTAAATTATTACATCATCATCATCATCATCATCATCATCATCATCAATTACAGAGTGGGAAAGACCAAACAACTTGGTATCTCTGGATTTCCTTTGGTGCCTGCAAGGTTCCCCACCAGTTTTTCATTTTCTTCTTTTCTCTATTTTTTTAAGAAGCAAAGTGTCATCCTCTGGGATCATCTTCCTTTACAAGAATACTTCTGGGGCTCAAGGAGGCCCCTAAATGTTACTGGAAAACAAACCTTTGCAAACCAGAGCATGGTTTGAAAAAGTCGATCGTCCCTCCAAAAACATAAAAACAAAATCTTGGGGTGTTGGTGGAGAGAATCCTGGGAGCAGAATAGAAAGTTGTTAGGAATCTATCTCATCATTTCCTGTTCTGATGAATTAATATTTTGTGATTGGCCACATCGACCTCAGCGGCCATTGTACAAGCATGTTTCAAATGGATTACCCTGTGGGGCTGTTCTTAAGCTTTTATTTTGAGCACACAGGAACATGTTGCATGAGAAGATGAGACAAACTAGAACAATTTAACAAGGTATGCTGTAAAACCAGGGTCACAACAGCCTGGCTTCTGGGCTCACATGTGCTTCCGTCATGACATTTTGTGCTTTTTCTAGCTCTTTCACTAGATTCCCACATGTGGCTGGAACAGAGCAGAACCTTCACTTGGCAAAGCAAATCCAAAGTCAGTGGAAGGCATTTGGCTTGGATACATCAGAACTGGTTCACTATGACGTCCTTCTCTCTTACCCAAATCAAAGCTCTCCCAACTATATCTCAATTACCGATGATGGTGGAAAAGAGGTACGGAAAGCAGGATGTTCCTTCTTCTCTGGGGGAGCCACCAGGGGAAGAACTGCTTGGGGGAAACCACAGCAAATCCTGAGATTACTCTGGAAAGGCAATTCTGTTGGAATTGCTTTTTTGTTGTGTTGCGGGGGCAGAAAAATAAGCGTTTCTAACACTTTGTAAGGGTGGAAAACAAACCAGATGTGCCTCCACGATACTATTGGATGGACACAGATGGACTGCTCACCAAAATGTTACTGTGGGAAAATTATATCGTTTGGCAAAGAGCTCCAGCCTTCAGCATATATTAGAATAATCTAGTTTGGCCAGTTGGTGTATTGGACCTCTCTAGAGTTGATATTCCTACAAGCATCTGGTTGTAGGAATATCAGGAATAATGTAGAATTGATATTTCTACAAGCATTAGTGAGCATCTGTGGAGTGGTGGGTGGGAGGTTTCAGTCACCCAGTTGCAGCTGGCATCTTAACTTATTCCACCACCACTCCCCTGGACCCCCCAGCAAGAATTTATACTACATTCTCTTTTTTCCTATATAGTTTTATTAAAGAAAAAAAATTATACAGGATTAAAAACTACAGAAATGTAAAGAGACAATTAGAAAAGAGAGAAAGATATGAAAAGATAAAAAGTGAAAAACGGTAAAAGTAAAAAAAAAAGAAAAAAAAGAAATATTTAAAGAAGCGAGTGTTTGTAGCAATTACAAACGTGATTAATGCCATTTCCACCCCCCCAAATTACATAACATGGTTCCCTTCTTCCCATAAACAACCCTTTTAAATCAGTAAATCCCAAAATCACCAATTCATTTTTGTCTGTTTTCAACGAAAAGTCCATGAAGGGTTTCCACCCTTATAAAATTAGGAATTGTTCCTTCCCTAATTAAACAGGTCAATTTAGCCATTTCAGCAAGTTCTGCCATCTTCACCGTCTACTCTTCCATTGTGGGTGTTTCTGTATTTTTCCATCTTTGTCCATATAGAAGCCTCGCTGTAGTTATCATACATATAAAACCAGTCCATGAGTCTTTTCTAATTGGCTATCCATAAGTCCTAGTAAAAAAACCCTCTGGTTTCATCTGAATGTTAAGTTTTAAAATTCTCTGCATCATTGTATATATTTGTATCCGGTATTTTTTCGCTTTTTCGCAAGTCCACCATGCATGGTAAAATGTCCCTTCATGCTTTTCACATTTCCAGCAATTACAAATACCTTTATACATCTTAGATAGTCTCTCTGGTGACATACCAGGAATTTGTACTACATTGTCTTACACAGAGGTGTGCGTCTATGCGTGGAAGACAAATTGGTTGTTTTGTTCGGCATTCATTTTCAGCATGTTTTAAATAGATAAAGCCATTGTGCTATTTAACGTACAATGGCTTTATCTCATAGATGGCCACCCCTAACCAACCTTGGCTGACGGTAAATGAGCTAAATATTTTTGAGCCTGGTTAGGACGTATTTATTTATTATTTATTTGTTTTGCAATAGTTGTAAATCATGCAGTCAATTAAAGCTCTGGGCAGTGAACAACAGAGCAAGAAAATTATAGTTTTTTTTTTTTAAGTACCAGATTCATCAAAGTACAGTATGGTACAATTACATAAAGAAACGGATATCCACAATCAAGAAGCATGGTAGAATAATAGGGTTTTTACAGCCTTACAAAATGCAGAGAAGGAAGGATGTTCCACAGCTTGGGAGCTATTACTGGGGAGACCTGCTTTTTGCCCCAGACCCCATGTACTTTTCAAGGGGGAGGGGACTCTCAGAGGCCTTTTCTGCATGTTTGGACCAGTTGGGCAAAGTTGCTTTTGGCAGGACAGGGCCAGATGTATCCCGATGTAATGCTGTATAGGATTTTAGAATAACCAGCACTTTGCATTGTGCCCAGAAGCCTACTGGCAACCACGACAATAGTTAAAACCAGTGTTATGCTGCATTAAGCAGGGTTGTCTTGCCAGCAGCCTGGCTCCCGAGTCATCTCCAAGGGCAGCCCCATGTAGAGTAGAATGTGTTATAGTGGTCCAGCTGCATGGTGAGCAAGAGAGCAGTAACCATTGCTAGGGAATATGGTCTCAATAGGAGTATAGAAGATGGCTTTGAAGGACAGAGGGAAGATCCGTTACTAAGGCAATGATTGGATAATGGTGTCTTGATCCCAGACCAAGAAAGTGGTTTATGAACTGACTGTTTTTGAGGAAAATATAACCCTATTCAGAGCAGCTATTGAGGCTGATGTTACCAGTTGCCCAAATACTTATTGACAAATAGCAGCAGTTGCTCAGCACTTGATCTGAGCTTGTTTTGACCCATCTAGTCCCCAGCAACCCCAGATACCAGTTAAAGGTTCTATGGCATCTCTAACTCGGCCTGCGGTAGTAATGTATAACTGGGTGTCATCAACATACTGATGATATCTCACCCCAAAATGACTTCTCCCAGCATATTCATGTAGGGATTAAGTAATATGGGGAGAGCTGCAAACCCAGTAAAAGCCACATTGGAGTAATCAGTGCTGTCTCCCATCATTACCAACTGAAGTTGCCCTCTCAGGTAGGAGCAAAACCACCTTAAAATGGTATATCCAACTCCCAATCCCTATGGAAAGCCCACATGAATACAGTGGCCTGATAAGACAAGATGAATCCCATCAGTCAAAGTGGCCAATGCAGTTTCCATCCCGTGACAAGGATGGAAAAAAATGTAAGGGAAGAAAACAATTGCAAAATAATGCTATTGTTGCCAAGAAAACTACATGGACTTGCCAATGTAGTTACAAGAAGTGGAGCCTTACTTGAGCAACACTTTATTGATAGCAAGCTTCCCCAGAACAGATGCCCTCCAGATGAGTGGGCCTACAACTCCCAGAATTCCCAGATAGCATGGCCAATGGAATTCTGGGAGTTGTTGCTCCCATACGTCTGGAGAGCATAAGGCTAAGAAAGCCTTCTATGCGGGTAAAAATGGTAAATGTAAGTGTCTCAGTGTTAGCCAAATCCCTAAAGGAACTTTTTGCTCCCCTACCAATTTTAAAAAAATGCAGGAATCTTCAGATTCTCATAATGATAATTTTCATTGATTTCACTTTTCACTGATAAATGCTAGGGATGGCTATCTGAAAAAAAGAAAAGAGTAGAAAGAATTGACCTGTGGCTAATCCTGGTTATTTTCTTTTTTAAGTGATGACCATTCCAATACTCGAGCAAAAAGGAAAGGTACACTGCTAAATATTATATATGGCAATGATAACCAATTGGAAAGTCAATCTGATTGCATTGCAGATGTGACTTCTGACTTCTTAACTTCTGAGTAGATCTGTATGAGAGCTACATTTCTAAGTGAAATTTGAATATCAAAATCGGAACCTTCAAAGCCATCAGAATTCTAGAATCCTGCCAAGTCTGCAACCTAACTAGGCTGTCACTTCAGCTTTCTAATGAAACTTCTGTCTTTTTCTTCTGAGTAGATTTTCAACACATCACTATTTGAGCTCCCTCCTGGAGGTTATGGAAATATTTCTGGAGTGCTGCCTCCTTATAATGCTTTCTCGGCGCAGGGTGAGCCACTGGTAAGGACCTGAGCAATTGATTTGCATGAAATCTATGACCTCAAGCTGTGATGCTGGCTACCAGCTTGGCTGGCTTCAAAAAAGGTTGGACTGGTTCATGGAAGTCATGGGGATCAGTGGCTATTTGCCTGGATGGCTGTGGGACTGCCTTGAAGACCATCTGCTGGGAGACTAGTGGGCTTCCTTGTGCACTGGTTAGCCCCTGTGAGAACAGAGGGCTGGAGTAGATGTGCTGCTTATGTTCTTAGGAAGGCCAGTGTATAGAAAGAGCAGCAGAAGCTGTCAATCAAACCAAAGCCCTTGTTTGGGCTAGTATATTTGGGCTGCAAATCACCAGACAGAACTAGATGGCAGCACCTTGATTTTTGCAGCCCAGGTATGGTAGCAATACCTTATCCTACCCAACACTCAGTCTGAAAGCTGAAAGCTGTTCACGAGCAAGTAAGATTATATTGCCTCTCCTCTTATTTTGAGTACCTCTGTGTTTTGTTTCTGAACAGAGATGTTCTTTGTTGATCTTGTTTGACAGGCATATTGATTCTTCGCAAATCACTTACCCCTTTCTTAATTCACTCTGGTCAGGAATTCCACAGGTGACTGATGCCTTGTGTAAAAAAGGCCTTTGGATCAAGCCTAATCCTCCTGCTACTCTGACAGAAATTATTCTATTAATTGGTATACCATTGGGGCTAGATGTACCAGTCTGTGTATCAGGGGTACCAGTCTATGGGAGATGTGAAATGGGAAGTAAACTTTCTGTCCTGGGGAGAATGGGGGTGCTAAAAGCAAAGAAATCATCAACCAAACCATGGCCAGGGACACGTGAGACAATTACAGTAGGAGAATGCGGCAAGGATGGTCCATAGTCCATAGCTAGAGAGGTTTAAGCACAATATTGGGTCCTGAGCATCACAAGTGGCAAAACCTAGCCAACCTTAGCTAAACTTAGAAAAGTCAGCAGAGTTGAACTTGATGAGAACTTGGATGAGTGCCCACCAGGATATGCCAGGGGTGTAAACTAGACCAAAAGTTTCAGTGGCAATTGCTGTCAAGGAAAGTACGTGAATAGGTCAACAAAATCATCAGGAGTTTATTTTACTTTATAGTGAAAGATCAGAAGTCCAACAAAGTGGATTGAGACATGATTTTATGGAGGTAAACTGCAAAACACTTTTTCTTCAGCATTGCATTGTATCAGGAAGGGAACTTTTTACACCAAATCATACTAATCTCCAATCCAGATCAGCTAGTGTGCATTGCTGCTGCTCAGATTGTAGAGCTATTCAAGAATAGTGACAACTCCTAACAATATCATCATTCCATTGGGCTCTCCCTTCCACTTCTAGGCATTTCAGCCTTTGGATATTTGACTTGGAGTTTTGGATCTGTGGATTTGGGGTAAGCCAGAGAATACAGGTAGTCCTTGACTTACGACCACAATACAGATTGGAAAATTTGTTGTTAAACAGTGCTGTCATTAAGCAAGGCATCACATGACCGGACCTGATTTTACAACATTTTTTGTGGTGGTTATTAAGCCAATCACCACAATTGTTAAGTGAATAACATGGTTCCCCATTGATTTTGCTTCTCAGAAGCTGGCTGGGAAGTTCGCAAATGGTTATCACGTGGCCCTAGGACTCTGCAACTGTTGTAAATACATGCTGGTTGCCAAGCACCCAAATTTTGATCATGTTACCGTGGGGACACTGCAACAGTCGTAAGTGCGAGGACCAGTCGTAAGTCACTTTTTCACCATTGTAACTTCGAACGGTCACTAAACAAATGGGTGTAAGTCGAGGACTACCTATATGGACTGAAGTCCAGAAAAGTAGGCTCTGGGTATTGGTGGGATTAGTTCTTCCAGCAGCATCTGTTGGGGAGGTATCAAAATCTGCAAAATGGCAGGTATGACATTGTAATCAAAGCCATTCTCTTTTTGTATATGTAGAGACTTTGCCCACACACATATACAAGAGGTGAGGCTTTGAGTGTGACATTGTACCTAGCATCTTGCAGGTTTTCATCTCCCACTAAAAATGACCATGAGTTCTCCCTAGTCTGTGTGTTTGCTCTTGGCTCTGGGGATTTAGTAGCTTCCGTCTTCATCCTTGGTTCATCCTCTTTCTTTGAAGGTGAGTCATCCAAGGAGACCACAACTCTGGCCATTCTGTTATTTTCTAAGAATGCCTATGGGGGCTCCAAGGCTTTCTGGAAAATAAAGTTATTTTGCTTTGCTTGTATTGCCAACTTTTAATAAATGTTTGAAGTTAAAGCAACTAAAAAATGGGGTGGGAGGCCTGAGAAAGGAATCAAATGTGTGTTTATCTTGGCACCTGTGGGCACCATGTTGGGGATCCTGAGCATAGAAGTTCAGGAAACAGTTCTCTGCGTAAATGAAATAGATTTCATGTGTAGTAGTAAATTAAACAGAATTAACAGTACCAGACCAAAAATGCTGTTTTTGTTTCCATCCTGAAAAGGGAGATCTGGTGTATGTCAATTATGGACGCACTGAAGACTTTCTCAAGTTAGAGCGAAAAATGGGAATTAATTGTACAGGAAAGATTCTCATTGCCCGATATGGAAAAATATTCAGAGGAAACAAAGTGAGTTATAGCATCTATTTTCATTCTCTCATACCTCCTCTCCTACGTTTTCTCAGTGAAAATCAATACCACTCAAAGAAATATTTTATTGTCTTTTGTAGAGCTTTATTTAAATACTGCATATATGTTTTCAAAAAAGAAAAAGATCAGAAGTGGATAACAATTAATTAATTGGACATTGAATTTTTGAAAGCTTGTGGTACGTAGGCCTCAAATACAGTTCAGTCATTTGCGGTGGAATGTTTTATGGGAAGCCAGATGGTGTTTTACTAAATCATGGGAATCAGGCCATTATGTTAAGCTGTAGTATAGGTAAACTGCAGTAAAGACATGGGTTTGCCAGTAGTCCAGAATAGTGCTATTCTGAATACCAGTTGATAATCGGTGTCCTTTTGTGAACACACCAAACTTAATCTTGATTTCTTATATGTGGACTTTGTCAGCTCCCCCATCTACCAGGTTTTCCTGACATACACACATACTGTACACACATACACACACACACTTACCTAGTTCTGGTCCAAGAAGCCAACTGTGCTTATCTCTTTTCTTCTTGATCTCTTCTTACAGCACAGGTGGGCCATTTGTGGTCCCCAGACTTCCTTGAAATGCACAGTTGAACTTCGCAGCGCAATTGCCTCAAGTAGGCAGTGTGTATTTCCTGCCTTTTTAATGTAGGAAAAAGCATGTTAGTCTAAGGTACCATTAACAGAATAAAAAACAAAATAAACTCTGAACTTGTATGGTGATTAAAGTGTTGGACTTGGTCTGGGAAGTCCTCACTCAGCTGGGGAGAGAGAGAGACCTGGGCTTCCTCACCTGGGCGTCTTCAGGACAGTTATTATCTCTCAGCCCAATTTCCCCACCCAATTCCTCACCATTTCTGTCATGGTAATAAAATGAGAGAGCCATCTTGAACCCCTTCAGGGGAAAAGTGAGATAAAGACATAATGTAATTTCTTTCCCCCAAACCCAGGAACTGGAACTCAGAATCCAGACCTTGTCCATGTATGTCATGGAGCATTATCCATTTTCTATCCCCACCCCCAAATGGTAGCCCTTGGCTTGCCCCAAGAACATAAAGTCTGGCCTCCGGTCACAGAAAAGTTTGCCCGTCCCTGCAGTACAATAACAGATAAGGAGAATAGCTTTATTTTACCTATCTCCCCGCAAAAAAGATTGCCCCATAATTCTGAGATGCTACCATTTGATTTATTATTTTACTTGCAACGCTCTTCTTGCTTCTCCACAGCTATATCCAAGGGGGAGGGGAGGTAAAAAAAAAAAGGCAGGGTCATATGCATGTGCAAAGGGGTGGAGCTTCGGTTGTGTGGTTGTGACCGCTATCTTGACTTTTCTGACCCAACCTGCAGATGCCTCTGCCCAACCGACAGCATCTTAAAGTGCTCACCCGACTTAGCTTCAGGAAGAGGAGTGCAATCCCTTCCTTCCTTCCTTCCTTCCTTCCTTCCTTCCTTCCTTCCTTCCTTCCTTCCTTCCTTCCTTCCTTCCTTCCTTCCTTCCTCCATCCATCCATCCATCCATCCATCCATCCATCCATCCATCCATCCATCCATCCATCCAATCACATTTGTAGGCCACCATTCAGGGCAGTATAGAGATTAAAATAATAAAAAGTCAGTACAGCAATCAAAACCATAAAAAGAAGAGGGCCAAATAGGAAGACAGCAAATGGAATAACAGCACAACAGGCCTACCATGGGACCTCCCATTCCTTAGCCCAATGCCTGTGGGAAGGGCCCGATCTTTAAAGCTCATCTAAAAGAGAGTGAGGATGGTGCTGTTCTGATTTCTGGGAAGATGCTATTCCAGAGGAGAGATGTTGCAACAGAGAAGATGCACTGCCTGGGTCTCATCAGATAACATTGCTTAATAACCTGAAGAGTGCTGACCCTGTCAGATCTTACAGGATAGGTAGATACAATGGGAGAAAGATGGTTCCTTAAGTAATACGGCCCTATGACATGAAGGGCTTTAGTGGTGATAGCCAGCACCTGGAATTGCAGCTGGAAGCCTCTTGGTAAGCAGAGGGGTTACATGAGCATATCATGACATGTCCATAACTGATTGTGCCACTGCATTCTGGACCAGTTGAAGCTTCTGAGGTCCCTGTTGAGTGCATTGCAATAATCCAGATTAGAGGTGACTGAGGAATGGGCATGATTAAGATACAAATGGATTTGTGCAAAGGCCTTCTCAAGAAGAAGCTGTGAGTCTAGGATAATTACACACCCGTTCTGGTTGAGGGATTGTCGGCAAATATTCACCAACAGCTGGGTTGCTACATTCTGGACTAATTGAAGCTTCCATATGGTCTTCAAAGGCAGCCCCATGTAGAGTGCATTATAGTAGTCCAGACACATGGTAATGAGGGCATGAGCTACTGTGTTGGAGTAAATATGGGAAGGCCTCTGATACAGAGACATCCGTCCTTGGAGTGATACTCATCTTAATCACATTAATACTACCCCAGAAACTCAAGGGAATGCAAGACCATATTGCTTCTTAACAGTTGATTTTTCTGCAGGTTAAAAATGCCATGTTGGCAGGAGCAAAAGGAATTATCCTCTACTCTGATCCTGCAGATTATTGTGCACCTGGAGTCAAACCCTACCCAGATGGGTGGAATCTTCCTGGACAGGGAGTCCAGCGTGGAAATGTGTTAAATCTAAATGGTGCAGGAGATCCTCTTACTCCAGGCTACCCAGCCAAAGGTTAGTGTCCACAGGCCCAGGCATGTCACCTTGAGCCTGCTCATTGGGAAGGAAAGACCGTAGCTTGTTGATGTAATGTCTGCTTTGCATATAAAAGTTGTCAGTTACAAGGGTTGAGCATGTCAGATAAGGCAAAAAACAAGCAAACATAACAAAACAAAACTGACTAACCTCAATATAAACCAGGAATGGCTAAGATATTCCAATTGTGGATACACTCTTTAAAATAGGTCCAAGTGGCTATAGAGATATGTATAGCAATTGAATGATGCCACCAAGGCTTGGAAAAATGCTGAAATGGAAATAGGAAAATGTTGATTGGCACCTTTTGGTGACAAATTAATGTGAAACTGTACAGCTGAAAACCAGTGGTTTTACTTCTGAAAGTTCAGCAATCCAATCTGAGTACCTCTCCAGATCATAAAATGAAGACTGTAAGCCACAGGTGGTCTGATATAGACCAGCCTTCCCCAATGAAGGGCTCTCTAGACATATTGGGATTCAATCCATATAATCTACTTCAGAGTTGGTTGTAAAGCTGGTGTAAACCAGTGGCTCCTCAACTACTGGTAGGATACGGAATTTTTCTAGGTGTTTCTCCTGTCTTGCTTGATCTGACAACAGCTCACCCAGATCACATTCAACGGCCCTAATATGGCTTCTTCTTTTTTTCTCCTTCCATATGTTGGGAGAAGAAGTAGGAACCATGACTGCCTGCCACTTGTCAAAATCTGACACTGTGTTACTGACTATTGACCAATAGCAAACTGGCATCATTTCTGGGCCAGGACTTGAAATTGTTCCTGTAGCAGCAGTGTACAACAGAAGAGCTGAGAGGCATCACATTCGCGCTGGAGAATAGCTGCTCTCTTGTGTCCTGGTCCTTTCATTAGTTCCATGGAGACAGACCATGCCCCTGGCTCAAAATCCCCATTTGGCCTGGCAGGGTTCATCAAAAACATCAGCTCAGAGATCCTTCCTTTTCCTGCAGGTCAGCCTTCAGCTTTCTGTAAAGATTAGCTAAGCAGTGATTCCTTGTATGGGCAATTTTAAAAGTTGTATACCAGGTTGAAATTCAACAGGGGAGACTTATCTTCTGCTGGGAGGCATACTTATGAACTTGGAGAGTCTATTATTGTTATTATGATTATTTGCACAGTCAGCCAGATGTTTGATGGTGTTAAAGGTATCGTTGCAGGATATAAGCTGTTCCAAGTAAAGCTGCCTTTTGTCAATGCCGATGGTCTTCAAGTGGTATTCCAGATGTTTTGGGATTGCACCCAAGACGCCTATTACTATTAATATTATCTTTGCTTTCTTTTGCCATAGTCATTCTATTTCTATTTGCAGGTCTTTATATTTTGTGATTTTCTCCAGTTCTTTCTCTTTTATTCTGCTGTCTCCAGGTATTGCAATGTCCACTATCCAGACTTTTTTGTCTTTCTTATCAACAATTGTTAAGTCTGGGGTGTTGTGTGGCAGGTGCTTGTCTGTTTGAATTCTAGAGTCCCAGAGCACTTTAGCTTCTTCATTTTCTATTACTTTGTTTTGTGGTCCCACCAATTCTTGCTTGCAAGCAAATGGTATTTCTTGTAGATATTCCAATGCACCATCGTTGCTACTTTGTCATACCGTTGTTTGTAGTCAGTCTGGGCGATCTTCTTGCTGCAGCTAACTAGGTGGTCCACTGTTTCTTCAGCTTCTTTGCAGAGGCAGCATTTGCTATGTGTTACTGTCTTCTCAGTTCTGGCTTTATATGTATTTGTTCTTAAGGCTTGGTCTTGTGCAGCCAGAATTAGCCCCTCTATCTCTTTCTTCAATTTTCCTACTCTTAGCCATTGCCAGGTCTTGTTATCTGCTTTGTCTGCTAGGGTTTTTGTGTGTGTGTGTGTGTGTGTGTGTGTACTGGCCATGTAATACTTTGTCTGCCATGTCTCTTTTCTTTTCTTCATTTGGTCTTTCTTATAGGTCAGTTTGGTTTACTTTCAGTAAGCCAGTAAATTCAGTAAATTCAGTGGTGTACTAGCTTTAGTGAATCTTCACTGTCCTTCAGATCTTCTTCCAGTGACCTTTTTTCTTCTTCAACTGTCTGGTGCACTTGCAACATTCCAGCCCCACCTATGCTCCTTGGTAAGTAGAGTCTGTCAGCTTTGCTGTGTGGGTGAAGGGCATGATTCATTGTCATTATTTTTTGGTCTTCCTATCCAGGGCTTTTAGTTCAGCTTGAGTCCAGTCCACTATTCCAGCTGTGTATCTAATGACTGGAATTGCCCAGGTGTTAATTGCCTTGATGGTATTTCCTCCACTGAGTTTGGACTTTAAGATCTTCTTCACTCTCATGATGTGTTCACTACTAACCTTCTTCTTGACTTCAGTGTCCTTGATGTTGTCAGCCTGAAGGATGCCCAGGTATTTGTAGTGATCTCCTTCATCCAGACTCTTGATGTTACTTCCATTGGGCATCTTGATTCCTTCAGTTTTCACTGTTTTTCCCCTGTTGATGGTCAGGGTGGCACATTTGTCCAGTCCAAACTCCATCGCAATACCTTGGCTGTATATTTGGACAGTGTTGAACAGCAATTCCATTTCAGATGGTGTTTTTCCATACAGCTTCAGATAGTCCATGTAAAGGGGGTACGATAGCGTGGCAGATGTTTTCGATGTTTGATAGCCATGGCCTGACTTGTTCAGTATTCTTGACAGAAGAATCAGTGCAATGACAAACAGTAGTGGTGATAGTGAGTCTCCTTGAAAGATTCTTTACTTGATGTAACCTCTCCCAGTCTATCACCACTGACCAGCAACTGTGTCTTCCGTTGATCTTTGCACTTTCTTTAAATTAAAAGGTGGCTGAGAGGGTTATGTAAGTTGGCTCCAGTCTTTTGCCATACAGTCTTCTTTCCAATGATATACAATGTCCCTGGCTTTCCATTCAATCCAAAGGAAAGACATCTGCAAGAACTCTTCCCAAGCAGGTGCTTTCAGGGCAGGAAAGAGGATGCAGGTAAAGAAGAAATGTGTGATCAAAACAAGCACTTCACTTTCTGCCACCTTGTAAGAATAAAATAAACTTAAATATGCCATCTCTGAAAGAAAAATCTGAAGTGTCTGGGAATGAGGAAGAAAAACAAAAGAGATCAAAAATTTCCAGAGAAAGGACAGAGTTTAAGTGGCTCAAACCAGGATGCTGGAACCCAGGTCCCCAAATGCCTAGTGCTAACCCTGGTTCCATGTCTTCATATGTTCCTTATCTCAAGCTTTCTTTGGTTTTTCAGACTACATGTTCAGACTTGAGGTTAGTGATGGAGTGGGAATTCCCACCATTCCAGTACACCCCATTGGCTACCACGATGCTGAAGTTTTATTACGGTATGCAGATTAAATTACTTTCAGTAGTCTTGTTAATTGAAAACAGGGCACTTCAATATTATTTAACTTCATTTCCTTGTGTCTGTGTTTTTCTGAAAGGTGTGGGAATAAATCATGACATGGGGCTGCATTAACATAACTTACTTAACCACCTTGGTCAAGGATTTACTGGCTGCATTTGTACCACAGGCTAAACTTGATCAGTTTTAGCCTTGGTTAGTTTTTTTCACAGCTGATTGTAGGATGAATAGCAAGCACATCCTGTTTGGTTCTTCATAGTTCAGTGTATTGAGCAAGTGCAGAAATGGGTTCATTCAAGAGCTAGCTGTGTGAGTTGAATAAATCCAGGCTCAGATCTGGATTGAGGCCCAAAGTTCACAAATGCAGTCTATCTGACAGGGCTGCTGGGAGGAGAACATTGGGCAAAATTGGGAGCTGGGCATGCTTGCCTACTTCAATGAACTACTTGGAGGAGGAGGTGGGATAAAAATAGAAATTATAGAAAGTATGGAAGAAATATAGAACTGATCTTGGGGAGGGAAGAAGCAAACCATTAAGGGTGGGGGGACTTGTGGAAATGGTTACACAGTTCCGAGATAGGGGGAAAGCCTGGGAAATAAATTAAAAATAACCATGCTTTGATTTACGATGGGACAGAGTGAAACTTGGACAGGCTTTCAAATTTCTATTATCTCTACCTTATTACAATAAAGAGCATTCCTGGAATCCCTGTGTGTCTGCTCCTTGACCTGACCTACCTCAAAGGGCTGTCACCAATCTTGAAAGCTTGTCCAAGTTGTCCAACCAGGAAGTGGGTTTGGTGTAGTGGTAAAGGTGCTGGACAAGAAACCAGGAGATTGTGAGTTCTAGCGTTCCCTTAGGAATGGAAGCGACTTTGGGCCAGTTACTCTTTCTGAACCCAACCACTTCAGAGAGTTGTTGTTGGGATACAAACCATTGATTGATTGATTAGCTTTAGAAGCTGCCAGACTTGAGAATGACTCTGGGCAGCAAAGACTTATAATAGGAAAACAGTAAAAAGCAAGTGACAGAACCTAAGCATCTGGACAAACTACACCACAGTCAGTCATCCTGGATTCCACAAATACCCTATCCCAAGGCCTGAGAGGACAGCCAGGTTCTTAAAGGACATCATCAGGATGGGAGTTAAAAGGTTCTCAAAAGTCAGGACAAAAGATGGAGTGTGTTTCCTTGCTTTTCCAGGTTCATGGGGGGCCCTGCAGCTCCAGATAAGAGTTGGAAAGGAAATCTCAACGTATCCTATAACGTTGGGCCTGGATTCTTAGAACGCTACTCCACAAGGTTAGTTCTAGCATTTTTGTCATCTTGCTTCCGGTCCAGCTCAAACTGGGCATATCCACTTAAAGCTGGGAGTTGTTTTCATCTTCTGAAAGGTCATGGCGTGTCTTAGGAGCTAGGTGAAAAATCAGGACATTCCCAGTTCAGGTCAACACTCTTGTCTTGAATTTGGCAAGCAGTTTCAAGCAAGCTTTTCTGTCTGAACTTCATTTTTCTTCACCCCCATGTAAAAGGGGTACTGCTGCTAACCATTTGGGAAGGATGTTGGATCGATTTCCTAGATTTTGGATAGAGCTGCAGCAAAAGCCCTGTTTTCACCCTTATTTTGCTAGAAAGGAAAGGAGCATGGAGACAAAGTGATAAGCAGAAAGATTCTGCTTTTTGAGAGGGAGAAAGAGCTTCCATTGTTTTTGTGCAATTGAGGAAAATGGTGTCATGCTGCTGTGACACAAGATCCATCCCTTTTCTATGTGCATGCACTGTCATGTACAAAAAGGCAGGAGCTTTTGCACTATTCCATCATAGTGAAACTGCGGTTGTTATTTGCCCCTCCCCTGTGCACCCCCCCCGGCCTGCCCCTGTGGATGTCTCTGGGGAAAGTTCTTTGGGTGGGTGGGGAAGAGCTAATTTCAGAACCACACCAGCAGCACTTGTATGTTTTCTTTCCCTCAGCCCTCCACCGAATTCATGGATGTTTAAATGCAGAGTGTTTTAATGTATATTATTTCAGTTATTTAATTTGCACTATGCTGATAACACTTACCATGATAGCCAAAAATGCAAAGGATCTGCAAGCTCTAGTGATAAAAACAAGGAACACAGTGAAAAAAAGGGACTAAAATTAAAAATAAAAAAAGACCAAGCTAACTACAACTAGCCTTAGAATTGACAATGAAGATATTGAAGTGGTGGATAGCTTCTGCCCTTTAGGATCAACCGTCAACAGTAAATGAACAAGCCATCAAGAAATGTGCCTCAGACCAGCACTCAGTAGAGCAGCCATGAAGGCCTTAGAAAAGATATTCAGATGCTGTGATGTGTCCATACCTACAAAGATCAGACTTGTGCAAGCTATGGTATTCCCTGTGACACTCTATGGAAGCAAAAGTTGGACTTGAAGAAGCAAGATAGGAAGAGTATTGAAGCTTTTGAACTCTGATGGTGGAGAAGACTCCTGAGAATATTGTGGACAACCAAGAAAACAAACCAATGGATCATCAAACAAATCAACCCAGAGTTCTCACTTGAGGCAGAAATGACCAGGCTCAAATTATCCTACTTTGGACACATTATGTGAAGAATTAGCTCTCTAGAGAAGGCTCTAATGCTGGGAAAGGTGGAAGGAAAGAGAAGAAGAGGATGGCCAGCAATAAAGTGGAGAGACTCAATTACAGTGGCAATGAGTGCACTGTTAGAAGACCTGAAGCACCAGGTTAGGGACAGATCATCATAGAGAAAATCTGTGTGGTTGCTAAGAGTCGACAATGACTTGATGGTATACAATCAATCAACTACAAGGCAAAACACAGAAAGATATGGTCTTTGCACAAGACAGATGCATACGTAGTGATTATTTTACAATGTAGCCTGGGGAAGAAATACAGCAGACATCAACACAATGACATAAATTAAAATAAATGTGGCCATAATTGGAGGAGGAAACATAATTGGAAGGAACAAACCTATTCATTCAATTTGTCTGTGCTGCAATGTACAGAACTCTCAACTGGGCACAACAACATATAGTAATACAATAAGACATCCACAGGAAAAGCATCAGATCAGTCCTAAAAAAAATACAATAAAATACAAATCATTCACCATACCTTGACATCTTCTCTGTTCCCCAAGGCTCTCGGGAACAATTTAGTATCTATCTATCTATCTATCTATCTATCTATCTATCTATCTATCTATCTATCTATCTATCAAATTTGTCACCACCCATCTCATTGAAATGACTCTGGTTTACAAAACAATTAAAATCAATTAAAATTATAATATACAATAATCTTAATAAATAGAAAATAAATAGATCCAAGGATAGATATAAAATTGGCAGTCAATCAGGGAGCATCATCAAGGTGCCAACCACTCCAGGATTGAGTAAGATTGTTGTCACCACATGCAAGCTGGCAGAGCCAGGTCTTTAATCCTTTCCAGAAAGCTGGGAGGGTAGGGGCCTGCCGCACCTCTGGGGGGAGAGCATTCCGAAGGGCGGGGGCAATGGCAGAGAAGGCTCTCCTCTGAGTTGCAGGAGAATTGCAGGAGGGTCTGTAATGTGAGGGCCACCTTGTTATCTAGGAGTTGTTAGACAGGATGGGTGTAGCCACAAAAAAACCCAATAATGTACTTCAGTTCCCCAACCTGCTCGTTGCGGTTGTCCAGGAACACTAGCCGTTTTTCTGGACAGACACGTTGATTCCAACTGGGATTTGGTTATGGCTAAGATCAGATATTTGTTTCCAGAAGTTGATCACTTGAGTCAAGCCAGAAATAACTGAAGATTTAATCCAAGGATCCATTTGGAGATGCTCATGGCCAACCACAAGCAGATGATTGACTTCACCCATAGCAGAATTGACTCCTTTTGCAAAAATACAACTTATGAATGCCTTGAGGTACTCCTAGTATCATTGACCTTACTGCTGTGTCACCAAATCTTTTTTTTTCCCCCTTGTTTTCCAGGAAAGTTAGGATGCATGTTCATACCACCAGTCAAATTAGACGGATATATAATGTGATTGGAAGCATCAAAGGAGCAGTAGAGCCTGGTAAGCTTTGTTTGAAACAAGAATGGGCAGGTTTTTGGTAGCTGGAAATCAGGCAAAACATGTTTTTAAGGAAGGCAAGGGTCATAGTGGATGGGATAAGGAGGACATATCCAGGATTGATTGTTTTTTGGGGGGGTCTTGGAATTAATACTTTTTCAGCCATATTAACTCCATATTAGCACTTACACGATCATCTTTGTGGGTTTCCCACCTCAAAATGTTGATCACGTGGTCAGAGGAGGCAGCAGGGACTTAACAATAACAACAATAATGGTTTGAGGGCTGGGACCTCAGGTTGTCCACCCCAGCTTTAAAGTGTTTCTTTTGTGAACGTAAAGTGAGTGCACTAGCAGGGAAAAAATAACTGGCTTGCTGCTCTTCTGCATGTAATATTGTGATCCTATGGATGATGAGCCAGTTTGGTGTAGTGGTTAAGGCACCAGACTAGAAACTGGGAGACTTGAGTTCTAGTCCCACCTTAGAATGAAGCCAGCTGGGTGACCTTGGGCCAGTCCTCCTCCCTCAGCCCTAGGAAGGAGGCAATGGCAAACCACTTCTGAAAGATCTTGCCAAGAAAACTGCAGGGACTTGTCCAGGCAGTTGCCAGGATTCAAAAAACTGACTCAAAGGCACAACAACAACAAAGGATGATGAATGTGACTTGCTATGGCATGGGGAGAGCAAGGTCACCTCTTATTCAGATGTCATCTCTGCATTTTTACAAATCTGGATGACATAAGAACAGCCCTGCTGGATTACGGCATTATTAGTTGAATTAGGTGGATTAGTTGCTGGTTCCAACCAGCCTCTGGAAGGCTTATAAGCAGATCTCTGTCTGTCTCTGTTTTTTCCCCTTTCCTTCCCCCTTTTCCTTTGGCTTTTTTTCTCATTCCCTTTCCCCTACCTGCACTTGCACCTCCATCTCTCTCTTTTTTAATAATTTTATTAAAAGTTTTAAAAAGGAAGATAAAAACTAATACACAACAATATAAAGTAAGGAAGGAAAAAGAAAAAGAAAGAGAAGGCTAAAAATGCAAGGAAAGGAAGAAAAAAGAAAAATAGAAAAGAAAGAAAAAGGATACAAAGAAGTGGCTTTCGATCTTCTTTACAGCAGTTATAAGTCCAATTATAAGTTTACCTTTTTCTCTAAAGTTACAACATGTCTCTCTTCTTTCTATAATCTGTCCTGTCTAATCATCAAAACCATGAATCATAAGTTCATTTTTTTCTGTTTTCCACAAAAAGCCCATATGGGGTTGCCAGTCAGCAATAAATGTAGATATTGTCTTTTCTCTAATCAAAGAAGTCAGTTTGGCCCTCTCAGAGTTCTGTTATCTTTACCAACCATTCCTCCATTGTGGGTAGTGCCGAATCTTTCCATCTTTGTGAATACAATAATCTTACTACATTTGTCATGTTCAAAAACAAAGTTCCATGACTTTTTTTGCAACTGTTTGTCCATCAGTCCCAAAAGAAAGACCTCTGGTCTCAATTGTATGTTAATGTTTAAAACCCTCTGAATCAGTGTGGGTATTTGAATCCAAATTTTTCTAGCCTTTTTACACACCCACCAAGCATGATAAAATGTCCCTTCTTGTTGTTCACATTTCCAACATGAATTTGAAGTGCCTTTATACATTCTAGACTATTTCTCTGGTGACATATGTCAACAGTACATCATTTTATAAAAATTATCTTTAAGATTATAACAGTGTAAATTTCAGTCCTTTTAACCACATGTTTTCCTATTGTTCCATCTGTATATTAAACCCAAAATGTTTAGCCCACTTTATCATAGATTCTTTCACTTGTTCTTCTTCTGTTTCAAACTTCAATAGAAGTTTATACATTTTAACCTCCACCTCCATCTCTATCTGCCTCTGCCTTTTCCTTTATTTGTGTCCCATCTCTTTATTTATTAAATTGATATACCACCCAACTCCCAACAATTCTGGGTGATTCTCATCCTCTCTCTCTCTCTCTCTCGCTCTCTCTCTCTCTCTCTCTTACACACACACACACACACACACACACACACTGCATTTTCCTTTTCTTTTTCCTTTGTCTGTATCTCTGCCTCATTCTCGTTCCCCTGGACTGTTTGTCATCATTGTTTGAATGTTTGAAATCAGCATTATTTAGAAATGAAGCCCTCTTTTTTCTTTGGTGTGGGGAAAGAAGAACATAGACAGATCAGCCCCTTGCTAGCAGGACATTTGAAAAATGCTAAGATCTGAAACAGAAAAGAGAAATCTAGCAAGCTTGTTCTGAATTTTATGAAAGTGTATTGTTCTTATGCTTCCTTTTCCTAGATAGGTATGTAATCTTTGGAGGCCACAGAGATTCCTGGGTCTTTGGGGGTATTGACCCAACCACGGGAGCTGCTGTTCTTCAAGAGGTTGCTCGCAGCTTTGGCAAGATGATGGAGAAAGGTAAGATTAGCAGACTTGGGGAAGCAAAATTGGAACACCCAAAGGAGAGATGGTATGTGCTGGGATTTAAATGTCAGTATGTGTTTGAAGTGGATCGTAAGTCACCTTGATCCTTTGCTCAATAAATATAGCAGGCAAATAAAACCAACAAATAAAACAAAATCCTTCTTCAAAGATAAAGCAAGGACAAATACATGTTTCTACTGAGCAGCTTAAACATCCTTTGTCATGCTAAAAGGGATTTATGCTTCATTTTTAAACCAACTCAGGTTTATTTGTGGATAGACATTGATAGGTTTGCAACATCAGCCATCAGCAGGTAGAGAATTAAGGTTTCTCTGTAACCTTAATTTCATCTGGGCAGGTTGGAGGCCTAGAAGAACAATCATTTTTGCCAGCTGGGATGCAGAAGAATTTGGGTTATTAGGCTCCACAGAGTGGGCAGAGGTAAGTGAAGGACCCTGTAAAATTGTATTATTTGTTTATTATTTAAATCAAATCTGTAGAGGCACCCAACTCTGGATGCTTACCACAAAAACAGCCAATTACCCCCCCCCACAAATACAACCAATAAAGTGGCCCAAAAGCAGAATAAAAATTGCAGAAACCCAGAAGAACAAGACTTGGTTGTGCAATGAAAACAAGACCTCATCCCAGAACCTGGCAGGCATTCCAGAGGGCAGGATCTGTTAGATGACATGGTTTCAAGGATGGGACCACAAACCTGCCCACCCTGCCAGATCTTATAGGGGACCAGAGACAAGGGAGAAAGGTGGTCCCTTAAGTATCCAGGCCCCATGCCATAAAGAGCTGTATAGTCATCATCAGCACCTTGAATTGCACCTGGAATTCTCAACCAGTTGCAATTTCCAAGTGGTCTTAGAATGTAATGCTGAACATAGCAGAATTTTCTCATATTTTCTCTTCATTGATAAGCAAAACACAACTTTTTTTTTCCGAAGTTTCAGAATAAAAGCCCACGGATGGATCAGAATCAAGATTATGATTCATAAGGAAGGGGATTACCTAGGATTCTGCAAAATTCCCCTATTTATTTAAGAGGACTTGCCAAATGGTAGAAAAGAGTTCATGGATGTTTGAACATGATTGTTAGTATTTACATCAGGACTGAAGAGCGTTTGGCTCCAGATATTGCTGAATCTCAAGTCCCAGCTTACATTGGCTGTGGTAGCTAGAGCTTCTGGGAAATGTAGTTCAGTGACTTTTGGAAAGCTTCCAGTTCCCCACTTTTGGTTTATATGCTATTCATAATAGTTCATAATAGGTATGATACAGTTAATTGTTTTTCTATCTTGCAAATACATGTTTTTTTGCAATTGCAGGAAAACAGCAAAATTCTTCAGACACGGGCTGTGGCTTACATCAACACTGATTCTTCCATTGAAGGTGAATGTCCTTTAGTACACATAGTCAACCTTGGCTGATCTTGTAAAATTTAAGTAGGGTTGAGCCTGGCTAGGACTTGGATGGGAGATGACCAAGAAATTACAGGCCTATGGGCTAGGCCATAAAACATTGAAAAACATTCTGGAAGAAGATAAAACCATTTCCATACCATCCAGGAAAACGGCATGGGTGTGTCTAAAACATTATAGGAATCAGGCTCAAGTCAAAGGAGATTTTTCCTTATGGCAGTATCCTGAGGGTCAAAATTCTCCAATCTTGTATTAGAGGATGGGTGCAGCACACCCATACAAGATAATAATCTACAATCAAATCATGTGTTCCAGTAGCTATAGTTGTAATCAGGAAGCCAACCACAAACCATGGGAACAAATGGTAGTTTGCTGCCTTAAAACAAGCTACAGTTTATTTAATAATTCCATTCTATATCGTTTTAAACCAAATCATACACACAATCGTAGTGTGGATTAGGATTAGGATGCTAAGCAGGGTTGGATGCGGTCACACATGGATGAAAGACCATCTGGGAATTCCAGGGCTGTAGACTAGACTGGGGGGTTGAGTAACATCTTGGAAGAAGGCAGGGGCAAACCGTTTTTGTATTGTTGGAAGAAAAGGGTGAAGACATGTCCATGTGTCACCAGAAATCAAGGTTGGCTTGAAGGACACCCTTCATCCACTGAGCATTCAGACCATGCATGGATGGATGCTACCTCATTCTAAGGCAGTTTCTCTTTAGAAATTTATTTTCTAATAAGCATCTCTCCATCTCTTTGCAGCCCCCTTGGCTGTGTCCACTTCCTAATCTGCACAGACCCCCGTGGGAGGAGTTCCCTTGAATTTAATTAAGTAACCGGTAATGCTGCAGATAAGTGGGAAGCTACAGTGAAAGACAGAATGCCAACATCCATCCCACAGCCACCTTTTAAGTAAGGTAAGCCTAAGAACCCTGCCCTAATCTGTGAGATTTTTTTGCTGAAATGTTCTTCTACTTTGGGAAGAAGAAATAAAATTGGAATAATTTCTTTTCCAGCAGATTGAGGGTGAACAGATGAAAAACAGATGAACCAAATGGAGAATAAAATTGTAGCACAGTCAAACTGAGCATCTGCATAGCTGCAGAACTTCATTTTAAAAACAACAGATTATTATTAGCTGTTAAAGTACAGTCTCCTTCAAGTTGAGCCCAACTCTTTGTGATTTCATGGACCTGTTCACACATCCATGCAGTTTTCTTGGCTTCTCTAGTAGGGAAGCTATTAGTCACTGCCTTCTTTCTAGCCTCCAGCCCTGGGATTTCCTTGTAGTCTCTCATCCAGGTACTAACTAAGTGGGGCCCTGCTTAAACTCTGAACTCAGAAAAGTTTGATCAAGTGCTGCGAGTTCTGAGACACTGATGTTATTACAATTACGATTGTTTAATGATGATGATGATGATATTACCAACTTACATGGGATAATGGTTACTGTACTGAAATCTTTGAAAAGATGCACAACAGTTCAGTTCTTAAGGAATCACCTTTATTTAGAAGTCTCACTGAATTTCAGAGTGTATTCTGTGACTATGTCTGCGTAGTACCACAGCTGCATTCCAGCTGGATAACTGGAATTCCACATTCCAGTTATCCAAGTGCAGAAATCATGTTGTAGCTTAGTTTAGAGTAGAGGAGATGCTGGTTTTTTCCCATTTTTGCCAAAGGATGCAAGTTACACAGTCTCCTGGGATTTGGAGAGTTGTTTTTTGGTTGTGTATGTAAGTATCCTTCTGTTTACATGTTAGCTGTCAGAAGTCTTATGTCTTGACTCATCTCAAGAGGAGGGGAAATTCTCTTGAGTGCAAGGAAGAGAGAAGATCTGCCCCTGTAGATAAATGCAGTTTGAGTGAGAAATAGAAGAGGCTGTATTTTAATTTGATTTTTTTTAAAAAGGGTATTTTTGAGAGAGAGCTGTTAGCACTGACTCAAAACAACTTCTGTATTTGTGTTTCAGGCAACTACACCTTGAGAGTTGACTGTACTCCTCTTCTGAACCAATTGGTGTATAATCTGACAAAAGAGGTATAGTTGGAGCATACACAACATGAGAAAAACAGTTTGTTTTGAAGCAGGAACGAAACTACCACATTCCAGAGATTCTTCCATGGAGCAGGCATGGTTCAGCAGAACCAACATCCAGAATGTTTTGGTTATTCTGGGATACAGATGAAACAAAACGCAGGCAGAGCAAGTAGAGGAAGGCCAATTCATGTTGCCATCCTCTCTCTCTCCTCCTCCTCCTCCCTTCAGCAGTTTCCCATCATGGCATATCCCTCTGACCCCCATATTCCCAGTGCCTCCCCTCCCATGTCTCTGCCATCCCAAACATAAACAAACTACAAATGTTGGCCATGTCCATTTTATGGTAGCTCTGATTAGGCACAAAATGATTGCTAGGCGGTTTACATGGACCCACTTGTACCTTAGATGATATGGTTGTGGCTACAGAAACAAGGACACAGCTTGCATCTGTGCCTCCCTGCCTGTGGTTTCCTCTCAGCACTTCCCAATGAAGCACTTTTATTTTTTTTAAAGAACGTATTAACCTATGAAGAGTGGGTTGTGATCATCTGGCTGGTCATCTCATGAACAGAATTGGTCATGCTTGAATGCATCCAGTCTTGCCTTTCCTAGCTGATGTCTGTACACTAAGCATGGATGTTCTCTGGGCAAGTGAAGATGGAATGGATTGAGCTCTCTAGGAGTTGGAATCCTGGGAAGACCCCACTCCCAAGGAAAATTACGAGCATAAATATCACCCATACTCAGTGCACAGAGGTTCCAGCATTAGTGTGCGGACAGCACATAATGTCAGCGGCAGGGCCATTCATCACATGGCACACAACAAAAATGGCAGCATGTAGTGAGGACACATCCTTTATTTTTGGCTGCTGCTTTTGATAACCCTTGTTATATCAAGTTATTAATAGGTTTGTAACCCAGGAAGAATCTCTTGATTGTGCTGGGTAAACATTCAAACAAACAACCGATCAACCAATTTGGATCTAGAGGATTTAAAATGCTTAAAGGAGTAACAATATGGATGGTAGATCAAGATTTATTTCCTGCTCAGATCTCAAGTCCTGATGAAGGATATGGAGGAAAATCTCTCTATGAGAGTTGGCTTGAGAAGGATCCTTCCCATGAAAATAATCAGCGACCCAGGTAAGATATGTTCTTGTCTACATTTTATTTGCATGCCTGCCCTGGGGAACTTTTGCACTCATGGGTGAACCATTACAGCTTTCACATTTTCTTTGTAACTATACATGCAGTGTTGTTCTATTCCCACATTGACCAGGATCGTACAACACACTAGGCTAGGCTCAAATGGAGTTGGCTCAGAGCATGTTGATGATGATGATGATGAAGTATGCTGCTGAATCCTTCTGTGGGAGAACCTAGCCACTATCTCAGCATGTTATGTGAACTAGGTGATTGTGTTAAGCCCTAATATGGCTTATTTGTTAAAATATTGCCTGCTATGCAGATGTAGCAACTGTGGTTTGTTAACCTGAGTGTGGCATTTTGTGTGACGCCACCCATTACACTGTTCACCAGCACTGAACTCAAGCAGTGTATCAGGGTTTGTGAATGACTTCTTAGGCAGTTATCTGGGCAGTTATTCTAATTCAGTATTTGGGTCACAGAGATCTTCTGGAGCCGAGCAGTGC
Source organism: Python bivittatus (assembly GCF_059951505.1). NCBI lineage: Eukaryota > Metazoa > Chordata > Lepidosauria > Squamata > Pythonidae > Python > Python bivittatus. Next base: position 10,565,666 of record NW_028277056.1, read on the forward strand.
TTGAATCCAGAGTTAGAGAAGTGAGCTGAGCTCCAGTTAATCAGGAAGAGCTCATCATGTGTTTGTATCCCAGTTCTCTGAGAAGTGAGAAATCCAAGATGCCTTCTCCTCCTCCTTTTTTGATTTGAGGGTTTTTAAGAGGAGAAATGGATGTATTAAGCTTTAAGGCCTAAAAATCCAAATGCCTCCCCAGATTGGTTCTTTTCTTTTTTTTTTTCCTATTTTGGTGGTTAGCGGGCAAAATGAATGCCTTAAGCCCAAAAGCATGATATCTCCAGCCATGCTTCCTGTTTCTTACTGGCACAGTATAACCACCAGCTTTTTTAAAAAAAATTGCCACCCCTATTCTAAGGAAACCACCACTGTCCTTAGCCAATTTGCAAGGATCCATTCTTTTTATCCCCAGTGTAAATGTGCCAAATGTTACAAGAGGATTGAATCTCGCATCTCCCTTTCCTTCTTCTGTCTGGGCAGGATCAACAAGCTTGGATCAGGCAGTGATTTTGAAGCTTTCTTCCAGCGACTAGGAATTGTGTCTGGCAGAGTCCGCTACACTAAAAACCGAGTAAGCTGAACTGCTTGTTCAAAAGCTGTCACCAGCAGCTTTGGGGAGAACAGTCAATATATTAATTTTATTTAATGAATCTGTTTCTTAGCTGCTTGAATCACTGAAGCAACTGAATCACTGAAGCAAAAGTGATGTACAGGGAGTATAGATTAAAAACAAAAATGTAGTAACAAAAAGCAGCAGGTGTGTCAGACCACATTGGGGAAAAAGAATGCCATAAAAACATTCATCAGGAAGAGGGGGTATAAATCACTCTGCCCCAGAGCTTGGTGGAACAGCCAAAGCTTTATGGCTCTTCTAAAGGCAAAGGGGGTCAGAACCATATAGACTTTAGGGGGATGGTGCAGAGAAGGCACTTCTCCAATATCCTGCAAGATGGCATTGTTTCATGGATGGTTTTAAGTTTCTATGGAAGATACCAAGACTGAGTGTGACTTGAAGACACCTTTACTTTTAAAAAGTTGAATAAACTGCCAAGAAGCCCTCCTAAGTAAATAAAATTCAGTTTTATATTCTACAGATCTTTTAAATACTGCTTCATCAGAGCTAAGTTGGTCTAAAGTACAGCAAAGCCTTGTTCTAATCTAATATTCATTGCTCCCCAATGTCAGTTCAGTGATTGTACATCATCACAGTGATCTACACCTTTTGCAGAAGGTCCTTACACAAATGTTGTAAGCCACACAAATGAATTTGTATCCTTTGCATAATGCCTTCATCCCACAAGTGGTATAAATCACCATGGATGTTTTAAAATTGAAAATAGATATAAATTTAATTGCCTCATCCAGACTGGGATGCTGTGGACTTATCTGTGGTTTTGAGGGGATGTCTAGATGAGAACTTGAATGGGCTTCATTTTGCTGACTTGTTTAATTTTTTTGACAGAAAGTGGACAAATACAGTAATTATCCTGTTTACCACACTACCTATGAGACTTTTGAACTGGTCAAGCAGTTCTATGATCCCACTTTCCAGAAACAGCTCACTGTTGCTCAGATACGTGCAGGCTTGGTCTATGAGCTTTCCGATTCCCTGGTCCTTCCCCTACAGTGTCAGGATTATGCAGAAGCTTTGACACTCTATGCCAATGAAATCTATGATCAGGCCAAGAAACATGAAGCACAACTTGAGATGTACAAAGTATCATTTGGTAAGCATGCTCTTGAACACAATTTTGAATTCATAAATTTACAGTTGAGATTTCTACTTACCACCATTCTGTCCACCAAGGATGGAATCATAGAATCTGAAGGGTTCTTGAAGGCCATTTAATTAATTCCTTGGCTCAATAATGGAAATGTGAAGCCACAGCTTTCCAGCCTTTGCTTGAGAACCTCCAGCAAGGGAATCTGCCCCCTACCCCTGCCCCAGATTTTTAAATCGTGATTTATTGAATGGGTTGTCATGGCCTTCTTCACCCATAGCCCCAAGCAAACATTATGATTTATGGTTATTTGTGAACTATCCATAGGCTGGTTTTGTACAAGAGGCTTTAACTGGTTATTCAGCTCATTTTCCAGATTTGCACAGTGTGTTGAACCATAAGATAATTAAATTGATTGGGTTTGCATGACACTAAGACATGAATAACAGACTAACTAAGGTTAAAACTAACTAAGCTTGACATGTGGTCCAGATAGAGGCATTGTCTTTCACTGATCTGGTCAAGGGTAATGTGCCTCTGAATCAGGCTACTGGTTTGTCTAAGCTCAGTAATATTGTTGATCAATACTACATAGACATGTGGCTTTCTTGGCAGTTATATGCACATAGTATATCATTACCTTCTTCCAGAATAATTTTTTCAACCACATGGTCAACCTGGGATACTCTCATGGCCTCCCATTCAAGTACTAACCAGTTCTGATCCTGCTCAGCTCTTTGAGATCAGCTGAAGTCAGTTTAGGGTCTACTAATTAAAACTGATAGTGCATACAGGGATTGTTACACTTAAACCACACTATTATTAATGTCTTTGGTTTATGGTTCTTAATTGGTTATCTTGAATACCTTGAATTGCACCTGGAAACTTACTTGTTACCAATGCAGCACATGCAGCAGAGGTGTTACTTGGGTGTACCAAGATGTGCCACTAACCCTCCATGCTGCCATAGCCTAGACTGGCTGTACCTTCTGAGTGGCCTTCAAGGATAATCTCATGAAGAGCACGCTGCAGTAGTCTACACATAATATGACTAAGGCATGAGTTACTTTGAGAAGGGATTCCTGGTTCAGGAAAGGGTGCATTTGGCACACCAGGGGAATGTGGGCAAAGGCCTTCCTAGCCACAGCTGTCAGCGAGATAGCTGTTCAAAAATACAATTTAATTTGGTATGGTGGAAGACATCAGCCAAAGAAAGGACAGGTTCAAAAATGGGAAGGATCTACACAAAGGCTGCTGAGAAAAACATCAGAAAAAAATTCCCCCCCTGCATTCCTGTGGGAGATGCTGTCAGGTGCTAACGCCTCTATCCTAAGCACCCCTCCCACTTCCTTCCTGGTCTTGTGACCCAGAAGAGAGCTAGTTTGATGGAGCTGGAATGAATTCCAGAAGCTGTGCTATGCCATCTTTCCCTATCTTATTAAACTAGAGACCACAAAGGTTGAACCTGATTGTGCAACTCTTCTGTTTGTAGATCCCCTCTTTTCTGCTGTGAATCACTTTGCAGATGTAGCAACAGATTTTCACCGCAGGCTTTCACAGCTTGATATGAATAAGTAAGTCTACTGTTTCTGGAAAAGTTAATGCAACTTTAATGGTATTATTTATAATAATTCATTCATCTTTAAGAGAAAGTTTTGCTTACATCACAGTGCTTCAGCACCTTGTGATTAATATAATAGATACTCATTTGCAAGCCCCTTGCTCATTTATCTGGAAGTAATATAAGTTGAATTCAATGAGGCTTACTTCTGAACAACAGGCAGAGAATTATAACTAAGAATTAGCAGCTAAAAGCATCTGCATTGCTGCTATATGACACAGTGCACAATTATATAGTCTTTCACCTGATCCAGTTGGGCTGTTCTTATATTTCTAATTCAGTATTCAGGGCGGCATGTTTGCAGGGTGCAAATTAACATCTAGGGCCATGTGTAGCCAGGGAATTGCCCACTTTAATTTTATGCTAATTAACAAATTTCTCTCTGTCCTTTATGCATACACATATTTGCATGCTAAATCTGGTTAATCCTAAAAATGAATAGCATGCAACTTATCCAGTGTCTTCTAGATGTGATGGATGAAAGGTAAAGTCTCCTTTGAGCCAAGCTCCTGATGACTTCAAGGTCTCATCCCTACACTTTTCTTGACAGTAATGCAGAAGTGATTTGTCATTGCTACTCTACCTCTTTTTTTCCCCCAAATTCCGAGTCTAGCCTACAACCCTGAAATTCCTTGGTTTTGTCCCATTCAAGTAGTAACCAGGTCTGACCCTGCTTAACTTCTAAGTCCAGAGGAAGTTGGCAAGATGGGACCCCCTGCTGATATTTCTATTGGATTAAAATTTCTTAAATCCCCAAAGCCATTCCAGATGTCAAGAAATTAAGAGAATTTAACACATCTAGAGAGATTGGTCAGGGAAGGCTGCACTAAGCTTGAATGACAAAAATGTTAACACCTGCAAGGTTATTTATCGATGCAGTCCTCTGAGCATAAGAGCTGGGAATAACCCTACTTCATATATGAAGCAATGCACAAGCAATGCAAGTGTTGAAGCAGTGTGCTAGTGACTTTTCCCCCTTATGCTTAAAATTTGTTGAATCCAAGTCAAGGTCTCCTTTCTAAGGTTGAGTTTGAAATGCATTTGTAAAACTTAATGTAACTTTTAACTTAATGGGCTCTATGTAACAGTGGCAGTTAACCAAACATTTTTTTTCTATTAACATCAGAGCAGGCATGGTGTTACTGAAGAAAATAGCAAATGAGGTTCTTACGTATTTTTTCTAAGTAGGGAAAATGAACAAAAAGGGCAGCTTGGAGGGCAAGCTGGCAGCATGAGAAAAATCATGTCCAGGAACCTTCAGCCACTGGCAAGATGGATGGTTGACTAAAACAAATTATACAGCCACCAATCTCATAGCAGTGACTCTGGGCCCATGCCACTACAAAGTAATGGTTCCTTTAATGCACAGGGAAATGAAACCATGCAGAGAGATGCTCTGGGTTGAAACTTCTATCAACAACAGATGAATAGGGAAGGTAGGAAGTTGAGTCAATGAGAACGAAAGCAAGGAAATAGTTTTCTTGAATTTTCTAAGGACTATTCCTCATGGTGAAATCAAAGCACTATCCACCAGTCCTTGAGCCAGCAAAAAAAATGGCTGGCATAAAATTTGCTGCCCCCTTGGTTAAGCCCTCATAGGCCACAGCAATGAGGCTAATGAATGGTCCACATAAGACCTGACAAGTGCTTCAGAAGATGCCCATCAGGCATGATGCAAGATGTTCTGCTGAAGCTAGGGGCCTGTTTCACCTGCAGCCCAAGCCAAAACAGCCATGGAGGGCAGTGTCCAGCAACTGGGCTGGAGGGAGCATTCCTAAAACAGCTTAAAAGAACCAGTAGAAGCTGGGCAGATCCTGACCTCTGAACTCACTGGGAACCAAACAGTGAAGCATGCCAGATCATATCCATAGGAAAAACTGAGCCAAGACATGAGAGAAACTAAGGACAATTTTAAACTACCTCAGGTGGGAACTGGGAATGAGACAAATGCTTCATTCATTCATTCATTCATTCATTCATTCATTCATTCATTCATTCATTCATTCATTCACTCACTCACTCACTCACTCACTCACTCACTCACTCACTCAGCTACTAGGTTCCCAAATGACTCTAGGCAGTTTATATTAATTAAAAGAGTGGAGAACAATTTAAAAGAAAATAATGTGTGCACCCTAACATAGCAGACATTGCATGAGAAAAAATCCATTCAACCAGCTTAACTCAGGCCTGGGAGCACAGCCAAGTTTCCTTGTGGAACTCTTGTATGGTGGGAGATCATGGCTGGAAAAAAGTGGTTATAGGAGCATGTTTGAACCATGGGTACAGGCAAGTGAGGAAAAGCCCTAAGGTTAAGAAATTAAGCAACAGCATTACAAATGCAGCAAAAATTCAAAACAGTTGAAATATAGCATATCTCAGGTCACAAGATCCTAAATTGTCCAGGGGTGTTTTATACCTTCCTCTTTCTTCTTTTACAGCCCCATTGCTGTACGGAGCATGAATGATCAGCTGATGCTTCTAGAGAGAGCTTTCATTGATCCTCTTGGTTTGCCAGGCAGACTGTTCTACAGGTAAACCACCTGAGTACAGCAAGACTGTGTTTGCAAAGTACAGTGGTACCTCGGGATACGAACGCCTCTACTAACGAACATTTCGGGTTACGACCAGCTTCGGCAGGAAAATTTTACCTCGGGTTACAAACTCGCCTCGACTTATGAACCAGATCCGCGGCCATTTTCCCTGCTGCCACACGGTCGCGGCTTCCTGTGGGCGAGGTCGCGGTAGCAAGGAGATGTTCAATGAGGCTTGTGGTGTGTTTTGCGGTGTTTTGCGAAGGTTTTTGGTGTGCGTGTTAGCATGGCTCCAAAGAAAATGCAGAGCAGGCTTGGCGGGAGTCAGGCTCTGAAGAGAAAATTGCCTTGGGTTGCGACCAAATTCGGGCGGACGGCGGAACGGATTAACCGGATTTACATTGAACCCTATGGGGAAATTCGCCTCGGGTTGCGACCAAATTCAGAGGGCGGGCCGGATTAACCAGATTTACATTGAACCCTATGGGAAACTTTACCGCAACTTGAGACCAACTCGAGTTGCAACCAGAGTCACGGAACGAATTAAGTTCGTATCCCGAGGTACCACTGTATGGCTTAGTAACTCTTTGACTTTTTCCCTGTATTAGTAGATTGAAGAGAAGGGGAGACAAATGAACAAATGGAGTTAAAGGGCTCAGCTGCCCAAGTAACCAGTAGTCAAAAATCAATCTGCCCAGAGCATTTGCACTTTTAAGAAAATTGATTTTCTTGGTAGAAGAATGGTCTTCAGTAAGATATGGTTTCTGCTGTGAAGGATAAGGGTTGTAGTGCCTCCATTTGTGAAACTCCTCCCCATACAGCTTCAGAGAGCAGCTACAATGTTCTCATTTTGTGGTAAGATTTTTTTTTTAAAAGATCTTTGATCTCAGGTAGTTTTGTATAGGATCTGTTTAATGCTGTTCTGTTGTTTTCTTATGCCTCGCTAAACATTTTTCCTGCAATCCTTTGCAGAAGGCACTTTAAAAGCCTAACATTTAAAGTAAGATTTGCTCTTCTGGCACAACTTTGCTAATTTTTTGCTTCTGTCTTCTTGCCTGACAGACACATCATTTTTGCTCCAAGCAGTCACAACAAATACGCAGGCATGTCATTCCCAGGGATCTACGATGCTCTTTTTGATATTGACCGCAAGACAGATCCACACAAAGCTTGGGAAGAAGTCAAGAGGCAGATCTCTATTGCAGCCTTCACTGTCCAGGCTGCTGCAGGGATTCTGGAAGCTGTGTTGTAAGACAGTAGCCGCAGAATGGAAGAATTTAAGTGGCCTATTTGCCTGGCCAGAAAACGTTCTCTCTTCAAATGCATGTAATTTTACAACCACAGCGTATCACAATAATGCTGTTTCCGGTACTAGTAATTTGAACTTTGCTCAAATTGGAATGGGAATTTGAGATCCCCCTTCACTCCTTTCTCCAATGCGGGTCCAATATTTAGTTCCTTAGGCAGTCCTTCCAATCTTCAGGTGGTTAAGCCTAGGGATGTCAACCCTGCTCTGTACACAAACTGACCTATGAATAGATTTCAGACAGCCCATGCCTGCTTGGGTGTTTTGGATTATACACAAAATGAAACAGGGCTGTTTTGCTCTTTGCATGAAACAAAATATGGCCGTTTTCTTCTGAGCCCAAATGATGAAGGTGGGAGTCGGGAGAAAAAACAAGGACTTGTTGGCTGAGCGGGAGGGAAGATGCTGTGACATTAGTAGCAGGTAGATGTATGGAGGGAGAGAAGAAACTTGGATGATCAGGGGCAGGCAAGGGAGTGGTACATATTATGGTGTACATCAGCAATGGCAGCTAAGGGGAAGGAGGAATGGTGCTGGGAAAATTTGGAGTGGTGGATTGAGCAGCCAAGGAAGCCACGGAAGGGGGAGAGGTGTAACGTGCATAGACTTGCCCTGCTCACCCTATTCAGATTTTGTTTGGCCTGACACCTGGAACAACGAAAGCATTGTGGGATTTATTTCTCCTAAACAGTGGTTGACTTGAATATTTCAGCAGAGCCTCTTGAATGCAATGGTTTGTTCCATGTCAGATACAACACATTTTTTGTACAGTGGGGCAAAAAAGTATTTAGTCAGCCACCAATTGTGCAAGTTCTCCCACTTAAAAAGATGAGAGAGGCCTGTAATTTTCATCATAGGTATACCTCAACTATGAGAGACAAAATGGGGGAAAAAATCCAGAAAATCACATTGTCTGATTTGTAAAGAATTTATTTGCAAATCATGGTGGAAAATAAGTATTTGGTCAATATCAAAAGTTTATCTCAATACTTTGTTATATATCCTTTGTTGGCAATGACAGAGGTCAAACGTTTTCTGTAAGTCTTCACAAGGTTTGCACACACTGTTGCTGGTATTTTGGCCCATTCCTCCATGCAGATCTCCTCTAGAGCAGTGATGTTTTGGGGCTGTCGCTGGGCAACACGGACTTTCAACCCCCTCCAAAGGTTTTCCATGGGGTTGAGATCTGGAGACTGGCTAGGCCACTCCAGGACCTTGAAATGCTTCTTACGAAGCCACTCCTTCGTTGCCCGGGCGGTGTGTTTGGGATCATTGTCATGCTGAAAGACCCAGCCACGTTTCATCTTCAGTGCCCTTGCTGATGGAAGGAGGTGTTCACTCAAAATCTCATGATACATGGCCCCATTCATTCTTTCCTTTACACGGATCAGTCGTCCTGGTCCCTTTGCAGAAAAACAGCCCCAAAGCATGACGTTTCCACCCCCATGCTTCACAGTAGGTATGGTGTTCTTTGGATGCAACTCAGCATTCTCTCTCCTCCAAACACGGGTTTTTAGACCAAAACATTCTACTTTGGTTTCATCTGACCATATGACATTCTCCCAATCCTCTTCTGGATCATCCAAATGCTCTCTAGCAAACTTCAGATGGGCCCGGACATGTACTGGCTTAAGCAGGGGGACACATCTGGCACTGCAGGATTTGAGTCCCTGGCGGCATAGTGTGTTACTGATGGTAGCCTTTGTTACTTTGGTCCCAGCTCTCTGCAGGTCATTCACTAGGTCCCCCCGTGTGGTTCTGGGATTTTTGCTCACCGTTCTTGTGATCATTTTGACCCCACAGGGTGAGATCTTACGTGGAGCCCCAGATCGAGGGAGATTATCAGTGGTCTTGTATGTCTTCCATTTTCTAATTATTGCTCCCACAGTTGATTTCTTCACACCAAGCTGCTTGCTTATTGCAGATTCAGTCTTCCCAGCCTGGTGCAGGTCTACAATTTTGTTTCTGGTGTCCTTCAACAGCTCTTTGGTCTTGGCCATAGTGGAGTTTGGAGTGTGACTGTTTGAGGTTGTGGACAGGTGTCTTTTATACTGATAACAAGGTCAAACAGGTGCCATTACTACAGGTAACAAGTGGAGGACAGAGGAGCCTCTTAAAGAAGTAGTTACAGGTCTATGAGAGCCAGACATCTTGCTTGTTTGTAGGTGACCAAATACTTATTTTCCACCATGATTTGCAAATAAATTCTTTAAAAATCAGACAATGTGATTTTCTGGATTTTTTTCCTCATTTTGTCTCTCATAGTTGAGGTATACCTGTGATGAAAATTACAGGCCTCTCTCATCTTTTTAAGTGGGAGAACTTGCACAATTGGTGGCTGACTAAATACTTTTTTGCCCCACTGTATCTTATGTGCATCCCCTAATCAAATGTAATCTGGATATTACCTTCAAACAGAGTGGTTATTCTTCAGATATATTGAGGCTACATTGCTCATCATGCACAGCTGACATCAAACCAGGCTGAGAAAGAATGGGATTGACTGATCTTCTGTGGAAGAAGCTGATCTGTTTTGAGAAAGGAGCTACCTTATATAACTGAACTTTGCTTAAAGCAGTCTCTCAGTTCTCCAGTTGCTCCACACATGATAAAAACATCAAATTGATGCTACTGAATATTCACTTGTGGGCCCTACTATGGTATTAAATGGCAATGGCTTTGATGGAGGTAGTCAATAAAATACGTCCTCTACAATATTAGTGTGTGGAAGTCCATAAATTGTACAATACAAGGCAGAACACTCAACAAATCTTTTGTGGTCTGAGCAAACAGGTCCTCTTACATAAATAAAAATTCTCCCAATCCTTCCAAAATGGTAGAAATTAGGCACTGAATTGTTTATTCCATAAATTTATAAAAAAGATCTGAAGGCATGAGACCTCAAACATCCTCCAACAAAATTTAAAATGAACATCCATGCATGGGAAAAGACACCAAAAAAGAAAACCATTTGAAAAACCTAGTGTTCCAGACACCTATTTTTTTTTTCAATTTCCATATACAACTGAAGTTCTTAGATACAGTATGGAAAAACTCAGTTAACAGCCACTGATTTTTTAAAATTCTCATGCTATAATTTAAAGCAAATATCTTTATTCATATACAGAAAACAATCATTTTTTTCAAGACAAAACAATAGTATTGACTGTTGAAATGGTGACTTGGCTGTATAGCACTTCTAGCATGTTAATAAAATTTGGGACCCAAATTAAACATGCCTTGCAGAAGAATGCCCACGTATTTTACTTGGAAAAAAGTGATTCAGCTGTAGACATGGAAGTTGTGCTTGGAATGGCACACCGTCCACTGAGCTATAGCAGCAGCTGCCCAAATCAAGATCAACAAGAGGCCTTGCACACTGTAATGCTAAGGGACGGGCCAGCCTTTTTTCTTGCCTAATAGGGGACTACAAAAATGGCAGGGGAAGAATGCTGTCAAGTCCCTACCAAGTCATAGTACACAGTGCTAGGATAGGTTCCGTGTAGTGAATCACTCACTAAATAAGCCTGAACCGCAGAAGCCTGTGGAGACTGTTCATTGCACCCATCTGCCACCAGCTTACTGCAGGAGCACCAAAAAAACAGGGAAGTTACAGTACAGCCATTTCTGTAGTTTAAAATCAGGATTTATCAAGGCAAGTGAACGAACAAGTAATGGCAATCTGGGAGGCGGAGAAATTTGTTCTCCAAATGTGCCTGCAGCTATTGGTTTCAAGTCCTGCTAGCGCCGTTGCCTCCTAGAAGTCTTTGAACAAAGCTTTGACTGGTGTGCAATATGAACTAGATCTAAGTGTTACGGTAATGAAACTTGACAATGCTGGGAAGCTGGGAAGTAAAGATACATTGTTAACAAAAAGCAGCCATTTGATATTCTGAGACTAAATTTTCCTCTTGTTGGAAAAAATATTCCCAGTAAACTGTAAGTAGACAATTAAGATCAACCTGGATTTGTTGTACTTTCTCCACCAATTTTTACACGTTATTTTAAACCATGGCTTTGTTCTTGAGAGGCAGGTTTTTTTGCTTTCAAATCTCAGAAGAGTTTGTACTTACCATCCTCTACTTTGTTTGCAATTAGAGTTCCACTTTATGCAGTTTGTCATCGGAAGGCACAGCCTGCTCAGAAATCAAATCATAGGAAACATCTATAATCACCAAAGAATCTACCTGGGTATAATAGAAGTTGCCTGCAGTGTCTGTAACTCACTGAGTTGCTTCTCCAGACTGTCGAGTGCGGGATAGTTGCATCCAAGAGTGATTGGGGTACAGGTGTGGTGGCTATTAGGCACAGTTTGGAAGAATAAGACCACACAGATCAGAAAAGCAGATCCTCAAGAGCTGCTAAAGCTGGAGCACAAAGCACAGAAAAGCAGAATCTGAAGATGTGGGATTTATTAATGGATATCTTCTAGAGTTTAGCTTTTCTGAGAAAACGCAAGTTTAAACCGTCTCAAATACTTATAAGAATTACAACCAGGAGAGGTGGCTTTATCGTTTTTTTTTTTCCCTTCCAACAATTGCCAGATTAAAACCTTTTTTTAAAATAGAAGTATACAAATGCAAGCAATGCATGCTTTATAAAAGGCACCTCTTTCTTCATGCAATCAGTTAATACTTGAGTGATACTAGTGAGTGACTCTGCTTCTATAGTACTTTGCTCTATCTTCAGGTATATAAAAGTTCAGTCTGACTACAGTAACTTATTCTGCAACGCAACTCGCAATTTATACAAAGATCCTAGTTTTGCGTGAAACTGACCATTTTACATTTATTCCATATATTTCAGCCCTCCCAGCCTCCCCTACCCCCATTAAAACCCACACTCCCAGCAAGAGTGAAAGTAGCAAACCGAAATACATAGGGATGGAAGGGATAACAGAGAATACCGCAGTCTCAGCATACCTAGATGCCTCATCTGCCTTATCACAAGAGACAGAAAAACTGATCAGAACAACACAGCCATCAACATCAGTCTCAGATGTGCAAATATAAAAGTTGAACCACAAGACAAATAGCTGAGCGTTGTGTGTGTGCTAATTTCCTCTACGGCTAAGGGCAAGGCCTAAGAGAAGCAAACGAGACAACTGCCCGAGGACCCAACGTTTTTAATGCCTGCTTTAGCTATCTTGGTGTCTTGGAAAGCCTCAGCTTTCTGAATATGTGCACAGAGGTTACTTAGCAGCTCAATGACAGCAATATATTTCCTGAATTCCAAGGAATAAAAAAGAGAAGAATTACCAACTTTATGCCCAGACGAGTCTAAAACCATCAGATTTTTTACCACCATTCCATTTCTGCACGGATTAACATAAAAAAAGATGATACAGATACACAGCAATAATCCTTTGTGCTATCCTTGCTACAGACTGAGAAACAGGAATGCTTGCAAGCATCCAGCTACCTTATGAAAATTAGCTTGGATTTTCATTATACAAGAGGCTGCTTCTTGGAAGATGCTAGAGATGATTAGCTTCTAGATGTATTTAGTTTGGGCCAATGAAAACATATGCTTCCTTTATGATAAGATGACAGAAAACTCTGACATTTGCAAGGTTTCCACAAGCATCAGCCATAATTGGGGAAATTAAGGAGTCAGTACAACGAAACCAGTGATCTGCCACACTGATAAGAAGCCATGCACTACGCTTGAGCTGGAATGAAAAGTTTTAAAAAGTGACTGCCTATAAAATCAATTCGTGTTAAAACAGCAAGTCACCATGTCACCAGGCACAGCAGCCAGACTCTTTCAGATTTCAAGCTTGTTCTGCAATGTTTTGAGGCTCTTTGTGTTGCAATTTAGACACTGGGAGTTCCAAGCCTGCCCATAACATGGGCTCAGCTTTCCTCATAGTGAGCTCAATCTTTGTAGCAGTCATATTTACATAACTTCTTTTCACATCAATCACCTGGAAGAGGAAAATAGTCATTTCAGTTCAAGCAGTAAACTGGATGACTGACAAACATCTTTAAATGCAATTCATTCAGTATGCAATTACAGTATCAGCACATGATTATCCTAACTTATTACAGAGAAATCAGTAAGCACTGTTACAGCTTCAGGCAGATGTTTCTTGGTGGAAGTCCCTCAAATCTGGAAAAAAGAAATCCACCTTGTACACATGGCTCAATATTATCTATGAGAGAACTGTGGATAAAAGGAATACTTGCCAAATGAATAGGGCAATTGGAAATTCTGTTCCTAAACAAAGTATAAAAATAGAAGGAGACTAATAACACTGGCAGTTTGGAATGCTTCTTGCCTATATTTCTGAGATCAGGAAATATAGATTGTTTACACAATCTACCTTAAATGTCACAGCTTTATATCAAGAGAGAAAAAGGACACACTTCTGGATTTTCAACTGGTTTTCCAAGAGGCTGTGATTATGATGAATGAAAAACTGATTCAGAGGTGCCATATAGAATTTTGCACATCACCATGGGAATAATGATTGAAGTGCATAGAATCCATTCACTAATCACCTACTACAACTGTCAACTAGCCTTTGACATTTGTACATTTCTTAAAACACAATTACACTGCATTAGAAATGTCTGACAACAGAAACCATAAAGACTACAAGAGAAACTTGAAACTTTGTTGCAGAATTAAGTACTTACACCCCATAAATTCAGATTCTGATTGAACTCCTTATCACCTTCAAACACAATACGAATATTTAACTGCAAAAGAAAGAAAAGTTTATAAACAGAAATGTAAGTTTACTCTGGTCAAAGTTATCCAACCAGGGCTATTTTTACTTGGAAGTAACTCTTCCCTTTAAACTTGTGAAAGAAAGAGTCAGAATTCCCAGTTCCTTCAACCTCTCTTTATAGAACATTTCTAGATTATCCTATTGCCATTCTCTGAACTTGTTCCTATTTCTCTGAATCCTTAAAGTATGGTGCCCCTAACTTGATACTACCCCACACAAAGAAACAAAATGTAGTGGAAAAGAATGATCACTTCCCACAATTGGGAAGTTATGTATCTACTGATGTGGCCTAAAATCGCATTTACCTTTTTTGCAATCACATCACACTGCTGGTTCATATCCAGTTTGCAAATCAACTATTATTCCAAGCTCTTTTTCACAACTACCATTATTAATCCAGTATTTGCCGCTATGTTTCTATGTGCTAAATTTCTAAGTGAAGAACTCTGTTTCTATTAAATTGCATTTTTATTTTCAGCCCATATCTCTAACTTGAACTTATTTTTTTTTAATTTTTTGTCCTCTGAAGTATTAAGTATGCCACTCAATGTTGTATCCCCTACAAATTCAATATGCAATTCCTCTATGTTCTCATCCAATAAAAATGTTGAAAAATACAAGACCCAGGTCTGAACCTTGTGGCACCTCACTTAAAACCTCCCTACAGTTTGATGAAGAGCTGCTGCTGAGTACTCTTTGAATTTGATTACTGAGCCAAATACATATCCATTACATTATGATGTCCTCCAACCAACAGATAATCAGTTTTTTAATCAGCATCACATAAAAGCACCTACAAAGAACTAAGACCACCTCTATGTGTGTATGTATCTCTCTCTCTGTGTATATACTTTATTGTAACTAATTTAATAGATGTAGTTTATCATACATACTGCTCTATGGAAGATGTCTCACATCCTTTGCATTCTAATGGAGTATGATCTCCTGAAAGCTGTTACTATTTTTTGTTTGTAAGACCTAACTCACTGGAGAAGGCTCAAATGCTGGGAAGGGTTGAAGGAAAGAGAAGAGGATGACCAGCAGCAAGGTGGATGGACTCAGTTACAGTGGGAATGAGTACACCATTGGAAGACCTGAAGGACCAGCTTAGGGACAGATCATCATGGGGAAAATCTATCTATGTACACTGAGAGGCACATAATCAATCAATCAATCAATCAATCAATCAATCAATCAATCAAATACTTGCACTTGTACATCAGCCCTTAATTTTAGGAAAAGAAAAATGAATTTTAAACATCAAGAAGAGGACACCAAGCCAAGACAACTCACTAATGTGCTGTTTGCTTCTACCCGGCTAAGTTCCGGAATGGAATTTTTCGCATAGATTGAAATAGTCACTTCACCTCCAGTTTGATGCCAATCGTGTCTGCATGGGACCACCTTCTTCCCCTTAAAGTTGAGCACACAAACATGATAATTTTTTCATTAGAAAAAAATAATAACTGCTATCTGTTTTTTCATTGGAGTGAAGACTACCATTGTCAGCCAGAGTTTGGAACAGAAACCTTTTATAAGTAAAGCTTTCACTAAAAACAGAGTATAGGAATATTTATGCCATAGAAAGATTAAGTTTTCTCCAGTTGGTAGAATATATGCAACTGTATCTTTAAATAACAAAAGGAACCTGTATTTTCTACCTTACCAGTTAGGACAAGCCAAAAAAAAAATTTTTTTTTTAATTTAAAAGTGCTCCTAAGGTTATGAAAGGTAGGCCTGAACCACTGGAACTTCAGAAGCCCTATTCCAGAGCTTCACCTCCCATCAACTTGCATAACCTACCCCAGCAAGTTCACTGCAGGAGAGGTTCTTCTATAAGAGTACTGTCATGAAAAGAAATAAAGAAGTTGCTCCACAAATAAATATATTTCTTCTACATGACAGAGCTATCAATATTTGTACCCAGGAACTTTACCATATTTTGCCAGCTCTAGTCATCAGAGAGCTAAAAGGGCAAGGAATGGAAAACTCACAGCTCCTTATGTACCTTGCTTTCTGGAGCTAGGCAGGAATAACTAGCAAAGTGGTGGGGAGCTGTCCTTTCCCATTCTAGCTATAGTTACAAGACTCAGTCCAATCTACTAGAGTGAGTGAGAGGAGTAACAGCTTTCAGGACACTCATCTCTTCTGTAGGAAAAGAGGAACTGCATAGTATACTTTATGGACAATTCTAGGGAATCTGTATGATTAAGGTTTGATACTGCATGGAAGATACAACATATGGTTCTACCGAAGGTTTCCTAGTCTAGGACCCATCAATGTTACTTTCAGTATATTAATTTTAAAAACTTGCTGGCAATGTGGTTTAAAAAGGCAATTAAAGCTAAACATTTGGTATAAATGTATTTTTAGAAGAACAGATTAGCATATGGAGTAAGACACAGTATAACATAGCAGAAACTGCCAGAACTCACAGAAACATGTTTGTAAAATGTGTTTAACACATAAATGCTACATTTCATTCTATATATAGATGTTCCTCTAAACGCTGGGTTCCAACTACCCTTTCTTTCCTCTATATGAAATTTCACAGAATTCAAGCTCTTACCTTAAGGTACAAACTGATTGAAAGCAAAGCCAAAAAAATCATGTTTCTTATCCAATCAATCTAGCCAAAAAGTATAGCTGCAACTACTTACAGCATCCTTCTTAATCCATACATGTGTTCCTGTTGTGCAGCCCTCTTGAGACAAAAAAGTATTAAAGTCTGTTGTTTTCCTCTTACAACAACTCCAGTACTTCATCCTATATTTTACAAAGGGCAGGAAAAAAACTACATAGGATCACATAGCATTAAGGCTAGTAAGCAAAATATGCTGCTCAGCTACACAGAACTTTAAGAATCAATTTAGCCACAGGGTACCTACCCTTCATGGAATATAGGCACGCCAGCATGGTATGTGCACGTGTCTTCCATGCTGTCTGATCCTTCAAATGTCTAGGGAAACATTAACAGAAAATTGTTCATTAGCCACTGAATTACAGCAGAAGACATGCCAGTGTTTCCCAAGCTGGTAGAAGTCAAGCACTGTTACAGCCATTATTATTATTCTGCATTTCCCACTGGACATTGCCTGAGAGAGCTTCACAATTAGCCGAGTTTACTGCTTCCTCCAGCTGTCAGGATGGGGGGGTGGGGAATGCTTTTCTGTGGATCTTTTAAGAAACATTGGAAAAATATTTACATATGCTTTTTTGGATAAACATTTTACATTTTAACTTTAAACTGTTTAAAAACATAACTTTTTGTTTTTATGGTTATTGTGCATTTAAAAATAAGAAAATGGGTGAAAACTTCCTTTGTTGCAAATACAAGAAAATGCACTTACACAGCCATACCTCATATGCAGTTCAACTTATGCATATGATAACTATTCATGGGATATGTTGATCTAACATTGGTTGGCAGGGTCTGTACTGAAAAAAACAAACTTGAAATAAAACAAAAGGTCTACTGTTTTGCTTAAATAAGATTTAAGATGCTTACCTTTGAACAGCCTGCATTTTTGCACGTAGTCCCAATCTTTATCTCATCACCATCTTCTTCTGTAAAATAAGAACTCTGAGCTTTATAACATTTCTAAGTTTTCATGCTTAAAGAAATTTAGGGGGGGGGGAAAGGATTGGGATACATACAAGATCAGAGAAGCACTCACACTGAGTATTTAGTGCACAGGATGTTTGCTTTTCAAACCTGATAGCACCACACACACCATAAGAATGAAGTAGTTATAATAATGGACATAAGACATTCTTTTGTGAAAACACCTAGGAATGCTACCAAGCTACATACCCTTTTTAATTTCATTTTCTGATGATAGTTTTAGCTTTTCCAATGCTTGTTTCAAGGAAGCTGATACTTTCATCTGCAAGCAGCTCATTGGTTCGTCAGAACTAAGGAACCATAGGGGAAAAAAAATTATTCAGTCTCAAAAACTAAATATTGTATATATTTTAAAAAAGTTAAAAAGAGTTCTTAATTTTAACATTCTTGGTAGTTACTATTATGGTTAAAAAAAGGACCTCCAGCACTGTTGCTCCTAAGCATGAGCAAGCACAGACCACAGCACACAATCAAACCTATTATGCAGCAGCTAGGAGGTCTTTCTTTTCCACTACTACTGCATTAGTGCTTCCTGAAAGAGACTCAGCTGACACTCAACAGAGGATAACTGTTTCATGACTGAAACATCTCTAAGTCAAGTTCCTAGTTCCCAGTGGAACTCCATTTGCAAAACAAAGCTGCTCTTGTGAAATTCACATGGCAGGTAGTATCAGATCTGTATTTCTCAGGACAAAGCAAATTTTAATTGAGTGTGAAGCGGTTCAGTTTGTATTGTGATGCAGATGCAGAAGAAAACACGCCACTGGAATCCTCTTTATTCCCCTTTCAGACTTATAGGATCTCTTCATCCTAACAGGTTTGTAAAACATTTTGAAGGTAGAGTATCTGCTCCAGACTAGTATCACTATTATTGCAGAGCTTGCTGAGTTTATGCTTGCTGCCTAGACAGAATCTGTAAAATCAGCTTCAGCTATTGCTGCTTGAGGAAGTGGACAAATTAGGGCAACTATAGGCTTCCTTTGCTTTACGCTAAGATTATGTCCCCTAAAACCTTGCATAAAGTGAATCTGAATTAAGTGAGACACTGAAGGAGTGGAAAAAAGGGGGGCTGTGGGGTTAGGGTCAAATTTGGCAACCTGCACACATTGACAAATGTGCTCATAAGTTTTTAGAGCCTTATTCTTAGCGCTATGTAACTCAAACACAATTTCTTCCCTGTCTCTCGTTCTCATCTTTTCTCCATCTTTTCTCCAGCTGGATTTCTAATGTGTGATTGTCATGATAGATGGACAGGCAAAATGCATCACAGCCATATGAATTTCATTAGCATTCGTAGTTAAATTGGAGGTAATAGATTTGACCAGATTAAAAGCTTGTCCTAGGGCTGAGGATCCTCCCCTAGTTTCAGCACAATGTATTATGTCTAACCTTGTTTCTAGTGCTAGAGAGGTCCTTTTATTTTCCTTCTGGGTAAGGGGCTGAACAAGAAGCTGATGCCCGTTTTGGCCATAGTAACAGTAGTGGCTAATGGAGGCATGGAAGTAAGTGGGAGACAAGATGTACAACTAGAACTGCGCAACATAATTTTCAAAGTGTGAGTGAGGGCAGAAAGGGGTTTTGGCAGGAAAATGCTTAGGGAGTTTTAGTAGGAAGAAGCCTTGGCATCTTCCCAGGCTTCTAGTACAAACTGATATTCTGGCACAATCATAATAGCCATTTTCTTTGCATAAAGTGAATTCTTAGTTGAAAATCACCCAACAGCAAGTAAAATGTATACTTATTCAAGACCCACACCTATTGCTAAGCTCTAGCAGGGTCGTAAGTTCTGTCAACTCAGTGGCCCGATCAGATTTAATGTAATATGCTGAGAGCCATACTCCAAAAGTGTATAGTACTACTAAGGATATGGTCATTATTTATATCTCTTTCTTTCTGGCTTCAGGCCTGGATATAACAGGGGAATAGGCTTCGCCACACTGATTGATAACTTTTAATGAGAGAGAATAAGAGAGAGAACATCAGAGTGCGCTATCATAATTCTTCTAGATATGTCAGCAGACTTTGACACATTAATCACAGGATTAGGAATTAATGGTCCAATTTTATGGCAGCTTGTTCTGGACAAGGTAGCTCCTTGATTCCAGTCTCTTACTATTGGCACAATGGCTTCAGTAATATATACCCAGTTATAATGTGGCAACTATGAATCTACATGAAATGAAACAACCTGCCTTCAGTGATTCATACTTTAATAACCATACTCACAACTGGATCGCTGCACTGGATTCTACACAAGGCTATCCTTGAAGATGGTTTGGAAATGCAGCTGGTACAGATGACCAATTGTTAAATGATATGACTAAATGGGACTATTTCACAGAGTCTGGAAACCAGGCCCAATTTAAGTTGATTATATTAGTTTATAAATCCTTGGAACTGAATACTTAAAACATTCCAATAGAAGATAATACATGTAGCTCAGGGTTGAACTGTGGGGTCCATGGTGCTCTCTGAGTTTGGTGGTTTGTTTGCAGACATTTCATTACCTGACTAGGTAACATCATCAGTGTGAGTGGGTTATAGTTTGCTCCCTGTCTATATACAGTAGCTTGCTCTGCCAATATTGGTGGGGTATGGTTTTCTCCTTGGTAGTTCCTTGATTAGGGTTTTGGTTTCTGCCTGTTTGGTGTTAATCCCTGCTTATCTGGGTGTTGGTTGCTGGAGAGGATGTGTTCTGATCTTTTAATTTCTTCTTAGCTTTATTATCTTGTTTGAACTGTGTGTAAATGTGGTTTATCTCTATGTGTCTATTGATGGCTGCTTTGTCTGAATGCCAAACTTCCAGGAATTCCCTAGCGGTTTTGGATTTAGCTTGGTCTAGGATGCTCACAGTTTCCCTGTTGAAACTATGGTTGAGTCTGTCCATGTGTGAGATTAAGGAGTTTTCATTGTGTCTTGACTGCTGGTTGGTGTTCACGGAGGTGCTCTGTTAGTGTTCTGCCTATCTGTCCTACATAGTGGCTGTTACAGTCCTTACACCGTATGTTGTAGATGACTCCTGTTTTTTCTTCTTGGGCTATTGGTTTCTTTTGGTTTACTTAAGATGTTTCTTAAAACCAAAACATCTTAAAACATCTTAAGGCTTTAGTTGGTTTGTGTGCTACGGTGATGCCATGCGGTTGTAACAGTCTATTGGTTGTTTCTGAGATGTTTTTGATGTTATCATAGTATTATCCTTTTCATAGCTGGTATTGGTTGTGCTGTAGTGGGTTGAGTGGGTATCCATTTTGTTGGAAGATGTTGTATAGACGGTCTGTTTCCTTTTTTGTGTGTGTTTTGGGTTGCTGCAGTGCATTTGTACTAATCTGAATAATGTTCTTACACAACTCTTGTGGGAGGTTAGGTAGTTACTTTGGTAATGGAGCACTTGGTTAGTACGAGTTGTTTTTCAATAGACCTGCATTTCTAATTTGCTGTCGTTTCCTCTGCTGATGAGGATATTCAGGAAGGGTAGTATGTTGTTTTCTTCTTCCCTTGTGAATTTTATTCCTTTCAAGAATATGTTGATGCTTGTATCTTCTCTAGTTGTTCCTTTTTTTTATTATGATGAAGGTGTCACCTACATACTGGATCCATACTTTTGATTATATATGTGGGAGTGCTATAGTTTCTAGACACTGCATTATGGTCTCTGCTATGAGTCCTGAGAGTTGGTGATCCCATGGGTGTTCCTCTGAATTGTTGGCATATTTATCCATCAAACTGAAAATAGGTAGTAAGGCAGAGGTTGATGAGGTCCATGATTCTGTGTATTTTGATCTTAGTGTATTGACTAGGTCAGGTGTATTGTATAGTACTGTTACCATGCATTCTTTCGCTAGTTCTAGATCTATGGACATAAAAAGTGCTGTGATATCGAAGGAAACCATAATTTCATCTTTTTCATTTTTAGGACTCTGATTTTCTGGAGGCACTCTAGTGGGGAGTTGATAGAATATTTGCTCCCCTCTGTGACACAGCCAAAGATCTTACAAAAAAGCTTGGACATGTTGTATGTTGGGGTCCCTGGTAATAATACAATTGGACAAAGAGGTATGTCAGGCTTGTGTACTTTTGGGCATCTGTACAAGTGTCAATAGACACATAGAGATAAACCACATTTACACACCATTCAACAGAGACAATAAAAAAGCTAAGAAGGAAACTAAAAGACTAGAACACGTCCTCTCCAGCAAGCAACACCCAGATAAGCAGGGATTAACACCAGACAAACAATCAAGCAGAAAACAATACTCTAATCAAGGAACTACCAAGGAGAAAACCACACCCCCACCAACACTGGCAGGGCAAGCTACTGTATATAAAGAGGGAGCAAACCCCACCCCTCCTCGCACTGATGATTTTACTAGTCAGGTAATGAAATGTCTGCAAGCAAACAAGCAAGGTCAGAGAGTACCAAGGACTCCACTTAAAACATTTCTTTCTCCTAATACCATCTAAACCATGTACTAACATTCACTGAGGAGCCCCTGCTTATGGCCACACAGCCTGGTCTGGCTTATGTAATAGTGATCAGGAACAAGAACTAGTCAGTGATAGCACCAAAACTTTCAGTTACTCTTCAAAGTCTGGCTGGCCAGCATACTGTTCATAGAAAATGTATTTGTTCATCCAATGCACCTATAGGATAACAGTTACTTCAGAAATAAAGTGTTTTTTAGATTGCCCTTAATATTGCTTTTCTTTCCTAAAGTAATCCTTGCTTTAATTTGTATATTCTTTTTAAGGATTATAGATATAAGGTTTTATCTGAGATTGGTGTACAAACATTTTGGGCTCCTCCAGCAAAAGAAGTAAAATAAAATACATTTAGACATCCAGGGGATAACTGTAAGTAATAAGTACAAGCAATCCCCAGTTCAAGAATGAGTTCTGTTCCTAAGTCTGACTTTAACTCTAATTTGTATGTAAGTTGGAACACGTACTTATGAATGGGCTGCCCATTACTAAAAATGGTAGACAGTGTTTTCCTTCCTCGGGCCGATGAACTGCTGAACCTGTGCAATGTTTTCATGAACCGCTGAAAACAGGCTGTATATTAAAAACGCATGGCTTCAGTGGTTCGTCAGCTTGAGGGAGAACACTGTCCACCATTTTTAGTAATAGGCAGCCCATTTGGGAGTATGAGGTGTCCATAAGTTAGACGTTCTTAACCTGGGAACTGCCTGCCCAACAAAAATAAAGTTATAACTTATGCAGTTGATTTGACATTAACGGCAGTCTTAATACAATACCTTGGCCTTCGAATTGCTTCTACTGGCTTTGGTGCTTGAATTATGTGCTCTTGAAATTTAGGTTTCAGATCAGCTAATTCTTTTCGTTCAGAGGTAGTTTTCACTTCAGGTTTGACTGGTTCAGGAGGCTTCTCACTATTATGGAAACCCTTGGTGCAACCCTGTTGTAAAAACACAGATTTTATTTAATATATTCAGTTCTATCAATGTACTTGAAAATGTCTCCTTTCTTAGAGTTACCATATGTATACACCAATACAAACCTCTGTTCTTCACGGTAGTATAAGATGTTAGAACACCAGAGTTCCTGTGCTTTTAATACCTTAGATAATAAACGCTTCAATTTATACACAATGTGCCATGTGCAGGAAATTAGATGAACCCAGGCAGTTTTTGCATCTGTTTGCCTTACTGGAAAGTTTAATTGATTGAATTTGGCACTCAAGCATCAATACCATACTGTAGCGGATAAAAAAACTTATATAGTTAGTAATACATACCATAATGCTTAGGAAATCAGAAAAGTCTGTCGTTCTTCTTTTACAGCATGACCAGCCCTGTAAAAATATGGCCACATCAAACATTTAATTCTCATCTAGTGACTATTATTAAAGAACAAGTGAACTACAAAGGAGAAAACTGAACACTAACCTGAAAATGACATATTAATCTTAATTTATTTATTTGGCATGATTCCTATTTTTTGGTATTTCAGTTGCATCACTTCTTTTCATCTCTGTTTGTACTGCCCAACTCAGGCTTGGTTAAGCAATGAAGCCATTTAATTAACTTTACAATCAAAATATGAATCACACCTAGTAAATACCCTTTTCCTCAACTGAGCCAAATAAAATAATATACTGAAAATCATTTAACACAATTCAATTGGCTGCATCTGCCAACCTTTTTTTCCCATGATTTAACATGTATTTATACTGAGGGCCAGTATTATTTGAGGAATTTAGGAAAAAAAAAAATAGGAGTTCTGCTATACTCAGGTAAACTGATACAGAGGTCATGAAAACACTTGAAATAACTGCAATTAGTATTATTTAGTTGAAGCTTTTTAAAAGCCTTTGAAATAATTATGTTTGCCCACTTACTTTAAGAGCATCATGAAAGACGGGTACTCCTGGGTGATATATGCATGACTCTAAAAAAGGAAAAGAAAGCAGAGCTTAGGCAAACTCAGTGGAACATTACATGAGCAGTATTTAGCTGAACAATTTAGTCTTATGAGACAGCAATTAAAACATTTTCAAGTATTCCACAAGACCAGTGCCAGCTAGTGATATATTAAATGCTTAAAACAGAATTTAGGAAGCTTTTAGAGTTACAGAACACTTATTTTAGAGGATACTTGCTCTAGTGTTTTCTCAGATAATGTTCTCAGATGCTGTCTGATCTACAAAAACCAAAAAGTACACACACACAGGGTAAGGAAAATAAATTCATGGGCTATAATGGCAGCAGACATCTATTGTTTCACCAGGTAACATAATGTTGAACAAGTTGAAGGAAGAACTTACTAGGTAATTTTATTCTTTTTTACTAATCTCTAAACTGACAGCTGGCTTGATATGAGCCCTATCCCAATTTTACTTAATTATGGTAGTATAGCTTGTAAGGCAAGTTATCTTAGTACGAACCAAATGCAAGGAATCATCAGTCCAAGGTCAGGATCCAAAACAAGAAGTAACTAGTTCTGTATGTCTTATGGGCTTTGGGCTTGTCCTTCTTTGTCAACATTCACTCATACTTCCTGGGAAACCCTATTTGAAACAGGACTTTCAAAAAATTTATCTTGAGAAGAATGATGTTTGAAAGAGCAAAGAAGGCAAAACGCCGTGACGCTACTTGACACTACTCTATGGATCTCATTCTAAATGTTGGCAAACTTTAATCTTAGGTACCGTCTCCTGACAATGTAAACAGATTTCAAGGGGAAAAAAATGCCAACGCATATATGAAATTCCACCATCTGCTGGTGTCAAAAATGTGCCAACAGTCCTAGTTCCCTTCCAATTTTTCATCATCAGCTCTGCAAATACTTATTTCTGCATCTCAGCTTCAGAAGGAGAGATTAACAAGGTACTTTAAACAGTAAGCTTCCATTCAAACAATACGTGTGACACATCTTGTATCAACAAGCAAGGTGAAGTTAATTTCAAGATGAACTTGATTCCTGGTGACTGCATGGACAATCCATGTTGTCGGCAGTTACATGGAAGTGATCTGCCATGGCAGTTTTCTGGTAAGGTTTTCAGACATCCCAGTTTTAGTCCATAACCCTAGAAGTTCCTGGGGATCTTTCGTCCAAGTAATTGCTAGATACAGCCATATTTTGCTTTTGCAAAATAAGTCAAGACCTGCTAGGTATTGCCATGGGGAGGCTACTAGTATTGCAAATGGAGTCAGACAAAATATTAATACGACAACATGGGAAAAAAATCAGTTCTATATTTCTCTTCCCAGATTTACAAGTATTTAAAAGGTGGGGAAAACCTTGGCTTCTGGAACTCTTTCCAACCCTTTTACTAGCAGTGGCCATGGAAGGCATTTGTATTTTCTTCTGTGTAGTCAAGCAATGTGTCACACCTGTGTCTTAGCTCTCCCCTCATGGGTTTGGGACTGGGTATGTGTATGGGGCAGCAAAAGGCAAATTATGCGTGCTCTTCTCTGTATCACTTGAACAGGAGGGAGAAGGGCTTCAAAAGGAACAGCCCTCAGTGTTCCAAGCCCAACTGCCACTGCCCAGCTGCTTCTCCAATAGGCTTGCAAACATTTATTCTCTTCAGCCCCTGGCCCGATCAGGCCCATTTTTGATCTTCATGGTTCTTTGGCCAGCTCCTCTTCATACACACAAAATCTGTTCCCATTCTGTTCAGGGTTATCAATCCGATGTCTTGAGCCCCTTTACATAATTTCTTTCCACTATTTAGGCTGTTGGCCCTTAATTATTTCTTCACACCTTGTTACTCACCTAGAGTCTATGAGAATTGGGGTGGGATATAAATATTGGAAATACATAAAACAAACATTTATCTTGGATTGGAAAGAACAACAGTTTCTCTTCACATCTTAGAGTGCCTTTACTCTCCCTTAACAAACAGGTCACAGATTAATATAGGTTCAGAAAATATTCAGCTTGCCTTAAATTTCTGTTATTTATCTCAAGTAAAGGGATTGCAGTCATTACCTGTTTAAACATATGCAGGCCTGTTAAACATAGCACAGAACATACTTTGATCTAAAACCAATCCCTGGAGATAGTGAGGTTTGTAATACAACACATCACAAAGTTGAAGAAGGAAACTGCATATAAGTAATATTTATTTGGTCAATGACCCACACAAATATAGTACTCTTCTGCATCTTCCATGAAACCCTCATTCTTAGCCTTCACCCATAACTGAAATGAAACAGAGATATGAAATAAAGCATGTAATTCCCTATATGTTCCTTTCCTTTACTGACTGAATGTCCTTGCCTTCCTCATCTCTGTTGTGTTTTGGTAGTCTAAATTTAGAATTTATGCTATTCAGGGCAAGAGAATGTCATTTAGTTATTACAGTATATTATATAATAATACTTGTAACGATGCTATATAAAGAAATCTCTCTGAGATTTTTCTTGGTGAACGATAATTCTGTTATATTAAAGTTTCAATTGTTTGACACACACATCCCTCCAAGTGCTACAACTTATATTCCAGATCAGCATATCATATATACTGCTCAAGCTTATCTTCTAAAATAAAGTTGAAATATTATCTGTGCAAGAGAAATAACTCTTTCTTAATGACTAACATGTAAAGTCCACAGAAACTATAGTATTACCTCACAAATAGTTAGATCATACTTTAAAAAGAAAGGATTAGCAAAACAATCACTGAACTTCACATTCAAGAGGTATGTAACATCTAAACATCAGATAAGGGAATGGGAATAAATACAGTTGATTCTCAATATTCAGATTCCATATTTGCGAATTTGCCTACTTGCTAATTTTTTTTGTAACTGCAAATCAATACTTGCAGTGCTTTTGCTGTCATTTGCAGACAACCAGAGCAGCCAAAAATTTGAGTCACCCAACACACACGTTCACAGCTGAAGATTCAGCATTCATTAATTCAGTGTTCACTTCAATTTTATAGAAGGTAACTACCACAAATATTGAGAATTGACTGTACATTACATTCACTAGCCCCCTACTATGTCGTAGCCAACCCTCTACAGGTAGAGCGTGACTGCCGGCTAAAGAGAACCTCTCCGGTTTGGGAAAACATTGTGAATAATTTAGAACTCCAGAAAGCCAGGGTTCTCATTTGACTGCCTTCCTAGGAACAGAAGACATGGAAGGAGATAAGAACACAGCAAGGCTAGGGCATACATCTTCACCCACCCTCCTTACTGCAGGTACTTCAACCACTCAATTCATGCAGTTTCATTCTGGCAAAGGAGTCTTCTTTAAGGTTATCACAAAGTAAGGTGAAAAGATGTGGGGGAAATTGTTGTTGAAAAGAGACATGGAAAAAAGAGATAAACACAAAGAATATAGATTTTATTGTGCATCACACATGGACCTCAATGCACCACATACACATTTGCATCCCCTGATTTCTATTCTTTCTTCTATATATTATTTACCTACAAACATCAAGGAAAAGTACTTAACAAGACAATCATTTCTGTTTATGTATTAGAGGCCATCATTAAACATTTGCACATATGCAAAAGGAGGATAAGAATGCTCACACAAAAAGCAGTTGCAAATATCCCACATGCTACATTATATAACTAGGGATGTACAGTGATCCAGATCTGAAGGGGGACAAGTTGATAATGGAGCACAAAGGAACCCACATGTTTTCACCTGTTGGAACTTGTCACACATCATTTACTGGGATTGTGCTGCAGATACAGTGGGCAGCTGTACAATCTTAGGAAAAGGTACAGTTGTTTTAAGAAGTTGCCAATAGGTGAGAAATGCACGCCCCTACATGCTCCAAATTACCATATAATGCCAGTTATTTATTCATTATTTTACTTCATTGCAACACTTAAGGCAGCTTATGGCAATACAAAGACAGAATGTAAAGCAACCATAAGATTCATGCAATTAAAATCAATACTAAAATTAAAAGCCATCCATTAAATAATGAATAATTAAGAGCTTGTCATAACCAAGCTTTTGGCCGTGGGGGACATCTTGAGAGGACATCTCCAGCTGATCAGAGTAACCAGCCACCTTGAGTTACTCTGCATGCAAGCCAAATCCACACACATGGTATGTTCAGCAAATGTATAAAAGTCCCCTCTTTTCTTCTCTTATCCCTAGCCAACTTTTGCAGATCTCAAAAAAACAGCTAGTGGACTATCAGGGCTGTAGGCCAGACAGGCGTTGAGGCATCTAGACGGAGAAGTCAAAGAATACCCTGAAAAAAAGGCAGTGATGAACCACTCATGCATTGTTGAACACAATAAGGTTGTGTTACAGGGTTAACAGCAAATGACTACCACTAATGACTTTAGGGGACCTTGACAGACCAAACAGGGTCAGACCAAATCCCACAGCTGTCCGCTTGGCCAGGCGGTCAAAAGGCCATCCCGGAAGAAGGTAGTCCTGCCACGCAGTTGTCAACAGAAAGGCAGGGAGAGGACCATAAAGTCAGGGGTCAAGCTGGACTCAAAGGAGACTTTAGACCAGCGTGCCTCAACCTGGGCCACTTTGAGATGCGTGGACCTTGCTGGCTGGGGAATTCTGGGAGTTGAAGTCCACACATCTCAAAGTGGCCCAGGTTGAGGCACACTGGTCTTGGCTTTTTGGCAGGCTTCCCCCTTCCTCTGAGGTCTTCTTCCCTCCCCACAACCCCGTGAGGAAGGATAAACCCAAAAGGCATGGCTCCACCTTCACCCAACAATAAAGTTTGCACGACCCCCTTCGCCCTCCCCAGGCTGGCGGGACTACCATCCCCATAAGCACCCACAGCACGGCCTTCCCTCCTGAGAGGCTGGGGCTCTAAATCCCCTCGCGCCAACCGCCCGCTCGCTCTCCCGGCCGTGCTGTCTGAGGATCATGGGGACTGTAGTCCCAGCTCTCTGGAGGGCGGCAAGCCGACGATTCGGGGCGCGGGGGAGGCCACTCACCCTCCGTGTTGGCGTCGGGGTCGAAGCGCTGTCCGCATCCCCGGTTGTAGCAGAGCAGAGCCATGGCCGCCGAAAGGAGACGCCGCGCGAGGAGAAACACCGGCCGCCCTGCTCACGACTGACTGACTGATTGACAGGAAGGAAGTCTCCGCCTCTTCCTCGTTCCGGAAGGTGCCGAGCGGCAGCTTCGGGATCCTTCGCGAAACTTCTTGTGGCTGAGGCGGAGAGCGCAGGCGCAGAAGCATCGCCCACCCCGCTTGGAACCGGAGGGAAGCGGGAGATGAGCGGCGCATGCGCATTCGGAGGGTTTAGGGCGGGGGAGGGCGCGCGCTTAGGTCAGCGGGGAGAGCGAGCGCGTGCAGCTGTTTTTGCAAAACTAATCCTGGTTATTGTTAACTTGGGCAAGAACTGTTTTGCTTGTGGCGGAGCTAGCCCGGCCCCTATAGTTCTGGGTTTTGCACGAACCCGGGAAATGGGTCAATCCAAGAACCGGGTTAAGGGTGTTCTGTGCGAACGGATCGTTTGCGGGACAAGAGATAGGGCTGCAAGGCACAGCTGGGAGAGAACGGGCAAGGAGGAGCAGAAGAAGGAATGGCTCTGGGGTTGCCTTTGCCCGACAGGCAACAGTGTGGGCAACAATTGTGGCTCCAGTCTTAACAGGCACAACGCAAACACAGCGTGGAAATAATTCTGAACGCCCCACCGCAGATTTGGGGTGCAAAAGGCCGGCAGTTTCATTCTGTGCCAACCCTGCAGGGCTGTTGGACTTGTTGGCCTCCATAATTCCAAGCGATTAGGATGAAATGGGGGTTCTGGACAGTTTTTAGCGCTGCATCTGGAGAGCACCAGCGTGGAAGGGAGTCGTTCTAATTTTAGGTCTCTACTACATCTTCACAGCCACCCCCGTCACGTTACTGCTGCATAAACAAGAATAAATGATTACGGTATTGGGTTTTAAGACAGCAGTTCTCTCATTTTATGCACGATGTTTTGGGAGGGTGGCCCAAAGGAATTGAGGGAAGTTTGGATTAAATTCCCCTCCAGGTTGGAGTTTTGTGTTGCTAGTAGACAGAAATCCAGGCAAATAGCTGCTTCCGTTCAGTGTGATAAAAGTAAAATTCAAAGTGAAATACAACCATTGAAATCTGCTAGCCAGGTAAAATAGTCATGCTGATCGTACAAACCTCGATCCTGCTTAATTTTGGCGCCGGGTCCCAAAATTGTGCTAAGAGCTAACTGAAGTTTTGATTTAGTGTGTGAATCTATGGTTTGCAAGTTACAGTTTTACTGGAAAGGATGAACTCACCCATAGTAGCTTACTGAACAAACCATAAGTAAAATAAATAATGGCTTAGTGTGATGCGGGTTGAGAGCAGGCTCAGTTTATCAGACTAGCATGCCAGGACAGAGGCTGCTGCCAGAAATCAGTAAAGAATTTCTTTAGTGGAGTCCTTTTCTGAGCTTGGTGGTTTTCTTGCAGACGTTTCATTACCCAACTAGGTAACATCAGCATCGCTAGTGAGTGTGGGGTTTGCTCCCTGTTTATATACAGTGGCTTGCCCTGCCAGTGTTGATGGAGGTATGGTTTTCTCCTTGGTAGTGCCTTGATTAGGATATTGTTTCCTTGATTAGATTAGGGTATTGATTAGATTATTGATTATAGATATAGATTATTGATTAGGGTATCGTTGGGGGGCCCCCACCAACACTGGCAGGGCAAGCTACTGTATATAAATAGGGAGCAAACCCCACACTCAACAGCACTGATGATGTTACCTAGTTGGGTAATGAAACGTCTGCAAGCAAACAACCAAACTCAGAGAGCACCAAGGACTAACCCTGAGCTACAGATATTCTCTTCTACTGGAATTTCTTTAATATAGCTGGGATTAAGCAGAAGATACCTCCCGCCCCCCCAAAAGAGAGCAAGTAATTAGACAGCTCCTATTTCTTTGTTAAAAAATTTAAATTTAATTTTCTCAATTAAAAATACACTTTAGTCTGCAGATCAGTACTTCTCAAGTGCTGAATGTGGATTAGGAGAAAATGGAGGGTCCATTTAAAGAGATGAATATGTTAAGGAAATTAAGTGATACCATTTTAAATTGAAGGAAGCGGGTTTGGGGCTTCAAAATCCAAGGCATTTTCAGCCTGTTCCTAAACTGCAGTATTAAGAGCAGACAATATAACTGGGTTTATTTTCAGCTGCATGCCTGTAGCTTCAAGAGGGCAATGCTGGAATAGATTTGTATTGACAAAAATATTTAATAATAATAAAAATAATAATACCCCAGTCACATTGTTT
The DNA here is from genome assembly GCF_059951505.1 of Python bivittatus. Lineage (NCBI taxonomy): Eukaryota > Metazoa > Chordata > Lepidosauria > Squamata > Pythonidae > Python > Python bivittatus. The sequence continues at coordinate 10,596,912 of NW_028277056.1, forward strand.
ACAGGAAACAAAAAAACGTAGCTGTGTTCAAAAGAAGATGCTTCTCCTTTGCTGGCTAATCGCAATTACAGAAATCAAAGGTTTTTATTGATCTTTAGGCAGCTCCCACTGTTTCTGTTGTGAAGCGGCTACCAATTTGGAAATTTCCAGTGAAGACAAGAAGGACGGTTGCAGCTTTTCTTCTCCCTGGTTCAGACTGCTTGGCCTTTTTATATGCCAAGCCTGCCCCTGTACGGTTTCAAGACTTTTTTTTTTTGAGAAGTACACATATTGTGCTTTTCTGTATCTAAATGTTTAGAACTTGAAAAGCAAATTCATGTTAATAAAGCTCTCCTAAAGAACATGTTGTGTGCTTCAAAATACTAAAACGAAACAAAAAAAATGTTTATTGCTCACAAATGCTCACTTCAAAATATTTGCACTAGAGCCTCCTGTAGAAAACTCTTGCTGACAGCCTTTTAAGCGTTATATGAAACTTAACGAAATTCTTGCAAGCAATTCACATGAACAACAACAAAACTACTTTTGGGTTTCTTTTTTTCCCCTTCTTTCTCTGTTATGGGTTATCTGTTGCACAGTGCTTTTTATTTTGCACACATGTATATGGATTGTGTGCAAAATAAGCAATAGAACTGAGATGCAGGCTCTGTTTGCATGATACAACCATGGTTAATATGACAGTGGCTTCTGGGTTCACTAGGCTAAAGGAGAAAGATGTCTTTTGGTTATGCTTGACTCCTGATGATTATGCGGATACATCTGTGCAGTTTCTTTGTTAGTCGTTCAAAAGTAGTTTGCTATTACCGTTCTGCAGAATCTTATCCGATGTCCTGGTCTAGCATCATAGGAAAGTGTGTGGAATTTGCTATATGGAATGGAGGAAGTTAACAAGCTTGGATACCTGCAAACAAATTGAGCCCAGTTGTATGGCAATGAAATAGGACTACAGATGATTTCAACCATAATTTGGGGTGAAATTTATACATTTTGGCGTGGTGGAGGACAGGCCCAGGATGACGTAGGAAGAATCTTCCCCAATGCATCATTTGAGTTTTCTCTGTTTCTCTCCACACCCGCCCTCTGTCCCGCTGACTTGTCATCCTGATTACTCACAGACACAGCCTTGCCAATCTTGCAGAGCACGTCCACCCGGCAATGTCTCCTTCAGACAGTTTGAAAGGTCCCCAGACATTTGTTCAAGCCACGCTGAGCTCAGGAAAAATTATTTCTCAGTGTATTCACTGCTCGTATGTGATGTGGAGGTAATAGCTCTGATATACCAAACTAGATTGTTTGAGATTTTATAAATGAGATAATCAGAAGCCTATTGAACCAAGAATAATATGTACCACTGAAAAACCAATGTGATGTAGAGGTTGAGGTGCTGGACCAAGACTCTGAAAACCTCAGTGCAAGCTTATTTTCCATCATGGAAGCCATCCATCCATCCATCCATCAAATTTGTCACCACCCATCTCACTGTGGAGTGACTCTGAGAGGTTTACAGTAAAAATAGAATAAACATTAATTAAAATAAACATTAATTAAATATGCTAAAAACAAACTTCCTTTGTTGACCACTAGGTGACCAACAGCCTGTCACTCACACTCTGCCCAGCTGATCTTGCAAAGTTGCTGTGAAAAATGAAAGGGGATACCTTGTATTGACTCCTAGGGGGAAAAATGGCTATAAAACTAAAATAATAATAGCATTACGCTGACCACCTAACTAAAACAACACTTCTGGATTTTGGATTAATTGATCCTGATTAAATTTTATATGCTAGCTTTATGATCGCCATCATCAAAAAAAAATTATATTACTTATTTCTAGTTTTGTGAATTGTCCAATACAATAGCTTCTTACAAGATTGACTATCAGATCCTATCTTCTTCTGCATGTCATTTCTCTAGTACTGTCAGATGCTAAATCACAGTGCACAACAACAATCAGCTGTCCCCCTGCCCCATGAAACATATAGTGTGTCTTGACAAATGTTATCAAATACCAAACTTCAAAATATTTTTTTCAGATGCCAAACACAGTTCCAATTGGAAAGATACCAAAATTATGCAAATGATTGAATTATTACCCACAATTCTGAGATCAAATGCAATCGGATATCAAGAAGGGTAACTGTAAGCAGATCCTAGATTATTCAACTACAACTTTGGCAAAAATATGCCCAGACTGGTGAAAATAAACAGCTGTTTCTTGTAGTTTTAGAAATTACCTGGACAGTTTACTACTTAAACATCCTTTGCTTTATGAATTATTGATCCCCATCAAGAAATGTCCCAATCATTCAGAGCTCATTAGATGTTTCTGTCCTCACAAGGATGATAAAGGCACCCTATTTAGAAGTCATGATTGCTCATTAAGCCCCACTTTTACTGCACTTTCAGACGCTGCTTGCTGACATCCTTAATGACTACGACAAGTGTGATAATTGAATGATTCCCATTTATGATGTTCGTGTGACTTTGAAAAGTAGGCGTACCTGATTTCAAAGACTACAGCACTGATGGTTATTTACAGCTCCTTTTATGTTGGGTGTGGCCTGTTAATCACAAAAACAGATCTGCTGTTTTCTAACCTCTCTCTCTCTCTTTTTTTTTTTTTAATGTCCTGGAGAAGGGAGTGAGGGGCACGGGGGTGGCTTCTTCAAACCCTAGACCATAAAGTGATTGCTTATCATGGGTTGGCTAACAGCTTTGATGGCTCAGGGCATTTATCTGGGATCTCTGTCTGGTGTTATCCTTTGGTGCCTGCCCTACTGGACTTAGTTTTAGTTTTTTACCAATTAAAAATAAAATAAATTGAGAAGCTTGCATGCAGCACACCTAAACACCAAACTTTAATTGCAGCTTTGTTTTTTTAGAAAGCAGAAATCCACAGCAGAACTGCTGGGATGGGAGACGATTGGAGGTCCCAGGACATGGCTTTCTTTCCCAGCAATCCATTCCTGATCAGTGGTTGACCACTCCTAAGTGTTTGAGACACAACCCCCAGCCACCTAAGGTCTGTACTTCATAAAGCCACAATGAAATCTCCTTTGAGTCAACCTTGACTCCTGATACCAACATGGACATATCTGTATGTCTGTATCTTGGCAGCAATATTAAGTGGTTGCCCATGGTTTTCCAGGAAACCATTTTTCTCATGAATCCTGGGATTTTCTGACAGTCCTCCATCCAATACTAGCCTGGCAACTCTGCTTAGCATCTTTCAAGGTCAACCAAGGTTGGTTTTGTGCTGCTAGACAAGAGCAGAAAGGCAGAATTTTAGGCTGGCCTCTTTTCCATCCTCCTTCAAATGGATTTTTTATTTGCCTCATTTGGGTTTCATTGCAGGTAGCTGTGTGTGCTGTTGTATTTATTACATTTATAACCGTGCTTTCTCTTCTGTTTAAAATATGAAATACAAAACTTCAAGCAACACAAACTCCTTTCGTTGTAATTAAATTTTAACACTTGTTTTTGGTTGCAATACATAGGAAGTTCATAAAGGTAGCAGTAGATGGCACTCAAGGGCTTAATTCAGAAAACACTGATATATTTAAGATCTAAATTGTATTATTGCTACTCCTTGATGAAGGATGAAGGATTGCTACTCCTTGATGAAGGCTTAGAATTTCCAGCGTTCCAAAGTATAGTTGAGTGCCCTCTCCCATCTTTTCTTCTTTCTCCAGAGTCACTTGGTTGAGATGGGTGGCTATAGAAATAAAAATAAATAAATAAACAAACAAATAATTGTGGCTCCTGTGTTCATTTCTGGTTTCCCTTGGTGTTGTGATATCAGCCCTCTGCGGTACTCCAGACAAGAAGCACACCCAGAAATACTCCCTCTACTTTATTGTAAGGTGACATGAACAGAATCTTGCAAGTCTGAAAGGACATCTCCCCCCGGTCGCCTTTACAGCCCAAGAAACTAGGGAAAGTCCCTTCTGAGACGTTTGCTACACCCACATTCTTGCTGTGGTGGGCTCAGCTGCCTCTTATCCGACCGTTCCCCTGGCTGTGGCTCTTCCCCCTGTCTCCCAAGGTCATTCCCACATACCATTACATGTGTGCATACATGTGCATTGGGAAGCATGGAGCGGACTGCATGTGCTCTGCTCTGGGGCACATGAGTAGGAGGAGGCTTAGAATGGGGAACCAGCAGCTTTCCAAACTGACACTCACCTGCTACTTCCAAAGGAAAGTATTGGAGGATCTCCCCCGCCCCCCACCAGAATGTGGTCCATTTTCAAACTCTGTCTTTCTTTTGCTGCTTCTAAATTTTGTCCAGTTCTGTTCAGTTTTCAGAGAGGTATCCTGCTGACAGATAGACAGCCTCCTGAGCCCCTTCTCATCATTTCCCCATTATTCCATTTAGTTGGACAAAATGAAAAATAAGCTAAGTAAAGCCCACCAAGCAGGGCTTCTGGAATTCTTTCCAATTCTTTTCCCAACAGTGGCCATAGGAGGCCATTCGGGAAATAATTTATTCACCTTCGAAGGGATTCATCTGTACGTCAGTTCAATGTGTGCTGATCTAATGGGGAATTCTAGAAGATTATAGTGGTGCCTATTACAAGGGTCATACGAGAAGCCCTTTTAAAACCTTTAAAACTGAATTAACTTTGTTGTGACAATGGTTGGGTTCACCATGAATTAAATCATGGTTGTTTCGTCAGGTTTCTTCAGTGCAAACACAGTCCCCGTGGGTTTGTAAACCACTGGTTTATGGTTTGCCAGAGTTGAACCCAGCCACCTGTGATTTATTCAATAATTCGTAGGTTAGCAAGCCAAGGTTTAATCAGTGCGTGAACTCAGACAGGAGGATGTCATTCTTGTTCCTTGCATACCCAAGAGGCCCTTCTCTTGACAATGTAGGCTTGTTCAGATATTTCCCATGCCTTGTTTAATCTTTATTTAAGCAGCCTCCCAGGACAAAGCTGAGATTTTAGAGTAAGATACATTGGTTGTAAGAAACTTGTAGAGTAAGAAGCTTGATGTTGTCAGAACCCCAGTTGGTACTGTCAGAGAGTTTTATACTCAGACTGAATTTTATGCTCGAACTGTGGCAAGCAGTGTGAATCCACTCTGGTTTTGTCCATATTGCTCAGACAGGACAGATGGGTGGATGCTCTCTCTCTCACACACACACACGTATACTAAATACACTAAGAAATTGTGCGAACACTTTGCATGTTAGAGAAAGCTGCAAATGTAAATAGGTGCAATTGGTTGGTATGTCTATCAATGGCGTTTCTTTTCATTTGCAGCTTTCTCTAACTTTGCAAAACTGGTGGTATGCACCATTTTTACTTGCACCACACATGCTCTGAATGTTTCATGGACAAAAGCCTTTTTTTGTGAATTTTGTGAAGGAAAGGAGAAACGTTAGTGGTTTACAACTGTGCTGTTTTCCAAATTGTGGCAGAATCTGTTTTGATGAGTCTCAAAACTGTGTTTCTGTTTCCATTGAATTGCATGGCAATTTGGTCTCAGGTTTTTCCATCGTTGGATTGGATTAGATTTTGGGTGTGTTTGTGTTTTATATGGTAATAGAAGAACCTGGCCTGAAACAGGCATGCGTTTTCTTTTTTTTTACAACTCATGAAAATCTGGGACACCATATAGCGATTAATTTCAGGCCAAAAGATTATTTGTTGTTCTTTTCTGCAGAAGAGAAATTAAGCTAAGAACTAAAGAGAGATTAAGGATGGAAAGAAAAGTAATCCCCTAGCAATTATTTCACCAAAGGATAACTTTCAGAGTCAAAACAAACTTTTGTTTAAAAAGAAGAGGGAATTATGATATGTAAATAAAAGCAGAGAAGACAGAATGGCAAATACTCGGAATGGCAGATGAAGGATTTATCTGTAACTCTGAACAGGGAATATAAATCCTTTTGCTAGAATTAAAATGCTGACATTTTATGAAATAACTAATTGTAACAGTGAAATTAGATCATTACATGTGTCGGAGGTAATGTTATCCAGGCTATTGCATTGATGTTTGCTTCTCATTTTCCCCAAACATCTGGGAGAAAAAACACTGATAACTACCCAAAAAGTTGTTTTAAATTGGTTGAACTACTGTCTCGGTTTCCATATTTTTTTACCTTAAGGGACTTCTTTCCATATCATTTGGTCTGCCAAAGAAGCCTTGCACATCTGTTATGGAAATGCTGACATATTGTAAAAACATCTGGTGTATTTTAGGTTGTACAGTTAAGGGCACATGGGGAACATCTCAACCTGCCAGATGTAAGTACCTTTAACAAGCGTGACCTCACCTCTTGGAATTCTCCGGCCATGGCTGAAGATTCTGGAAGTTGATGTCCAGAATAGGGGAATCTCTTCTACAAGAAGCATTCCTCAGATTGACCAGTTATGGTCACTGTTAGACGCAGGGAAGATGATTCAGTCATTTCTGACTTTGCTAGAATTCTTTAACTTGTCACTCATGCTATTTGATTTCAGTTTCGTATCTCTTGGTACGTTTGGCTGACAAAGTTCTACATGAATGCTTTGATTCATTTTCATGCATGCCACTCCTAATGTCTGAATGTTTGTTGTACTGTTCCTACCAGGACCCCCTTTTGATCAGCAGTTTTGCTCTCATGAAATGCAGATTTGCCCACCCTTTTTTCTTGTATGTGCATTCCTCCCCCCTCCCCCAATATAGGGCTATTGTGTAATCATCAGTGCATGACTAAATTCTAAAAAAGGGCACATTTCAGGTTGTTCTCTTTTGGAAAGATCAGAAATGAATATATTGTTTAAAATATTTCACTGTCACACGTTAGTGCTCCATCCATAGATCCCTTCAAGTCAAACTTTTTTTCTTTAGATTTTTTAATCCTGCCATTATTATTTTTATAAATAACTCAAAGCAGTGAATGTACTTAATACTCCTTCCTCCTCCTATTTTCCCCACAACCAGAACCCTGTGAGGTGATTTGCTGGTAATTATATAGATTCTAACCCAGTATTTCCAACCTTAGTCAATTCCAGATGTGTCTACTTCAACTCCCATAATTTCCAAACCATCACGGCCATCACTAAGAATTCTGGAAGTTGAAGTTGACACATCCAGGCAGGAGTGTCCATAGGGTACGATGAAAAAAGTCAAGGTGGTTGCCATGATGGTATGTTCAAAACTCTGCCTGTTTTTTATGCTTGTCGCATGTGCAATGCACCTCAAAGAGGGCAGAGCTTTGATTGCATTATAGGAGCCATCATCTTGACTTTTTTTTTTTTTACCAGACCTTGTGGGCACCCCTGCATCTGGAAATTGCCCATGTTGAGAAGCCCTGTCAGTCCTATGGAATTACATGAATGCTTCATTTCCCCGACTTTCATAAATTAATGATGCATCGAGCGAAGGCCATTCCTGTGCTGTGTTCCACATTACTGACCATCAGTTCCCGTCCAAGATGCCACATTCCAAGACCATAACAACACAACAACAGTAACAAATTTTTTGCTTTCCATCTGTTTTTGCATTTACCAAATTTAAACTATGGAGGCAACTCTAAATTTAAGACAACTCCCCACCCCCAGGAAAAATTGTATGTGTGTATATACACACAAACATACACACACACACACACACACAGAAGATTCCCTCCCTCCCATACATTAGTGCATTTAACTTGGATGTGTGACACTCTTTCCCCCACCCCAAATGCCGGGGGGGGGGGGGCAAATAATAAAAAGAATGAATAATTACTGATTAAAATTAATAGCCTATAAGGGAAGATAGCCCATTTATAACCTTAATTGACTGCCAATCTGCATATGCTAACTATTCTGTCATGCCCAAAACATGGTTGCACCAAAACGTATCACCAACCCCTGTCTTCCTCTCCCTCCTTCCAGCAGAAACAGTGAAACAAGAAAAGAATGGGGATTGAATAAGAGGAAGGAATGGTTGCGCTGGGAAGAAAATAAAATCTGGACTATGATGAGGGGAGAAGAAGAGATAACTGGATAAGAAAAGATTGAGAAGTCTTACAAAATGATTAACATTTAGCAGGAAAGGCACTTCTCCCAAACAAGGGCTAATTTTGAAGCTAATTCAGGCTTTTTGGCAGAATTGCCTGCCTCTCTTTGCACCATAGCCCTTTCACTGAGCATTATTTGCTCTTCTCAGCCAATATATGAGAACACCCATACTGTAATTCACTGGTAATTATTTGGGGAAGAGATCTGTCCTTCTGAGAAATAGGTAAATGCAGCATAATCATTGCAACTCTGTCCCTTTCCATTTCATTTCCTAAATTAATGCCTCTCCCGTGCAGTAGGATTTGCTCAGAGCAATTCTGGTATTGCAACATGGCCAGCTTCATCAATTCAGTCGATATGGGATTCCTTTTTCCTCTTTTGATGGGGAGGGCATTCACCCGATCTACGAATAGCAAACTCATTTTTGGAGTGCCATTATTTGAGGTGCAAAAACAGGAGAATTCCACACTGCAAAATTTGCTGTAAGGCCATTTTGGGAACTTCATAACAAGGAATGTAATAAAGAAGACCATCCCATTGATACTCATACCGATGCAATTTTATGCAAAATATCATTTCCTTCTCCTGCTTTCTTTCTTGGATATGTGGCACAGAGCTCATATTTCACTTCTGTTCCGTGTTTTATGGTTGAAAATCCTGTTGCAGATTTTAAGAAGACCTTGATGGGATTTGTGTCCACTGGCTGTTTCTTCATCCAGTCTTCAGTCTCTGTCTCTTTCCCATTTTCTACTGCCAACATGATGCTAGTTATGAGGATATGCTGATTTGGAAACCTGTCACTTGGTGTTTGTTTTGTTTGTAATTAAGGCTTTGAGAATCTAGAGATTTTTGCAGCATGAAAATAATTTTGATATAGGAAGAGGCTGAACCAAGGGAGAAAAATGACAATTTAGTACAGAGAATTTCCAAGCAATTATCCTTATTCAGACAAAAGTCAGGAGGGAAATCAAACATAAGTTGTTTACTGTAGAAGAATGGCATTATCCATAAGTTCCATAAAACTGCCATATTTCACAGTCCACATTGTGCAGCAAAAGATCTCTCCAAACACAGTTGCAATCTTTTTTTGGGGAGGGGGGGTTGTTTGCAAATGGAGGATTGCATATGTCCCTTCCAAAGCTTTCTGAAATAGCCTACAGTTTTATAGTAATGAAGGACAATGCAGGAAATCAATATTTAGATATATAACATGATTACATGGGGAACTCTGCCTTTATTTGCCCAAAATCAGACCAAGTTCTGAAAAAGAGTGGAAAAACTCTGACTTGCAGAACCGAATAGCAATTTTCTAGAATAAAACTTCACGCAAACTGAAATATGAAAGGGACCCATTGATTGAAAAGTTATGAAGATAACTCTACAGTCCGTGAATCTCTTTCATATTTCTGTACATCTGTGTAAACTGGTTTCTATTTGATAAGCAAGTCCATCTATCATTTTATCAGATATGGATGAAACTCAATACTCAAATTTATTCAAATCTGGAAGAACTGCATAAGAATCTAGCTGGATCCTTTCCTTTCCTTTCCTTTCCTTTCCTTTCCTTTCCTTTCCTTTCCTTTCCTTTCCTTTCCTTTCCTTTCCTTTCCTTTCCTTTCCTTTCCTTTCCTTTCCTTTCCTTTCCTTTCCTTTCCTTTCCTTTCCTTTCCTTTCCTTTCCTTCCCTCTCTTCCTTCCTTCCTTCTCATAAAAGGTACAGTTTTGAAACCAAAACTCGCAGCCATCAAATCCATTTCCTGAAATCACTTAATACCCCCCACCATTTTTTTTTAAGAACGACTAGACTCCCAAGGTCCCTTTTTATGCTCTTTTGAACACCCTCTTAGTGTTATTGCTAAAAATGGATGGTGACATTTTCTTGAGCTGAACTACATAGTGATATCCATGTGCTTTTCTTGGTAATAATGCAGAAATAGTCAATGTTGCCTTTTTCCAGGGTGGTTTTTCCATCTTTTCAACCATAAGATTTCACAGTGGTCTCTGTCTTGTACAAAACAAGCCTGACCCCACTTAGCATTTTCAAGATCATCCAAGGTCATGAAACAACAACATTCAACAAAGAGACAAGGAAGAAGAACTTTTCACAATATGGACATTTTTGCGGGGAGTGGTTCTGTTTATAAATTAATTTTACAGATCATTTTTTCTTTTTATTGTTGTTATGATAATTAATGTTGAAGCTATAGTATATTGAATTATTAAAACAGTTTTACATGTCTATACTTTTTCTGCTACTGAAAATCAGTAAAATAAATAATATTTTGGCAACCTGCCTAGATTGTGATGATTTTCCATGTATAATCCAAAGTAATATATTTGATCTTTCATGCCCTATACAGTTTGGGACCTAAATGTGCAAAGGACTAAGAGCTTCCCAAGGATTGCTCTCATCTCCTGACCTCTGACATCATAAACCAGGAAAAGTTTTCAAGAGTAGCTTTGTATCACTTGAAGTAGGTACATCTTACCAAAGTATTTTGCAAGAATGCTGAAATCTCCCACATTTTTTGATATTTTCACATAGTCTCCAGTGAAAGTTTGGTATTCTCATGCAAAATCTCCATAGATTTCAGAATAAGATGCCTGAAATCTCACAAGACTCAGTGATCTCATGAACATTTGAGGATTGGTGGGGCTATTTGTAGGTTACTTGTAGGGCAAACACATTTGCTACACTTTCTAATGGATTGTATCCAGTGATAGTGTCCCCCCCCCAAAAAAAAATGGGGGAAGCCAATCCCTGTGAAACTGTTCAATCTGCCTTTCAGGTGGGATGGAGTTGAAAAATGCTCATTCCAAAATGTACTGTGCATGGATACAGATGTCATTTAAGGTTTTTCCAACTGTAGTCTTGAGTTCTTGACTCTTGTGCATCAACTGGCTGGAAATGAGGTTGGCTTAAGAAAAGCCTTTCTGGATTTCAGCCTTTCAGCCCTTTGAGGTAGACAAGGTCAGGAAACAGGGGATGCTAACATGGAATGTTCTTGAGTTCCATAAGATACTGTAACAAGATCTTGAAAGCCCGCCAAGTTTTCTACTTCAACATATAACCAACACAATCAAGGTGGAGTTCTTCTGAGATTCTTTCTCATGCTTTCTCCCTTCTCAGGACTCAGATATCATTTTTGCAATAGCTCAACATTTCCCTCCCCTTCTCTGAGTCAAACCCACATTCCATCTCATATACAATACATCCTTCCTCCATTTTGGCCATGGTGCAGTTTCTGATGGATGGAATATCCTGCTTCTTCAGCTCTCGCAGCCTGGGGGCGAGGGGGACAAAACAGTGAGAAAAGGTAGTTTTGCCATTTTTTTATGTCACTTGTACTGGAGGGGGAAGTGAGAGAACTCTTGTCAATTTCACCCAATTTAAAAGAATAAAAAACCCAGCCTTTCATTGTTCCATCTTGATCTTATGGTTGATGTTTTATTTTATGTTAAGCCCAGCTTTTCCCTGTTGGGTGATGACCGTGTCAAAATAAGGGAAGAAATAAATGGCTGTGAAGGGCAGGATCTAATGCCTGGAGGGTGCACAGTAGCACGGTAACCAATTGGCGTGAAGAAGTTTGCCTATGATGAAATGAACTGCAATAAGTGAATCAGTCCAAAAACATGACTTTTGACACCCAGGAGAAAAAGGCGGGCAGGGATTCCCTTCCTGGTGGGCCCCAGTCTTTGAGAAGGTCCAGTGGCTCATATATAGGGACAACAAGCTGGCCCTATGGATCAGCTTTAGTACAACGTCCTGTGTGCCAAGCCCTTTTTTGGAAGTGGTTGGGCAAGGCCAACTTGACTTTCCTATTCTGAGCTCCTTCTTTCTCTTTCTTACACCTTCTAACATCAGCTACAAGCACAGGTAAAACTAAGGGTGGGAAAGAAATCTCTAGGCAGAACCAATTCCTTTCACAGAACTTTTGGATCTCCATGAGGGTTAGTATGACCTTAGTTAACAGAATGAGATGATGCTGGAGAAGCCAGTTTGTCCATCCATCATTTAAGGGGATAATGAAGCATTAATTCATAATTCCTGAATACAAATTCAGGAAAAGATTGTCTTTTTCTAAGGTGGTAGCAGTGGTGGTAGAAAATAGTTATTTTCCTCTATTCTACTTTTCCTAGCTCTAAGTGTCAGCTGTATAAGCAACCATATTATACATTCTCCCAGTCCAGTGTGTGTGTGTGTGTGTGTGTGTTAATTTCCCTCCCTCCCTCCCTCCCTCCCTCCCTCTTTCTTTCTTTCTTTCTTTCTTTCTTTCTTTCTTTCTTTCTTTTTTCTTTTTGCAGCAAATCAAAGCCATGCCCATTTTTAATCAATACATGTACACTGCACTGTGCATTTATTAATGTACACTCATATTCAAATGCCTGTAAATGCTACATAAAATTCAGCTCCTTGAAGGACACCAATTTTCCAAGAGGTGGCACTCCAACATTTCTTTTTCTTTTGCTCATTATGAAGATAACTCTGCAAGGGGAAGAAAAAAAAAATCAGTAACAGACCCCAAACATATTCCCTTTTCAGTATCTGCATCTTAACACCAAATGTTGCAGTTGGATACTAAATGATAGGAAGACTCAGGGCATAAAAATTTATCAAACAAGCAAAAACAAGCCAAAAAAGAATACCGAATATGAAACCTGCATAAATTGTTCCATGTTAACCTACCGCATCACCTCTACTGTACAACAGCTTTATCAGAAAAGATAGGGGATTTAGCAGATGTGTCCACAGAGGGTAGTGGTCCAAAATGTCAATATGGCCGCCACGACCCTGCAGTCAGGACCCCATGATGCATGTAAAAGTGGGTGGCTGCCATTTTGACTGCTTTGACTTCCCCGAACATGCTTGGATTGAACCATTTTTGCCAGCTATTTTGCCAGTATAGAATACCATTGGGAGAGCCAGATGCTATAGACTAGAAGATAAATGGGGTCAGTAGATCTCACAGGAGATATAAAGAGAACAAATACATAAATGGAAACACATCACGAAATGACAGGTTGCTAGATTTGATTTAATCCTAACCTAGATATAGCTATCAAGTGTTGCAATCTGGGGTAAGTGTATTCAGAAAGACCTGCTGCTAAATTCACAGTGGGATTTTTCAGATCAGCAAACAACCTAGCAGCTTCATAAACACAGCATGCTAACTTTGGTTAATTTTAACCACTTGGTGACTTAATGTGTCAGAAAACCCAGCCTCTTCCATTTGTTCAGGGCTATTGTGCGTCCCAGAAAATAGGCGACTTCAATAACATTTGTGGAAACCCGCTGTTAAGAAAGCTTGTGTTACAACTGGAACGGCCAGCCAACTATAAAAAAATAAATAAATTAAAGATTATCCCCATAATCTGAACTGCGTGTTGTTTGTCCCACTTCATGAGAATAGAAATGCAAAGGCAGCATTAGGGTAGAGTAGCGGTTAGACGTTTTTGTTACATTCTGACATTAAAGTACCTGTTTGAGTTAAAACCTTGCTCTACCCAAAGCTTAGAGGTAATGTGCTAGCATGGTTAGAGTTTTAGGTTAGGAGCAGTGAGAGATCATTCAAACACAACTCTCTAAGTGATGTTGTCTCTTTCAGACACCCTAGCCTATGTCTGCTGCTCTTGTAATGGATGGCATGAGCAGAGAAGATCCTGGAATGGAAGTTCAAGGTTGCCAGGAGGGGGGAGAGGCATTCCAGAGCAAGTGCCTCCTCAGCCCGCAACAAGAGTGTGGGAAGACCAAGAGGATGAGGCTGGCCCCTCCCTAGAGTCTCACGGGGTACATCCACTAGTTGCTTTGGCCTAGGTTTAGTCTGGCGAGATTCTGTCAATTGGGTGCGAGCTAATAAAGGAACTGAACTGTACTGGATTGCCTCATCATTGTTCTTAGGCTGAACCTGACAGCTCTGAACTCTTTGCATAGCCCCTAATGCCTGAGCTGAAAATACACATTCTTTTTTTGCAAGCCTTGTACATTCTCCCCAAACTGTAATTGTTAATGTTGCAGAAAGAGAGAGTGGGGAATCATTACTCTAATTATATAGGTCAGTATTTCTCAACCTCAGCAACCTTAAGCTGTGTGGACTTCGACTCCCAGAATTCCCCAGCCAGCAAGCTGGCTGGGGAATTCTGGGAGTCGAAGTCTACACAACTTAAAGTTGCTGAGGTGGAGAAACACTGATATAGAGAGCAATCATGTTTCCATCAATTTATATTAAATGTTTAATTAAATAGGGTCAAATTTAATTTTTGTCTTTGTCTCCTTTGCTGTCCACATCTTCCTTCTGGCCCCACCTAACTTGTTGAAATGAGGCCCCCAGTATGGTGTGTGCAGTTTGAGCATGGTCCTTCTATTGGGAAAGTTTGCACATCCAAGCTTTAGAGGTTGGTCCACCACAGGGAGCAATACCTATCTTATCATGGCTAATGTCAAAAGGTTAAGCAAGGTCAGACCTAACTGGGGAGACTCCAGAAAACCTTGGAGTTACAGTATAGGCTAGATTGGGAGGTTGAAAATGAAACCCATATTTTCATGTTCATTATTCAAGTTGTATTTCCTTCTGCAGTAGGCTGCAGTGAGGTCCTGCAGTGGTCACAGTCTGCCTCTAATAAAGGACATGGAAAGAAATATATTTCAGCAGTGTTGACGTTTGGCCTTCCAAGGATGGTGTGAAGGTGGATCTGAATTTGAGCAATTTTCACATATGTGGACTTCAACACCTAGAATTCTTAACCATGCTGTCCAGGCTCAGCATGTTCTAGGAGCTGAAGTCCACACATCTGAAATTTGCCCAGGTTGGAAGACACTGATTTAAGGCTTTTTTCCAGATGGCCCATTATTCTTCTGTTCCAGCAGAGAAGTGCTCTCTTTCACACTAATGCTTATGTCATCCTTTGCAAAATTTCTTAGTTCTTCTAGCAGAAGTCAACCTAGCATTTAACGATTTGGCAAAAGAATCCAAATATTCATCACTGGCAACATAATCACATCACTGTTTGGTCTCCTACAAATCTTGGTTTAAAAAAAAAAGTTAAAAAGTACACTTAACCATCACCACAAAAATGTTGCTTACCTCAGTATTCAGTGCTGTGGGCGATTTTAAAACTCTTCAGATTTCTAGTTCAGGGGTAGAGAAGTGATAAAATGATGAACGCTTGTCATCAGATGGCCTTTAAAAATTCTCAGTAAAATTTGTGGGCAGAGAAATGAGGTGGATAAATTCCCCATTTCCCTCCCCCAGAAAAGAGATGAAGGGCAGGATTCTTGGTTAGAAGTGACAGTGAGCCTGCTATTAAAAAGCCTCATAGGAGGCATTGAATCCTAATGTTTTCACCTTTAACACATGTGTGGGAAGCCAGGGAGGCTACACAATTTCTGGGGAGATAATTTTACAACAAAAGACAGGACATGATTCGCACATCCCCCCTTGACAACCGCACTAGGGCAAGAGTTCCACAGTCTGCCCCTGAGATTTTCACTGATTTTTTCCCCTACTCTTTTGAAAGAAATGTTGAAAGAACATTACTCTTTCATCAAATGAATGACAAGCATGAGAAAAAAACCCAAGAGAATTGATTTGTTCAGTACTAAAAATGATCCTTGATGAAATGATACAGACAGAAGTTTCGGTATACTGTCATTTTCTTGGGAATAATATGGTACTGATTTTTCATTCTTTCTGCCAGGGATTCCCTCCCCTGCAGTCCTCTGTTCAGCCTACTACCCTAATAATTCCAACAGAGGTGTCCATAGGGTATAGTAAAATAAAGTCAAGAAAATAATTGCCATGATGGCATGATCAAAGCTGTGCTTGGGTTTTCTGTGTCACATTCCATGGCGGTCTTCCATTGAAGTACAAGCCAACTCCAAACCTGCTTAGTTTAAGGGTTTTCTTTTCCATTTAAACTTTTCTAAACCTTTTCCAGGGATGACAGTTTAGACAATTTCCAGGGAGTCCCCACGTTAAGAATGTCCAGGTTACAGACAACCCATGGTTAAGAACGGAGCCTGTTGTATCAAAATTTGGGTTAAATATACAAAGGTTTGAGTTCATTACACAATATTACTTATACACTATTATACAATCATACTGTTCTGGCTTATATACAAATTCCACTTAAGGACAGACCTTGGAAACGGGACTCGTTCTTAAACTGGGGACTACCTGTACAGGTTCTTGTCCATTTCCTGACTCAAAATGAGAAGAAATTGATGGTTGTTGTTTTTTTTTAAAAAAGAGTAGAAGCATCTAGTTAAACATGTCAGATCTCAAAAATACAATAATACAAAACAACAATGAAAGCCCTAAGCAACAGCAGATTTGCTTGGGACTCGGATGGAAAGCTACCAAGAAATTCCAAGATTGTAGGCTACAGTATGTAGTCTATATGGTCACCAGGAGTTGAGCTGAGCTGAGTTCAATTCAATTCATTGTAACCTTCATTTAACCCAATGGAACTTGGGGATGTGTCATTCTCATCCTCAGCTTGTTCATCCCTGTCTTAGATATAAAAATGCCCGACAAAGATTCAACAGGGAAAGCTTATCCAACTATTGTTTTTCCTTCCTTCCTTCCTTCCTTCCTTCCTTCCTTCCTTCCTTCCTTCCTTCCTTCCTTCCTTCCTTCCTGCCTGCCTGCCTGCCTGCCTGCCTGCCTGCCTGCCTGCCTGCCTGCCTGCCTGCTATGCTTTTCCCCATATATGTGTTTTGAGGGAGTCCTGCCATGGAAATGGGAGGAAAGATGACCATTCTTTTTGCTGCCCTTGTAAATCTCACAGAATTCTTCTGACACTTAGTCCTTTGCTGCTTCATTCCCCAGGGCTATTCAGAAAGAAATGATGATCTTAAACACAAGAGAGTCAGCTTCCCAGTTATTTGCCGAAGGCTATAATTTATTCTATCCTCCTTTCTCCCAAACTCGCAATATATATTGAGCCTGAAAATAGGCTTTAATCTACAGCCATTGTTAACCAAAGAATGTAGGTACCATAGAAAATAAATTACTTCTGCCTTCCTTCAAGTGATCTTGTGTGATCTTCCCCTCCCTTCTAAAAATAATGCATAATACCTGTGGCTCAGTTATCTGTTTTTAGTCACAATCAGTTTTATATTTTCTCTTCGCTCTCTGCTCCTGGCTGCTACCCTTGTTTCCTGTAAGTCCTTTGATGATTAAAAGAGAAAATACAGAGGATGGAGTGAATGCCATCCTATTTGAAAGCCCCACCCTGGAGACACCTCACTTGTGTTTTGGTGCCCTCTAGTCTTTTCAGTTCAGGATTACAGTGCATCCTCAGACAGAGAAAGCTGGACTCTAGCCATGGAGAGAGAGATAAAACAGCAACAAGAAAGACTTTCTTTGTTCCTCAGCTTTGTGGAATGTTTCCTTCTTGGTAAGGAGAAGACCTCAAGCTGCATGTCAGGATGCACAAAGGTGATCCAAAGGGAAAACAAGGAGGACCTGAGGAAGATTTGAATTAAATAATGGTCATGGATGGAACTCAAAGAACATACTGCCTAATAAGTTATGGTGACCTTTGATCTTGCATTTTCAGTTAGCCCCCATGGAAAGTGGAACAAATTTTCTGCAGCCAGAACCCCCCCTTTTTTTTTCCTTCCTCAAATAATGGATTGGGAAACATTTTTTTTTTCTTTTTAAGTTCCACATCACTTCCTTATGAAAGTAGGGAATTTAATTTGGATATTAAAGAAACTTTATACCTACAGATAAGAATCACGGAAGCACTGGTATTCCCTGTGGCACTCTACGGGAGTGAAAGTTGGATTTTGAAGAAGCAGGATAGAAAGAATATTGATGCTTTTGAACTTTGTTGTTGGAGGAGACTCCTGAGGATACCATGGACAGCCAGGAAAACAAACCAATGGATCATCAAACAAATCAACCCAGAGTTCTCACTTGAGGTACAAATGACCAGGCTCAAATTCTCCTACTTTGGACACATTATGTAGACATCTAGCTCTCCAAAAAAGGCTCTAATGCTGGGAAAGATAGAAGGAAAGAGAAGAAGAGGACAACCTGCACAGCCATTTCAGCTCAGAAATGCAGAGCCATTGATATACTACGGGAAAGTGCACACAAAAACACATTACACAAGGGACGATGGCTTGGAAATCAGTGTGTATTGGGGAAAGTATTCATAAGAGGGCATACATTATGATCAATGCACAGGCAACAGAAGAAAAGTCTGATGGGACCTTTCCTATTTGTAAAAAAGAAACTACTGCCTGCAAAACTAAATTTGAGAGAGATGCTGTTTCCTGGTGGTATCACAGAAGAATAAACAGAGCAAATCAACTTAAAAAAAGTTGCTAAAAAGTAAGACACAGGCCCATGTCTCTCTGTTTATATGTAAAATATATCCCCCCCACACACACACCTTTCTTTTTCGTTGTAAACATTCTCCATGAAAGCTGTTTTTTAAGCCCCTGTCCAACAGAGCCAGTCTTGTACTTGTCACTGCAGTATAGAAACTGTCTTCTCCAGATGTGCATAGCTTTTGCCATTGGTTCTAGCATTTCTAAATTGTCTGCTAAAGTCCTTATTCTTGGCTGCATTGTAAAGGTCTTTCTGGACCCATGCCAGTGCCACACACGGGCATTGTCACCACCTGAAGCAACATATTTTAGTTGGCTCTTCTTTCTGGGCAGCTCTTCATATCAATCACTCCAGGTGTTCTCAAATAATTGGCTTCTACATTCAAAAAAAATCTCCACAGTCTAAATTACTATTCTACTATTTTGTAGGTATTTCTCTGCTGTCAAGCCTATTAGAGGAAAGCAGAAAAGAAAGGGAATCCAAATGTTCAAGCCGTAAATTGCTTTTTGCATCTTGAGCAAACTTGTTTCTTAGGCAACATTCCTCTCCAGATTCTTATGCAGGAAGATTCATCCAGAGCATTCATCCCTTCATTTGGAAAGCTTATTTCAAGGTATCTATCTCTTAGTTTCAGACTCAAATGATCCTACTTTAGACACATTATATGAAGACCTAGCTTTCTGGAGAAAGCTTTAATGCTGGAAAAGGTGGAAGGAAGGAGAAGAGGAAGACCAGCAGTAATGTGGGTAGACTCAGTTACAGTGGGGATGAGTACATTGTTGGAAGACCTGAAGGACCAGGTTAGGGACAGATCATCATGGAGAAAATCTGTCTATGTGGTTGCCAAGAGACAACAATGACTTAATGGTACATAATTCATCAATCCATCCATCCTCCCATCTCTTAGTTTGTGTCCAATCATCCTTAAGAAATTATGAGTTCTACTTGTCAACTTGGCTGCTTAATCCTTTGAAACTTTCAATAGAGACATTAAATAAATGTTAGATGAAGATGTTGGACCAGTCTAATATATTTTGCTGCTAGAGTCCAACAAACAACATGGAAACCCCTAAATCTTCTTGCACGCAAACTTCCTTCATTTGAAGGAAGCAAGAAAGCTAAACAGGTACCATTTTCCTTGCTGCTACCTTCCAAAATTTGTTGCCCAAGACATGCCCTCACTTTGCTAATGGTTGGGCTGATGTTGGAGAGATTTTCATACAGTTGACAGTATTAACCTTTAAAGTCAGACATAGCCTTGCTTTGAGATACTTTAGGGGAGTGCAGCTGGCAATCTGTGGCAATTCAGATGTTGCCAAATTACATCTCCTAGAATTTCCAAGAAGCATGATCAACAATGAGGGGTGCTGGGAGTTATAGCTGAGGTACCCCATCCCTGCCTGAAGATATCCCATATCAAGGTCTATGGTATGTACCTTGTAATAAGCGCTGCTTCCAGTATCTGTGTTATTTTGAAGCATTGCTTAAGTTTTGTTTCCTCTTGTTGGTTATTGCCTGCAAGAGGTTCTTATGCACAATAGCAACAACTAAAAAATATTTCACCTAAATGAGAGTGTAGAAAAGGGAGGTTTCATGGGAAAACCAGAAAGGTGTGCTTGTGAAGTTAATATAGGTATAGTTGCTGGTCTGAGCATATGCTTAGCAGGACCTATTTCTTAGTTCTTAGCACATTTCTATCCACATCAGTTACTGCTTTGCACCTGAATCGTTTTGATAAGTTTTAAGATTCTAATAAAAAATGATGTAGATCCTGGAGTCAATGTTTGCCCATAGATATAATCCCTGAATTCATTGGATCCAAAAAATAATATGGCACTTCCAACTCTTGGTTGACATCTAGTGGCCATCCATATTTTTGAAGTCCACATCTGGTAGACCTCCTTAACTTTTGCTGAAATGTGCATTCAAGCTGCCCTTGTTAGCTCTTCAAGGTAGGCCATGTCAGGAAACAGACTCCACAAGAACTACTAGAATTCTACTTTAATATTATAGACTACAGTAACAGAATATATAAAGCCTAATAGTGTTTTCTCTCCCTCTTATACCACTGGGAGTTAAGCCAGAGCCAGTTCAAATTCTTTCTAATGTTCTCTTCCTGTCCTGGGCTTAAATCATGTTTTGCTAACAGCCACCACATTTCTTCTCCAAGGTCATCTTTATGGTTCTCTATAGTCCCATTCTGGATTCATTCAAGTGCCAGGTTCAAAAAACAAGTTGTCAGCCTTCTGAAGATCCATATAGGTCTTAGATGCATTCTGTTATTTCTGCAATCACAGGTTTCTGGTTATCTTCTGCTGGTTATCAAGGTCACCATATATTCAGTGAGGAAACATAAAGCAAAATTGTTTATCCTGGGCTACATTCAGCTATGTGGAGTGAAAGGGGAAAAGGTTGATACATCTTTGAATCACTAATCCAAAC
Source organism: Python bivittatus (assembly GCF_059951505.1). Taxonomy (NCBI): domain Eukaryota; kingdom Metazoa; phylum Chordata; class Lepidosauria; order Squamata; family Pythonidae; genus Python; species Python bivittatus. The sequence goes on from NW_028277056.1 coordinate 10,617,696, forward strand.
ATAAGGGAATTCGTCCTACAACAAGTAGCATCTTGAGGAACTTTTTATTTCCCTATTGCACATATACAGAGTCCATTTTCTTCCTGTCATGAGGCCAAATTGCTACCTGCACCTATAAATTTTCCTGCTGGTCATTTCCAGAAGCATGAAATGGTGCGTCTGTTAAAGTGAAAAAACACTTCATGTAACATTTCATTAGCAAAGGAATTCATGACATCGTCTTGGATGAGCCGAGTCTCTCTGCCTTGTAAATTATGAATTCACTCCAGGGACTCTGTTCACTTCTGAGTGTGTCTAATTTGCAAAAGGATTTTGACAGCGGTGCTCCAATAATTGAAATCATGAACTTTTGTCTTATAGCAGGCAGCGTTTTTATCAGATAGCTCAGATTTCTTCTGCTTTTATCAAACAGTTGCCTGAACCTTCTGTATCTGTTAACGATGATCAGCTTAATCAGGATAAATAGTGAGGTGGATTCAGACATGGTGGTGGCAGGGCAAATCAACAGCCCAGAGTTTTCATGTTGATCTCATGGAGACCATGTTGTGACAGGAATATCATCTGTCCTTAATGTCACAAGCATCTCTGTCTTCTTCCAAGTGGTCTGCTAAATGCATTTGCCCTCAAAGCATGGGTGCAAAATCTGGGGCCACAGGGCTCTCAGATGATTTCATTAACTGCTTTAATGAATTTACATTTTTCCCCGCATCTCATTAAATAGTGTTTTACATTCTTGCCCCATCCTCTTCCTGTAGCATATGGCCCCTGGTATAAAGCAGAGAAGCCGGGGCCCCTCTCAGCACTAAATGAGAACAAAAGCAAAGCTAGACTCCTCTGATCTAATGCAAAAGCTATAACAGATTGTCAGAAGGTGGACAATCTGATAGATATTTGGGGGGTTTGCAATTGATCAACAAGGGCTTCTCCTGTCTAATTATTTAACAATAGTAGCAAACAAATCATTTTGCCCTTCTTATATTTGCTAAAATGAAGATACTTTGGTGGAATTTTATATGAGAACTGAGCGGTGTCTGATTCTAACATTCATTCAGGGGTTTAGAATAGGGATGTGCATGGAATACCATAGCTGGTGCTCTTGAAATGGTCCAACCTGTTCTGAATTAGTCCAGTTCAATTCAGTGTGCCCAGTTCTTGAGCAACAGTTAGAAAAAGGGAATTCCATTCTCCCAAAATCTAGCATGGAAAGAAGCAAGCAACCATATATTTGGGGAAAGGATGGGATGAAATTTGCAATGGTCCTAGTACCTACGATCAGGAAATATTGCACAAAATGTTATTGCCAGAAGGAAAAAGGAGAGTGGGAGATATTTGCAAAGGAAAAACAATGAACACAGGAAAACCTAAGCGTCTCATACACACTCACAATCATCCTATCATGAACAGCGTTTTTCATTAGCCGGAAGTCTCATGTTTAGATATATATATTTTTTTAATATGACCTGCAATTCTACCCTAGACGTCTTTCTTTTTGGACTGATTTTCTTGCATAAATACTGACGGGCAGGCCTTATTCCCCAGGTAAACTCATTATAATATTCAGGTAACATTAATTGAGTGAGTGGCTGGAACTCTAGCAGACCGAATTTGACCTTGGCAATTAGCAGAAGATTTGAAATAAAAGATCTCTTCCTGTTTGTTGGGGGAGTGTATATACTGTATATACACACAAAAACCCACACACCAAGGAACAGTTCAACATAACGAAGGGATTAATGCTGATATCAAAGAAAATCTATTCTTTATATCCCATACGGCAAAATTTACCTCATTATAAATACCAGGAAGGCAATGTGCAGGGGCAGAGAAAAGAAAGGGGAAAAAGTATGTTTTGGGCTATCTGGGAAATGTAATTATCATTACTGAAATAAGTCCATATTTCTTTCGTTTCGTGGAGTCCTTGGTGCTCTCTGAGCTTGGTGGTTTGCTTGCAGATGTTTCATTACCCAACTAGGTAACATCATCAGTGCACTTTCAGGCTTGTAAGATTGATGTCAGCCTTCCCAGGTAGACAAGACAGGAAACACGATCAGATGTGCTAATTCTACTTTAATGTAAAGCTACATTAACAGAATCTTATAAGTCTAAAAGTACAATTCTCCCCCCGTCTCCTTTACAGCTTGAGAAACTAGGGAGGGTCTCTTCTGAGCCTCTTGCCCTGCCCATTATCCAGCTGGGGGTTATGCTGCCTCTTATCTGACCATTCCCTAGGCAGCATCTCTTCTCCCTGTCTCCCAAGGTCATTCCTACATAACATTTACAGTTGGTCAAATTTTGTACATGTAACTGAAAGGGGAATATCATGAATGATTCTCCTATAGTAGAGGTCTTCAAACAGAGGATCTACAGTCATTAGTCAGAGGTGCCCTAGGTTAATATTTCTCAATCTCAGCAACTTTAAGATGCATAGGCTTTAACTGGGAAATTCTTGGAGTTGAGAAACACTGCCCTAGTCAATCCTGCCATGAACAGGGGAAGATTTCTAAGGCCTAATATTTCTAAGGTCCCTTCCATCACTATGACTTTATGATGGGCATTGTTGTCTAAGAAATCTAGAGTGCACCAGCCCTAAAAGCAAGAGACAGATTGATGGGGAGATTTGCTTTGGCATTATAAAAGAACAATCAAAACTTTCCCCTTCAGAGGAGCTCATAGTGGTATCAGATAGCATCTTGGTTATAGGGTTCATTCATGGAATGACAGCCCATACACATTACTTCTGTTAAAGACGGTGTGCTAATTTCTCCAAAGATGGATGTTACGGCTCTCTTTTTGTCACCCTAGTGAAGCAAAACAGAATGAAGCTATTTAGTCACAGGAACCAGGAAGAAAGCAAGCAGGCGACTCTGCTGGTGCTATTATGCCCCCTCCCCTTCCCCCAAACCCTCTTTCTGCAATTGCCTTTGCATTCCAAACAGCTTGGTGCTATTATTTCACCTTAGTGACATTGTGAGTGTAATTACTTTGATTCAGGGCTGGAACCTTACAGGTAACAAATTCCATTGGTCACCAATGAGTAATAATTCAATTATTCAGTAGACTTGTAGCAGATCTGAAATAGCTCTTTTCCATTTCACAAACATTGTATTTACTGCTGGAAATAAACCCTTTCTTCAGTGGAAAACATGGGTCCTATATATCTCATCCCTCCTAAGTAGGGAATAAGATAAATTCAAAACTATTTTCTGTGGATATTTTCTATATTATAAGCAAGGCTGCTAAGGTGTGAATGTCTGGATAGAGCATCTCATTTGGTTCTTTGTTACATAAACACATTGCACACATATATGGCTATCATAGGGGCTGGTGAGCAAGAAGAATGAGATGGGGTGGGATGTGGCTAGGTGCGCGTGTGAGTGTGAGTGAGAAAGAGGCCATTTGCAAAATGATAGGCCCAGCATCACGATAAAAGCCCAGCTCCTTTTGTCAGTGTGTGCGATTACAAAATGAATGTGGGCATGCGAAATAATGCATATGTGTACAAAAAGAGTGGGACTATGATTGAGACAGCCCATCTGCCACTTTGTAGATTTTCATCCCCCCTGTAGCCACCCTTGGATGTGGAGACAAAATGACACCCAACATCACCTTTTCTCAGGCTGCTTGTGAATTTCTTGTGAATTTCTGTTCATGTAATTTTTGAGTTTTGAGTTTTTGGGAGAAGGTACAATTGTCACTGTTGGTTCAAAACAGGCAAGATGGCGGCCACGGTGTTGGGATGCAAGCCCCACCCCTTTTGTACGAAGCACATACAAAAGGAGTGGAGCTTGTGACTTGTAATGGTCTGTGAGAATGTCCTTGAGAGACAGGAGGAAGAGCAGCAGTCTAGGCAACAGTTAGATAAGAGGTAGCTGAGCCCGCGGAAGGAATGGGGGAGTGGCAAACATCTCAGAAGGGACCGTCCCTAGTTTCTTGGGTGGTAAAGGTGAGGGGGAAGATAGTTACTTTCATACTTGAAAAGTTCTGCTACTGTAACCTTACAATAAAGCGTTAGTACTCATGGTTGGAGCTTCTTGCCTGGACTACCTCACAGGGCTGGTGTCAATCTTGCAAATATGAAAGTACCCCTCTCCCCCCTCACCTTTATGGTCCAAGAAACTAGGGAGGGTCCCTTCTGAGATGTTTGCCACGCCCCCCGTTCCTTCTGCGGGCTCAGCTGCCTCTCATCTGACCGTTGCCTAGACTGCTGCTCCCTCTTCCTCCTGTCTCTCAAGGACATTCTCATAGACCATTACACATCTTGATACCACGTCCACCATCTTGCCCATGTGACACACTAGCTTGTGGATGCTGCGGGCTGCTGCCATCGCTATTTTTCCTGTTGCGGATCTTTCCATCTCTCTGAAATCTTCCCTCCTCATGTCTTCCCTTAGAACAGTGTTGTCCAAACTTGGGCACTTTAAGATGAGTGGACTTCAACTCCTAGAATTCCCCTGCCAGCCATGCTGGCTGGGGAATTCTGGGAGTTGAAGTCCACTCATCTTAAAGTGCCCAAGTTTGGACAACACTGCCTTAGAAAGTGACTGAAGCAGGAAAACAGAAAGATGCCACAAACTCTCAGTCTGATGCTGCATGATAAAAAACAGAGCGGTTACATCCACCCCACCTCCCTTTAAACTTTGCAGGCAAGCGCTGCCTAACCTGAGGTCGAATTATTTCTTCTTTTAGGAAGAAAAGAAAAACGAAAACAAACTGAGAGCAATTTCTTTTCCTTCAAACGGAATGGAAGAAGGTATGTCTATAAATATTGGTGTACATGGTTGAGTTATTGCGGTATCGCAGGTCCACACATACTGCTTGATTTCATTTTCTCTCCACCGTACAGTCCTTTCGTATGTTTAAATTATTGCTAAAGGGTTAACTTTTATATATGTACAGAGAGAGAGAGAGAAGCATGTTGTGGACCCCGTCAGTGAGAGAATGTCGGCTGGTGGGGCCCAGGAGGAGAGTCTTCTCTGCCGTTGCCCCTGCCCTATGGATTATTCTCCCCCCAGAGGTGCGGCGGGCCCCCACCCTCCCGGCTTTCCAGAACGGACTGAAGACCTGGCTCTGTCCGCTTGCGTGGGGCAACAAGAGTTGTCATTGATCCTGGGGGTGGTTGGCGGCCTGAAGACTCTCCTCGAGCCATTCGCCAATTTTATCATCCCTTGGAATTTATTTATTAACTCTTTAAGATCGTTTTATATTGTATTTCAATGGGTTTTATCTCTTCTGTAAACCACCCAGAGTCGCTTTTTAATGAGATGGGCGGTGACACATTTGATATATAAATAAAATTAAATAAACAAACAAAACAAAACAAAACAAAACAAAATAAAGCTGTACCTGGAACACCAGTTGATACTGGCGTCAGCGTAGCAATGCACTTTTTTAAAGTAAATTTCACCGGTATTAAAGCTTTTCATTTTCTGTAACTATACTGCTCTGTTTAAAAAAGTAATTTTCAGATAATTTTCCAACCCTGTTCTCAGCAGCCAAAAGCAATCCATGCGGATTTTGATCAGAGAAAGAGCTGTTCTATTTGGTGGCTCTTGGAAAATTCCTCCCGCACAGAAATCCACAGCAGATTTTGTGTGTTCTGTTTTTTGCTACCTTCCGTTCCTTGATGGGTCCTCTCCTTGGACCTCAGCAGATGCTCAGGACCCATGTGCCAACCTTGGATGCTGTTCCTCATAAGAAAACTAAATTGCAGGACTCCTGGACTTCTCCATGATGATGTCATATGTCTTATGACTTCATGCCAATGATACATTTGCAAAAGAACATTACCTGACATCACTCCCTTGCCCCCCCCCGAAGATGCTCCCTGCTGTGCTGCGCGTGTGCACACACACTCACACACACACACAATCTTTTGCCTCCTTCTCTTACAGGAAGAGAAATGCTGTTGAGAAAACTGGCATGTTAACTACTTTGCTTAATATGGTTAGAAGCTGCCAGTGCAGATCTGCTGACTTTGCCCAGATGATAAAACAACACTTGACAGCTGTTTTTATCTGCTTGTTCCTCCCGATCAAAGACAACAGCCTAGGAACTGACTAATGGGGATGACCTACATTTTTTTCCAGTTCCTCTGAGAACAGACAGATACAGGGAAATGGACTTGGAAATTACCCAAAAGAAAGAAAAGACAGGAATGCCCCACTTGAGGACACAGAATCCATAGCCTTGTTTTTATTTTTAGGTGCCTTCTGAATGCTCCTTATCAGAGCAAAGAATAATCTTTGATCCTGGCAGAGAATGCATTCCCGGTATGAAGATCAGCAAAAAGCAAACCAACAGAGAAAAATCACCCTTGCTTACAATATTTACAAGCATAAATATTATCTGGGAAATTGACAGATCAATGTGTAATGAATGCTTTGGGACTGTGAAGCACAACCCCCCTAGAAGGACTGCTTGCTAACACTAAAACCTGACCTGTGTTTACTTGGAAGTAAGTCTTGTTGAGTTCCATAGGTAAAAACTCTCCTACAGAAGCAGGCATAAGATTGCCGCTTTATTCCTCTCTCCTTCCAAATGTGCTGTCATGTGATTTTAGCTGCATCACAGATCAATACTGTAATAGCTCTATTTTGTATTTCAGAGGATGTCTGGTTTTTTTTTTTTTTTAATTAAGACAAGGAGGTTTTAGGGCTGTTTAACTTCCATTCATCTTCTAGCTACAAGCAAGCCAAAATAGGCTCAGAGATAATAAAATAGATTTTTCTTTAATACTCTGTTTATGTCATACATAAAAAAAAAAAGAATCAGGAAATCAGTAGACATGGTTTAAGCCAATTTTCTGTGCGTGGCAATCTCAAGCTGTGTTGGACTTCCAATTCCTTTAACTCGGAGTCAGGAGGGTGACTGGGTGCGTTGCTAAGAACGATGGAAGTTGTTGTACTTCAATATATCTAGAGCAGTGCTTCTCAATCTTGACAACTTTAAGATATATGGACCTCAACTCCCAGAATTCCCCAGCTAGCATGAATTCTGGAAGTTGATGTCCACCCATCTTAAAATTGCCAGGGTTGAGAAATAAAGATCTAGAGCAGGGTTCCTCAACCTTGGCAACCTTAAGATATGTGGATTTCAACTCCCAAAATTCATGCTAGCTGGGGAATTCTGGGAGTTGAAGTCCATACATCTTTTGTCAAGATTGAGAAGCACTTCTCTAGATATATTGAAGTACAACAACTTCCATCATTCTTAGCAACGTACCCAGTCACCCTAGGTACAAATTCTGGGAGCTGAAGTCCACATATCTTAGAGTTCCCAAGGTTGAGAAACACTGATCTAGAAGGTGCCAGCTTGGGGAGGGCTGGTTTAAAAGTAATCTAAGATCTGTTGTGTTTCCAGTAGTAGATAGCAGAATGCTTCCCTGCTGCTGTATGCAAATTGGGCATACTTAGCTTGTTGATCCCCTTCTGGAAGTTAAAGGCAGACTGCCTCTACACATGGAGGCTTTTAATGAATTTTATGGAAACACAAAGTCAAATGGTTCACGCAATATCTTATTGCAGATGTTCACTGCACAGAAGTTTGAGGAGGTAAGACATGCCTCCTGGTCACACAGCTGGAGGGATGAAAAAGGCTTTCTCCATGGGGTTAAGACCCCTGCCTTACTATGTATGATAACAGCAGCACGACTTTTATATGCACAAAGGTGGGAGAACAACACATTACATACAGTGGAAGAATGGATGGTGAAGTTGAATCAGTTAGCTGAGATGGAGAAACTGATGGCTTTGATTCAAGATAAGACACTGTGTAATTTTAATCCTACTTGGAAACTGTTTTTGGACTATTTGTGAAATACAGAAAAAAATGAAATTTTGTTGTATGGATAGTTTGTGTTAGTTTTTTATCGTTCTTTTAATTTTTTAAAATAAAAGTTATTATTTTTTAAAAAACGACCCCTGCCTTGCAAGATTTCTAACAGCATGAGAAAGTTCTCTAGACCTACACTTGTTGCCTTTAAAACCTCTAAAGAAAGTCAGATCTCTAATGCATAGAAGTCAATCCAATCATGCTCTGTATTTTGTTAGAAAACTTCAAGGGTCTTTTTTCCATCTTTGATAATATAGATCTCAGTTTCCCATATGCCAGCTTTCTTGAGCACCCATTCATGCTCTGGACAGCAAGACCCATCTCTGAAAATCCCTCCAACCAATATACAGATGTGACCTCCGCATGGTCACCCATGCCCTGGTCATCTCCGGGTTGACTACTGCAACGCGCTCTATATGGGGCTACCCTTGAAGAGTATCCGGAAGCTACAGCTGGTGCAGAATGCGGTGGTGCAGACAGTTCTCAATGCCCCTAGGAGGGCACATATAACACCGCTGTTGCGTGAGCTGCATTGGTTGCCAGTTTGTTCCCGGGCCCAATTCAAGGTGTTGGTTATCACCTTTAAAGCCCTTCATGGCACAGGACCAGGTTATCTGAGGAACCGCCTCGCCCCGGTTATCTCAGCCCGGCCCCCTTGGTCCAGCAGAAGGGGCAGGTTGCAGGCCCCACCGGTCAAGGAATTCCGATTGGTGGGCTCTAGGCAGAGGGTCTCTTCTGCCGTGGCTCCCGCCCTATGGAACATCTTGCCTCCCGAGGTCCGTTGTGCCCCCTCCCTCATGGCCTTCAGGAAAGGGGTTAAATCCTGGCTCTGCCAGAAGGCCTGGGGGCCGGATGGGGGCTCACATCTGTGGAGATGGCTGGTGGGGTGATGGGTTCTGGCTCCCCCCCAACATCTTGAAGGGTCAGTGCTAAAATATACAGGGGGGGTTTAGGCCATTTTTAATGTATGTTTGTATTTTAATTATTTATGGATGTTAGCCACTGTTGGAGGGATTGGGGTGTTTTTTCCTTTTTTGTTATTGTGAGCCACCCAGAGTCACCCGTTGGGGGAGATTGGCAGCATACAAGTTTAAAAATAAATAAATAAATAAATAAATAAATAAATAAATAAATAAATAAATACCAGTTAGGATTCCCACAACATGCTTAAGAAGGCAGGGCATTGCTCGGAGGCCCCATCAGGGCATCACTTGTAGGATGGATGAGGGGGCAGCAAGGCACATCTAAGACTTGCCCAGCTGGGTTCTTGATTGGGTTCTTGACTGGGTATGCATTGCTTGTCCCAGTCTACCACACAAAAGGTGACTATTTTTACCAGTTGCAGACATGGAGAACCTTTCTTAGCCTGGATGGCCACACTTTTTCAAGCTTACCCAGGTGGCAGCATCTGGCAGAACTCAAAAACTCTACCTAGAAGGAATACCCCCAGGGAATTCCAGGGATTCCCTAGAATGGAAAGTTGGAACAACATCCTGGAAGGAGGCAGTGACAAACCTCTTTTGTATTGCTGGCAAAAAAAAAAAAAAACAACCCAAAACCTGTAAGGACATGTTAAAGTCACCAGGAATGGAATTTAACATAAAAGAGACCATATCTTCTTAACGGGCAAAATTGCCCTTAACTCCTGGAAAGACAAGGCACACATTTTTCTCCTTAATCTCTCCCATAAAGCAGGGCGGAAAAGGACTTGATTTGGGGAGGCGGATGGCTTTTTTACAGGCTGTAAAACTTAAGGCACATTTTAATGGATGTCTGTATTGGAGGGGGTGCAATCTGCAAGATGGCAGGTGCAGCGTCACAACTGAAGCCCTGCCTATTTTGCTGCACATGTGTGCAATGTTCTGCATGTGCAAAAGGGCTCAGGGTTGGACGGTGACACCTAACCCCCCATCTTGCAGAGTTTGCCACATATTCCTGTGGACACCACTGCACACTTTCTCTTGATACCCTCTCCACAATGAAGGAGGACTGAAACATTCAGCCCTGCCCTTCAGGTCCAGAGATGGGGTGCTCACCCCAGGTTGTCCACCCCATCTGAAGAATACAGCCAGCGCTGGGCGGGATGTTGGCTGACTGCTGGACAGAATGAAAATGAGATTTTATTTGTTTGTTTGTTTGTTTGTAATTCTTGGTCACTTGATAAGTCAGGAAAATGCCCTCATTTAGTCCTCAACACCTTTGAAGTCTGGTGATCATTTCTTCTTCTTTGAACATGGAGGCCGATACATGGTTTTGCAGCATTCCTACTTCCTGTTGAATTTATTTTGAATAAATAAGCAAATGAACTAGGATGGGGCAGTAAGTCTGATTGGCACCAAGCAAACTGTCCATCAGCATTTTGGTGCCCACAGACTCCCTATTGGGGACCCCAGCTTTAAATTTATTGCACATCAGATTTTGTGGATCATAGTTTGCTTAATATCAATTTGTTTAGTGTGTTACACCTATCAACCAGATCTATTGCTTTCCTTCTGTCTTTCTTCCCCCTTGATGTTTCCCCCTCTCTTATCTGATTTACTACTGCTCCAGATGCTACTTACTTACGTACTCTAGATGTTTACTTCAGTGGTTTATCATTATTACTGTGGATAAGCTGAGATAAGCTGCAAATCTTTAAATTCCACCAAACAAATAAGAAAACTAATCCAAAAAATTTGGGAAAATTGGATTGTTTGGAAAAGTTCTTTATATGTATGTGTGTAAGCAAAGTCAGGCTGAAATTAAAGATTCTCTCAAATTGAGCTTGACACCTAAAGGGAACATGGACATACCTGGATAGATTTCTTGGTAAAAATGCATAAGCAGATTGCCATTTTCCACTGTAGCCTACAGTCCTTAGATTTTGTTCATGGTCTCCCATCCACATCCTGACCAGATCTGCTCACGGTTAGCTTTATCAAAACCCTTCCATGCTAACCAGGTGGTTGGGGAATTCTGAGAGTTGAAGTCCACTCATCTTAAAGTGGCCAAGTTTGGACAACCCTGTCCTAAGCAAATTACATTTTAGCTGTTTTAAATATAGCTGGGCCAGGGGTACCCACAGGAGAGGGGAACAAAGTCAAGATGGCGGCCACAACCATGTGACTGAAGCCCCACCCCTTTCTTACATGACTTGCAACTGGGACTTTGATCACATGGTTCGGGCCACCATCTTGACTTTTTGACCTCCCCTGCTGACGTCCCTGAGCTGGGTTGATCTTTGATGGGACACTTGACCAGCTATCTGAAGAAGCACCCCTTTGAAGTGATTCTCCAAACTGAAGGGGCAGTTTGCGGCCTCACTCTGTGCACTGGAGAGACTTTTGGACATGTTTGGCCCATTCACAACAGCTGCTGTTTGCAAGGCCAGTTTGTCAGTCCAGGCTGATCATCCCCACCTTGATACCTGATGGAGTAATGGTTAAGATGCTGGACTAGCAATTGGGAAATTAGGAGTTCTAGTCCTCCCTTAGGCATAAAAGTCACCCAGCTGGATTACTGGGCCAATCATAGGATTGTTGTGGGGAAATTAGTAGGAGGCACCATTATGCATTCCACCTTGAGTTATACAAAATAAAGATGGGATATAAATCCAATAAATCATCATCATCTCTCTGCAAGCAAAGAATCTCGTCTAAGTGGATTGTCACATTTCTCACTCGCCTACTTACAAGCTGAGACTGCTGATGTTGCTCAAACAGACAGTAGATGTGGAAAATTCTTTAGCACTTGACCGAAGATGGCTGATGCAAGAAACCAAATGACAGGAGGCATAGTTCACCGTAATAATTTCATTTACAGGGATGTAGTTCAATCTGATTAGCCTTTTGTTTCTGCTTGGATCCCTTTAATATGACAAAGGAAAGGGGATAAACAGCTTGGGTAAACTGAGAGCAAATAACATCCTAGGTTGTCAGATTGCTTGGCTACCAAAGGATGGAGAGTCAGATTCCAGAGCATAATGTAAAAGAAGAAAAGAAAAAGAAAATAAATAAGGGAGAAGGACTATGGATGTTCATAAGATGTGCGCTTTGCAAAAGTTCTATGTGGGCTGTATTAGCACAACCTGATCAGACCAAGCTAAAAAGTTATGAAGGGAGGAAATGGATGGTAAATTTACATATACACATTCTATGAGCTGATCCAGAAGGATACCATGGTTGATGGTATCATAAGCCACAGAGAGATCAAGGAAGGCAAGGATGGATGTACAATCTTCATACTGCCCTCGCCAGAGGTCATCCAAAAGCATGACCAATGCTGTTTCCGTCCCATACCCAGATCTGAATCCCAACTGAAAGGGAACCAGATAATCTGCTTCTTCCAAGGTCCTCTGAAGCTGCTCTGCAACCACCTTCTCAACCACCTTCCCCAAAAAGGGAAGGTTAGATAATGGATGAAATTTATGCAGTATAGTGGGGTCCAGCAATGGCTTATTGAGGAGGGGATGAACCAAGCCCTTCTTAAGAGGTAAAGTAACAACCCCCCTCACTCAAAAAAGAATTCATCACTGCTAAAACCCACTCACATGACACCCTCTGGGCCACTTTCACAAGCCAGGAGGGGCATGGGTCTAAAGAGCAGGTGGCTGAGCTCACAGTCCAAATGACCCTCTCCACTTCCTCAGGTCCAACAGGCTCAAACTGTTCCCAGATAATGGGCAAAACTCCTCCCCAGGCATCTCCTCTGGACCTGTAACAAGGCTAGCATCCAACTCTGAGTGAATCTGAGCTACTTTGTCTGACAGATCCTGAACAAATTCCTCCGCACACCCCTGTAAGAGGTTCTCTGAGCCCCCCACCAACCCAAGAGGGAACGAGGGATGGCTATCAGCAGACATAATAAGGGCAGAGAACTACTGGCACTTTGCTGCCCTTACCGCCATGAGGTAGAGTTAAATAGCGGCTCTAACCCATGTTCAGTCGAGTTCATCCCTTGTTGAGCACCAGTGATGCTTTAGATGTCTTTTCTCTCATTTCATCTCCCTCAACTCCTCTGTAAACTGGATCTCTGAGAGGGGAGAGGTCTGTGGGTGCAATCTGATCCAAAGCCCCACCAAGGCCCCAGATGGGCCATGCAGAGACCAGCAGGAACAGCAGGTCTCCATGTAGGACAGAGAGAAATTTCTGCTGTGGAAAGCATGGCAGGGTTGACATTTTCAGTCTTCTTACTTGGAGCTTTCTGGTGTAATTCTTAAAATTATACTTCTCCACTCTGCTATCTTGATTGTAGAGTCCTTGAATCCCAAATGATGACTTTTGAGAAAAGGCAGTTCTCAAGAAAGCCATTTCTCCAACTGCATTTGCAGCTAACCTAGGCATTTCATCAAACGAAAGACCCCCTATTAATTATTTCCTCATAGGCGATAGCATCTCAAATTGTTTTTGAAACATGACTTTCTTTTATATGTAGCTTTTCATTGGCAATCTAAGGGATGCATTTGGCACTGTGGGTTGCAAACTATACAGGCCTGTTGTCCCCCTACAGCAGGGACTATCAGGCAGATCCTAAAGTTCATTTCCATGGTCCTAGGACCTCCCAATAAAGACAATTGCTAAAAATCAATGGCATGGTTTTCTAACTGGCAATTATACAAATTTCATAATGACAGTCCTAAAATGCACCAAGCCTAGTTTAATAAAGAAGTTAAATAATTAAAAGAAATTAAATATCCCCATTGATTGATTGATTGATTGATTGTGTGCCTCTACAGCAGTGTTGGCTCCTGGTGACTGCCTGAACAGGTCCCTGCAGTTGTCTTGGCAAGATTTCAGAAGTGGTTTACCATTGCCTACTTCCCAGGGCTGAGAGAGACTGACTGGCCCCAGGTCACCCAGCTGGCTTTCTTCTTCTGGCAGGACTACAACTCAAAGTCTCCTGGTTTCTAGCCTGGTGCCTTAACCACTACGCCAACTGGCTCTCAAATAAACCTTATCAAATTCCTATCAAAACCTTGGAAAATAAAGAGAATTGGACCTCTATGGGGATGTTGTGATCCTGCTCCTTCTGGAACATTACCCCATCTGCTCTGGCTTTGCTTTCTCCAAAAATTCCTGGAATGGCCCGAGCTTCAAAAAATGCCTCTTCAACTTAAAGCATCCTTCAATGCACATTACTCTCTTTTTTGCTCTCTTGTCTTTGGCAAAGGAAAGGGAGAAACGAAGCATAATTCTTACTTCCCTGACAGCATTCTTGAAGCCTACAAAAGGCAAAATGAAACCCTCAATTTAATACTATAATTAGTTTCCCTTATCTATGGCTTGCTAATAGGAGAACGTACATCAAAATAACGCGTGACTGATCATGTTTAAATACACACAGGTGTTGGAAATAAGCCTTACAACCACAACTTTTTCTGCTATTACCTTTCCAAGGCTTGTGTGCCTTCAATCAAAAAGATGTGGGCCTTTGTAGTTTGAAATTTCATTTTTAAGGAAGGTGGCAAGAGCAAGCCAAACCAAAGGAACTAATTGTTGTTTCTAAATGAGCACGTCCCTGGAGTTTGGACTCAACACTTCGCAAAGGATGCAACCAAGTCCTTGATGCAAAGTGACCCAGCTGATAAAATTCAGCAGGAGACACTCCACCCCAGTCTTTCAAGGAGGCGAGCAGCGAGGTTGCTTTCATAACGTCTCTAAACAGGAAGCCACAAAGAAGATGAATACATTTCCAGAACTGGAATTTGGTCCATTCTACTCCTGATGAAGGGTTTTTATGAGCAACATAAACCATGGCAAGAATGAACTGGATACTCTTTGTCGTTGGGCCATTGTCCTGTTTTTGATTGATTATTCTTGCATATCAGTATTCTTGCAGATTCTATCTGGAAGCTCTTAGTTTACTGTGCCTCCTCTTTAAAAATGCTGGCTGGGGAATTCTGGGAGTTGAAGTCCACACATCTTAAAGTGGCCAGGGTTGAGGTGATAGATACTTGGCCATGCAGCAATGAACCAGCGCCCGGAATGATCTGGAGCAACTGCACACTTCTTTGTTCTGGGGCAGGAAGGCACAAGCCATGCATGGAGCTCAGAAAGTTATTGGTGCATTCTAATGCCATATAAGAGGGAAATGATCAAATTCAGCATGGAATAATCAGGTTCACTGAATTTAATTAGTTTCATTTCACTGTAATTATATTTAAACTAAATTAAATCTCATCCTCTTCTCATGGATGTGATAGATTCAGGTCCCTCTGCTTGCTAGACCAGTGTTCCTTAAAGTGTAGGCCTTGGACCCCTGGGGGTCTCCTAAGACATTCTCAGGGGTCTGCAAAATCAGAATTATTTGCCAGCCTAAGTTGGAAACCAATATAACATTAAAATCCCATCAAACAATCATGAGAAGTGGTAGTGGCAGCGAATGCATTAATTTAATTTTTAATATAGGTAGTCCTCACTTAATGACCACAATAGGGAAAATTGGTTGTTAAGTGGGACAAACATTAAGCAAACCACCATGTGACCAGACCCAATTTTACAACCATTTTTACGATCGCTGTTAAGTGAATCACCCATTGTTAAGCAAATCATATGGTCGTTAAGCGAATCACATAGTCATTAAGCAAATCTGACTTCCCCAATGGATTTTTTTGCTGGAATTTGCTGAATGACCACACAATTTGCTTAACAACTGCAGTGATTCGCTTGACCACCACAAAAAGGATTGCAAATCGTGATCATGTAACCGTGTTGGGGGGGGGTGCGATGGTTTGCAATTATCGTAAGTGCGAGAACATGTTGAAAATCACTTTTTCCAAAGCCGTCATAACTTTGAACTGTCATTAAATGAAGGGTCATTAAGCAAGGACTGCCTGTTTGGTAAATATTGATAAATATAACCCATACAAACAAAAGCTCTTTTGGGGTCCTCCATAAATTTTAAAAGTGGGAAGGGGTCCTGACAAAAAAAAAGTTTAACACTGTGCTAGACCATTTCTCAAAAGAAAGGACATGTCCAGGCAAGTCCAAACCTAAAACTACCTGAATCTACTTTCCAGGCTGAATTAGTCTTGACTAAATTAAGGTAGCACATAAAATAAACGACTGAACACATGGATGCATGCTTCGGAGCACACAGTCCTCTGTCTACTACCCTTTAAAGCTTCTGTGAGTGTAAAAGGCAGGGCCTTTTCATCATCAGTGAGCCCCAGCTTTTAACTGCTGCTTGCGATCCTAGTTTGTATTTTATCTTGTAAAATTTAAACTCTGGATGATCTTTTTATGCATTGAATTGTAATTATATTTTATTATGTTGCTTTAGGGGTGTGTTTGGGTGTGCTTATCTGCAACATATTTACTGTTTTATGTTTTTATTTTGTAAGCAAATTTAAGATTTTTTTCCCCACTTTTCAAGACAATATGACTATTCTAATAAATAACATCTAATAAAGTGACTCTGAAAGAGCTTTTTTATGGTCTTATGACATACGGCAAATAGTTAAAATAAATTTACCGTTAGCTGGGCCTCATAAAAAAATCTAAGTCTGCTACCCTTGTTGTCTCTTTTGGCAGGAAAATCTATAGGTTAATGATGCTTTGGCAAAAACAGTTTCCTTCAAAATCTGCAGAGAAGGTTTTCTGGAGCTGTTTCTTGCTGGAAGAAGATATCAGCAAAGAACTGGCCCTTCTCTAGTTTTTCTCCAATACAAAAGGGAAAAAAACTGATATGTAAATGGAAATGTTTTATCGTTATTTTTGGTATCAGCTGCAATCATCAGATAGAAAGTAAAACAAATCGAACCCTTCAAACTGACAGTGTTTCAGGCTTGCTTGCCAAGAATGTTCAACACTTTCCCATCTTGTGAATGCAAATTGACAGATATCTTTGCTGGCTGTTGAGAAATATCAACAGACTACATTGAAGAAATGGGATTTGTGAGTCAGGACACCGTGTAACCGATCCCTTTCTCTCTCTTACATTTTAGGAAAACTCCAATGTTGCACAAAATTTACTTTGTGCTTAAAGGTTAGTGGGTGAGCCGAAGAAGAGTCTTCCTTTGACTTCAGAGGCAGAAGAAATATAGTGGTTAGACAGGAGTGATACACTAAAAATGTGTTTAACTACAGAATTCATTAACAGACATTTATCAATGGTTTATTTAACTAAGGTTTTTTTGAGTAAGGGATAGTTGTCTTGGTTCATGTATTATGCTTTGCTGTAAACCAGGTTTTGTGGACTGTCATGGCTAGGTCAACCCTAAACTAATTATATCATTGCTTAAGTAGGTCACTCAGTAACTTTGGATTAATCTAAGCTTCATTTGTGGGTTCTTCTGAGTGTAATGTGTCAAGAAAAAGAAAGATAATATTGCTTATTCTCTGAAATGGGCTTGGAAGGATATGTTACAGTGTATTTATCAAGAGGTAACTTCAAGTATTCCTTCAGGTGAATGATGGGAGACTCCAATAACAGATAATAATATCAATAACAGAAACCCTTCTTCACACAGCACGTAGCTTAATTATGGAATTTACAACCCCAAGATGCTTCTGCTAATTTTAAAAATACATAGAGTCTATTGGTAGTTACTGTTCATTATATCAGAGGCAGTGTGCATGGTCAGGACTAGCTGGTCATTAATGAAACAGAATGCTGGCTTAGATAGACCTCTGGTATATTCCATCATGGTCCTTTTGAGATCCTTGTATTCCATTTATTTGATAGCATGGAAATTATCCTTGTATTCCACATCTATTTGATAGCATGGAAAAGAAAGCAGGAACAGCAAAGGCATATCTACAATGTTAATTATAGATGAATTAACCATAATTAGTAGTTCATGCAGTTTAAAGCTCATGAACATTCTGCAATAGCATAGACCAGTGATTCTCAAAGTGTGGTCTAAGGAGCCCAGGGGGTCCCTGAGACACTTTCAGGGGGCCCACCAAGTCAAATAAATATTTTAAAATTACTCCATTTTCATTTCTAAAACAGTAAATAGCGAGAGACATAACCCACATAAACCAAAACTCTTTCAGGTCCTTGTTCATTTTTAAGAATATGAAAGGGTCCTGAGGCCAAAATGTTTGAGAACCTCTGGCACAGACGTTCAAGAAATCAAAAGCTACGTGATCCATTCATATGTTTCTTTTCAGTTTTGAAGGAGAAAATCAGTTTTCCTCTATGCAGCCCACAAGCTGATTAGCTACAGGATGTTTATGACCATTGCTGCCTGGCCCTTCCCCTCTTCCCAGGTGCAGTGCCACAGTATATAGCTATATATGGTATGTGCCACGAGGCTGTTCCGAAAAAGACATTGTCCTCTTCCTCAATCCCCCAGCTGTAATCTCTACGGACCTTTGATCTCATGCAGCAACTATCTTTAACACAGATTTGCAGTATATTATAAATCCAATTTATTTCACTAGCTACTTCACAGGGCAGAATGAACAACCAAGCAGATATCCAGATACAAATGAACTGTTCTGTTTAGGAATAAAAAGACGTCTTATTTGTGAAAATGTATGATGTGACTATTCTTTTTTTTCTTTTTCTTTTCATGGCAATCTGTCTTGCACCTTCCCAGGAGAACAGTGATCTCGGCACTGACTGGTTCTTCTTTGCAGCATTTCTTGGAATGACCGTGTGATTGTGCAATGTTGTAAGACCTTGCAGCAAGTTCAGGAATTGCTGCAAAGGAGAATAAGGAGAATAGGACTGCAGAGAGCCCAGCACTGCTGGGAAACTGTGGGGCACTTTTGTTGTGAAAGAAAGAACAGCAGAAGAACCTCAGACACATTGTACAAGCTCAGAAGGGTGTCAGATTTATTTCACTCCAAGGAAGACTAGCTGGACTGAATTCCTGTTATCTTCACCTTACTCCACATCTTCCAAGCAAATCACAGAAGGAGAGCTGGCAAATCTTAAAGAAAAAAAAAAAAAAAGGATATTCCAACTGTCATGGAAACATTACTTTTTGGGAGATGAGTTGAATCAAGCTTGGGAGTAGAATTTGATTTAGATGGGTTGCCACCCCCTAAAATGTTAGGATCCCCTCTTAGTTTATCGAATGAAACTTCCTCTTGGATGTTATTGAGGTAGCAGTGTCTTAAGCAACTTTAGCTACCACAGGAAATGGGTCCCTAATTTCCTGACTGTATAAGCTGTTCTCTGGAAAAGGCTGTAATGCTGGGAAAGGTGGAAGGAAAGAGAAGAGGATGACCAGCAGCAAGATGGAGGGACTCAGAGGTGATGAGTGCACCATTGGGAGACATGAAAGAACAGGTTAGGGCTAAATCGTCTTGGAGCAACTAGTTCAGTGTTGTCCAAACTTGGCCACTTTAAGATGAGTGGACTTCAACTCCCAGAATTCCCCAGCCAGCCATGCTGGCTGGGAAATTCTGGGAGTTGAAGTCCACTCATCTTAAAGTGGCCAAGTTTGGACAACACTGAACTAGGTGGTCACTAGGAGTCAAAAATGACTTGATGGCACATAATCAATAAGCTATCAGTCTGTGGACAGCCTGCCACATGAAGTGGTGAAATTTGGGTAATTTCATGGGAGGTCTTCCTTTGGATAAATCCTGGGATTTGATTCCCTAAGACCCATTTGCCTTCTTTGGTTTGTGATGGCACACTAATAGGACCAACGACCCCCAAGGATTTTTCTCCCTGCTTCCACATTTGATTTTCATTTTTCTGTGATTATGAACTGAGCTCTGTGATTTACCTACCTGCTATAAAGTCATCAGCAAGAGATAGCACTTGGTTTAGAGCGATACTGTTTTGAGACCTAGGAAGACATTGGAAAGGACAATACAATCCTTTCCAAGTTTAAGGGATGACAACAGCCAAGGAGATGTATTCTGCCTTGACTGCTGGGACAACAGCTTCTGTTTTGCTATTGGTTGGTTTTGATTTACTTTGCTCTACTTATGTGTGAGCAGCTTCTTTTGCTGATATCAGAAAGGGATGGGAGGGGGAGGATTCCATGGAAGAAATGCTGATCACCCAGAAATGCACAATATATGGTTACCTTGTAAAATATTGCACTTAATTAATTTTATAGCCTGTGGCTGGCTGCCAACACAGGTCCTCCTTTTAAAATTCAACCTTGCTAATGCCTTGTGGGAATGTGGATACCTTTACTCTACACTTTGGAGTAGAGCTCAGGTAGGAGGGCTGCAATTCAGTGGATGAGCATGTAGGTTGTACCCAGACACAGTTGCAGATTCAATGGAGGGACTGCTGAGACTTGAACAAGGAGCTTTATGCAACAGTACACAGTTGTCCCAACTGATGAGATACCCTTTGGGTATCTTGCAGCCTCTGTACAGGCTAGTACCATGTACACACACATACACACAGACTTGATGGTTTTTCTTACCCAATGTCATTCAAATGGATGAAAGACAATATGCTTCTGAAATTTCTTCAAAGGAGCAAAGAACATTGGTGAATTTTCTCATGGGTGAATGTTGCTCTTCTAGCACTTAGTTAGAACGTTCCCAAAGGTTGTGTCTCTTGTCTTTCACTGAAGAGACTTCCTCCAACAGGGCTCAGTGGGGCTTCTCACATTGCAATTAAATTCCAAGGAAAGATAGTTTCAGATTGGAAACTGGAAGCAACCAGGAAGGCATCCGAGTAACGGAAAGGCGTGTAACTGAAAACAGTGTCATTGAGAAACCTACCACCTTCAACAAGTAAACTCATACCCCCGTGAGAAATGAGAAATAAATTCTCACTTGCCTTAAAACAGTGTTTCTCAGACTTGGCAACTTTAAGAGGTACGGGCTTCAACTCCCAGAATTCCCCAGCCAGCAAAGTTTGAGAAACACTGCCTAAAAGGAACAAAACAGAAAAATACCAGTCTGAAACCAAAATATAAAAAAAATTAGCCCTCCTTGCCTACCTCCCTTTCTCAGTGCTTAGCAGGCTCTTGGAGGAGGTTCTTTTGCAAGAGACTTTTACATTATTAAATTCATGATTTGAACTCAAGGTTTTCAAATTGTACTTTAATCGTAAGCAGTGACCTCTATGGGAGAGCAAGTCAAAAAGATCAAGATGATGGTGACAGCAGTGCAACTGAACCCCCTCCCCTTTTCTTCATGCATCAATGTTGCACACATGTACAAATGGGGAGTAGTTTCTGTTGCAATGATTGCCATCTTGACTTTTCAACCTCTCCCCCCAATGTACGATGCTGCTCATAAGTTGTCTGCCCAGTGCTGAAGACATAAACCATGTCAAATATTTGCCTGCCTGCCTTCTCCACATTCTTCAAGAACCTCAGACCAATTTAAAACAAGCTTGCTATAGAACATTTTGGAGAAAGTTGTCACCTTATTAAGAGATGTAAATTTAAAATTGCTAAAGCTTTAGATCATGGAGAAATACGTCTTGATACCTGACTCCATTGTAGCTTTTGTATGTACTTGGACTGTCTTCATTCTTATAAATTGGTGAATAAAGGACCAAAAAAAAAAACCCAGCTGATTCAGGGTACAATAATTAGAGAAACAAGCAAAACGGGGAAGAAAAAGAATTCTTTTTCCTTGGGACAATGGGAGTGGAAAAACTTCATGTAAGCAGGACTTCAAAGAGAACATATAAGGAGAAAATCAGCAAGGGAAAAAATCTTTTGAAGTGAATTTCATGGTTCTGAAAGTTTCATAAAACAGACTAATACAAGTATGGGAGAATACTCTTGGAGCTTTACTTAGGTTGAAGCTTCCCCATTTCCACCAGTTCCGAGCAATGCTTACAGCATATGAATAGAACTGTTTCATCCAAAAGTTGAATGACAAATACAAATAGGGTGGTGCTGTTTAGTAGTTCTTGATGCTCCACCCACTTGCTTCTTTCTTCTGTTTCCTGGATAATGAATGGATCTGTTTTCTCACATCACAAATTGTATCTGAAGGAAACTGATAGTTTGCAGGTGCAGAACCTATAGCATGGAAGCTACTGTATGTCTGAATCAGAACAGCACCAAACCAATCTATACTTCTGAAGGTGCTGTGCTAGATTAAATTGACCAAAATAGGATTTAAACATTAAATATGCAGAGAGGAAATTATGTTTTTAAATATGCATTTGGAAAGAAAATGTGGATTAAATATATTTAGGTATTTTGAAAGATGTAAGGAAACCGTGAGCATTGTAGGAGATTTAAGGAAAGTTTGAATTAAGAGATTTTAAGGAGAATTAAGTAAGAAATTGAAGGAAATATAAGAGTTAAGGAAACAGTGAAGCAGACTAACCTCTTGTCTTTGCTAATTTCAGTGTTGTGCTTCCTGCTTAATTGATCATTCTTCTTTTAAATTGTTGCACTATAAGCCTTTTATATTATAATGGCCGTGTAGTAGCCTTTACTAGAAGAAACAAGACATAAATATTTATACAAATTAGCAGAAGAGAAATTATTTGGGATGTTACATAATTCTTATTGATGAATGAACCCATGTTAATTGTAGCTTATTCAACAGATCACAATTAAGCAAACTTCGTGATTCTACAATTCCACCACCTTGTTCAATGTCTGTGCCCCTATTTGAATATATACAGTATTCTGGTACAACAATTCAGATTGATGGGTCAGTTCCCCCAGTTTCTAACTTTGATGCACAGCTCTATAAATGCATCTTTATCTCTTTATGAAAGCCACAGCTTTCATGCCAATTTCCATTCAGTTTCCTGGTTGGTTGCAACTTTCTGTAACAGAAATGATTCCAGACAGGATCTTAATCTTAATGAAATTTTGGGGAAGGAATATGTGCATAAGACTAATTCAATAACTGGTTATATGAAGTATTTCCATTCCATTATTACTGAAAAGGACAATCAAAAAGAAAAAGAAAGATCCTCCCCCTTTTCTTTAGTGCCATAAATGCAAATTTAGACCAGAACTTTATATCTTACATAACAATTTCAGTGCATTAATTTATCTACCCACTCTCATTTATTTAAACTAAATTCAGGGCAAAAATCCAATCCAGGATGCAAAATAATATTTCTTTGTGGGAAACTTCAATCACCAGTCACTGTATTATTTTACTTTTCTGCCAGTAGCACATTCCTATGAATGCAACTTAGCTTTTCTAAAAAAATATGTGCCATTGTCAAAGCCACCTTGAGATGTCTATTAAAAACACAATACAGAGATGTGCTTTTACAAAACTCCATATGCCCTCAACCCATTTCACACAAAAGATCCCCAAAATTTTGAAACTGTAGCAAACAGATTACACCAAAAAGCTGGTGCGGGCAGAGAGGCTCCCTTCACTTCTGCTGCAGGTTCAGGAGGTAGTTAGGACAAGGCATTCTTTCATAACTTCAGCCTTTCTATCTGCAGTAAAGGACAATCATAAGACTGACCTATCTTAGGCATGTGAAGATTGATTATGTGCCACCAAGTCGTTTTTGACTCTTAGCGACCACATAGATAGATTTTCTCTATGTTGGTCTCCCTAACCTGGTCTTTCAGGTCTTCCAACAGTGTCCTCATAGCAACTGTAACAGAGTCTCTCCACCTCACTGCTAGTCATTCTCATCCCTTTCCTTCTGCCTTTCCCAGCATTAGAGCCTTCTCCAGAGAACTGGATTCTTCACATAACATATCCCAAATAGGATAATCTGAGCCTGGCCATTTGTGCCTTGAGTGAGAACTCTGGGTTGATTTGTTCAATGATCCATTGTTTGCTTTCCTGGCTGTCCACGGTATTGTCAGGAGTCTTCTCCAACACCAAAGTTCAAAGCCATTGATACTCTTCCTATCCTGCTTCTGCGCTACACTGTCGATCCTGCATCTGAAGAACTTTGAGGATAACATCACGGGGATCATGGCATACTTGTTACTAATCTCTAAATCTACATTCTACCAGTCTATCAATGAGCAAAAGGTTCTGCTCCCATTCACATTACCCCATAAGAAGCCTGAGAGGGTGGTCAGCATGCAAGAGTATATCTGCTGCAAGGTCACCCATGGTTAACTGAGACTTGAACCTATTTCTTCCAAAGCTGGTTATACCTATGGGATGAAGCCATGTGGTTTGCTTGATTTTTGCTTAGCATAAATCCAACCATTGTGCTTCATAAACCAAGGTTTATAGATCTTGTCAATTCTGGGTTATTCAATGAATCAAGATTAGAGTTTACAATGGCTTAGCAAAATAGGTGCTATACTTCTTTTTCCTCTGAACTATCCACTCCCTTTGAAGGAAAAATATCTTCTTTTGTTCAGCTGCTTTACTCTGTTTGCTGGTGGCTGCAAAACTTCCAAAACACCCATCATGTCTTCTCCTTCTCCTTCTCCTTCTCCTTCTCCTTCTCCTTCTCCTCCTCCTCCTCCTCCTCTCCACCTGTTTCAAGGTGTAGCTTTTATAAGCAACTCTGCCATGCTGATGCTGGGGGGAGGCTCAAATGGGAGGGGAAGAAGGCAGTGCAGGTGCCTGCAATTTTTCTAAGCAGCCTGCTCTTCTACAACCACAATAGTTTGTAAGATACCAATTTAATACTGAAACATACCATCACTGGCCTAGGAGATATTTCTGATGCTTCTATGGCTAGGCTTCTCTGCCTACCCCTTTGTTTGTTTAATTGGTTTACATCCTGAAAATCAATTGCTGATTTTTCTCCACGACAATAAGGCAGCATACATGGGGCTACCTCTTCACTTTATCCTTACATCAGTTTGGGCTGAGAGACCCCAACCAGCCCAAAGTCACCCAGTGAGCTTCCATGGCTGAAGGTAGACTGGAGTCTGGGTCTCCCTGGCAGCCTAATAATCACAAAGCCATTCTGGCCTTTGCAGCCTGTTATTTTTGCTGGCAATGGAATACTGTGCCCTGTTAGAGCTTTTCGCAGTGGTGATGTTTGAGGTTCAGCCACATCTGAAAAGCCAAAGATTCTCCAACCTTTTCTTCAGGTCCTATTGGCTCTGGGCTTCACTGAGCAGGACAGTAACTTTTGATCAAGAATAGAGAGTCAAGAGTTTTCTGGACTCATATTTGGTTTTCCTTTTCTGACCATGTGGCCAAAAATCCATAGAACAGTTTCCTGTTGGTTTCATGTGGAAAAACAATAAAATGGTTGGGTAAGGCTACAATAGGCACAACATAATATAGAAGAAAGCAGTGGGCAAAGTCAGAAAAGTGGCCCCAATCACATGAACAATGATTCATATGCATTTTGATCACCAGCCAGCCTATTTCAAATGATGGCCTCTCAGAAGGTGGACTAAGCCCCCAAATACTATGTTTTCTCTCCCCTGCCCATCAAAGCTTGCCATTTTGTTTTAAAGGATAGTTTCAACTGTGCTTACTTAATGAAATGTTCTTAACTAGTAATTTATTATAGTCATTAGTTATTTTAAGAACTATTTATATGACGTTTCCAGCACTGGGGTAAAAGGCCATTAAAAAAAAAAAGCATGTTAAGCAATATATATAGTTGGGTTTGCAATTCATTAGTTAAGAGACATTATTGTCTTTGTATCTTTGTAAATTTATGTGTTCTGAAATCCATCGCTTCAGGGATGCTGGATAAAAGCAGAGCAAAATGATTTGATTCTCTCCGGCCCCTCTTTGTGTCTCATGCCACCTATGAAAACTAATGGAAAATAGTTAATTTTTGACTATTGTCATGGACTTCTGGGAAGGGATGTCCCAGAAGTCCATGACAATAGTCCCCATAGTCCCAATAGATGGGACAGTCCCAAGAGCCCCTGAACCCAAAACTAGTAGGGGAGGCTGTTCCAAGTTCATTAGCTGCAGTGCCCCATACGTGGATACTCAAATCAAAAAGCTCAAATCTGAGCTATAGATGGAGACTTTGAGAAGGTAGACATCCTCCAAAGCCAGGGTGCCCAGAGAGTTCAGTTATAGGTAAAACTCCTTCAGAATAATAGATCTACTCAAGATTCAGATCTACTCCTAAGTAGCATTTTAAGGCAGTTAGCCCTTGACAACAGCAATTACCCCCAAATTACAGAGTACACAGATAGAAGCATGAAAATCTTCTCTAGAATCTAGAGAAGATCCAGTGCTGGATACAAAATCCAGTGCTTCTGTATCTCTCTTGCTGTTCTCCTGCTGTATCCTGGTCACCCAGTTCTTGCTATTTCTTTGTGCCTGAACCTTTGGACCTTTTTGATCATTTTCTTTACTTTGCGGCTTGATACTACTTCCTAGTTTCTGTCCTGTCCTTTTTGATAAACCTGAGGCAGCCTCCATTGGTTGCCAAACTTTACTCTTCAGGATGACTTCCTATTGCCTCTGGGAGATGACTGTCAATTGTTATTTGGCCCTGAATTTGTCAATCAGAACTGTCTTAAGAGAGATCACCTATCAATTGGTGATGCCAGAGCTGGGCTGTCTACATATCTACATTAAGACACAGAAGTATAAATTCATATTGCTAAGCTGGAGTTTAGAGCCAGTTTGGTGTAGTGGTTAAGGCACCAGGCTAGAAACTGGGAGACCATCAGTTCTAGTCCTGCCTTGGGCATGAAGCCAGCTGGGTGACCTTGGGCCAGTCCCTTTCTCTCAGCCCCAGGAAGAAGGGAAAAGCTAGCCATTTCTGAAAACCTTGCCAAGAAAATTGCAGGGATTTGTCCAAGCAGTTGCCAGGAGTCAACACTGATTTGAAGGCACCCTCCCCCCCCCCCAAAAAAAAGCTGGAATCTGAATCCAGGAAGAAGTAAAACTTGGAGGGACCTAAATATGAGCTCCTTTTCTTCTTCCTCCTCCTTCGCTTGAGTTTATTTATTTATTTATTTATTCATTCATTCATTCAATTTATATGGCTGCCCATCTCAAATACATAACTCTGGGTGGCATTGGCAGGAATGACTATACAATAGCAGAAGAGAGAAAAATGATAAGAAAGGGCAAGTGTGAGAAGGAGGATAATCATCTAAAGGAGAAATAGATAATGCACAATTTAAAGGCTTTCAATGCCAACATAATCCTTTTTTTCCCTGAGATATTTAGGCCATAATTGCCTAATTATGCTTCCACAATGCCTTTTTCTATTACTGCTGAGTTTTGGTACCTGACACTAATTTTTCTACTGACACTAATGAAGACATGACAATGCACCTATTGGTACTGCACAGGACTCTTTAATTACTTGTCTGGAAAAGAGAGATAATGTCTTATCATTTCCCAAGGGGAAGTCACCCTGTCTCATTCTGAGAGATAATCACCCATAGCCCAGGAGAAAAATATACCTTATAAAAGTCCAGTGTGCAAGTATGCTTCCTTTTAGAGTTTTCCACATGTCTATATGTGCTTTATGTCTCTGTTACTACTACTGCATATATCTCACTAAGTTGCTTAGTTTCTGTAAGGACGATACCATTTCAAATTGTGTGTGTGTGTGTGTGTGCGCGCGCGCATGCGTGTGTATTGGGGGAAGCATGATATACTTTTCCAGGTTTTGTGTAATCCTGCATTAAAATATTTCTAGGCATACATTCTGGACATCAAAAAAGCAGATTTTAATAAACTCAAAGCTACGTTAAGTAGTGTTACATGACTAGAATTGCTAATAGGAAGAAGAGGTCAAGATGGTGGATGTTCCTAAAGAAGGAGATAGTAAAAGTCCAATTGAAATACAATTCCAATGGGGCCAAAATAGAACACAACAGAAGAACTCAGCCTTTACTTCATTTCTCAATTGCCATTTTTTTTTTACTCACAGACTTGACTATAGTTTGAATTAATGTACTCATCAAACATGCAGGCATAATTTGTCAAAAAGACACTGAATGTTCCTGGTCATAATCTTACCCAAATTTTATTTCTTTACAGCCTTCTGTGTGTTCAAAGACTGGCCTGGCTTGTTTATTTTGAGAAATCACATGTCCAAAATACTAGTATCCATCAAAATCTAAGCTGACAGCTGCTGTCCGTGGTGCTGCAACTCATCTGCCTGGGTTTTTTTTTTTTTTTAAATTTCCTTGACTCTTCCCATCATGGGGGTGGGGCTATTTAAAGACATAAACTTCAGTATATTTTTAAAAATTGTTCTGATAATTTATTTTCATTATACTCTCATCTGAGGATTATTTAACAATTAAGTATTGTTGATTTGTTGTAAGATTCCAAACAGAGAGCCAGTTTGGTGTGGTGGCTAAGGTGGTGGACTAGAAATTGGGAGCCAGTCCCTCTCTTTCAGCCCAACCTGCATCACAGGTTTGTTGTTGGGAAAATAGGAGGCAGGAACATTATTTAGGCCATCTTGACTTGTACAAAATAAACATGGAATATAAATCTAGTAAATAAAACAGATATGCTAAGAAAGCCCTACATAAATGCTAAGTAGTAGGATGTTGTTTTTAATATTTAGTCAAATAATGCCATGATTAGTAAATAAAATAATCCTACTCCTAAAATGAAATGAGAAATGTAGGTGAGAAAAACAAATAGAAGGAATAATGAGAAAGGAAAAGAAATAAAAGTCCATAATTACTTTTATTGAGTGCTTGAAAGTGCTCATAGCATTCAATGCACTATTGAGAACAATCAATACAACATAGTTGTAAACTGGTTAGTGGTACAGATTGAAGCTGAAACACAAGCCCGCTTTAGGCATGAAGGAAATTGGTGACACTATGCTTGCGTTTCGGGAGAGGAACGACCAATGTATTAAGCTGCCTCCCTTTAAATTGTCTCCATGGGCAGAGGACAATTGCTTGTAGTTGGAAATAGCCTTTATCCATTGAAGATTTTCATGTGATTGAGGATTTTGATTTTCCAGAGTCTGCATACTGGGAAAGCTTGCATGGATAAAGGAAGTTCTCCACATGGGGCACCTGGAAGGAATGCAAGAATGTTACATTTATCCTGCTCTCCCTAAACATGAGTATATTGTCACAATTTCTTGAATCCCAGAAAAGCAGTTATTGTCTCCTGCCTCAGATTATTTAGGGGAAGAAGTGGCAGGGAAGCAGATTTCTAGAAAAATCTACATATTGTTTAAAGTATTTCTATGTTGTCTATTCTCTTAACCACTCAGGGTGATTACCACTCAGGCTTCTAAAATGTAATGAAAACAGACATAGAGTTAAAACAAGCCTCAACATGATCTTAAAATAAAACAGCACTGCCTATTTTATAAGAAATAAGGTGTTCCAACCGTTGAAACAATTTAAAGGCCTGGGTAAACAAGTATTTTGAGTTCCCTCCTAAATTATACGGAAAAGGAGGCTTGTTTTCAGCCCAAAGGTGGTTTGTGCATTGTGACCCACAAAATTCAGCCCACAAAATTTGCCACATTAATGAATTAACAGAATGGGGGGGGGGGGTCTGGACTAGAGTAGCTGATCCTGTACATAGCTAGATTCTATATTGTCTAAGACATTGTACACTGTTGTGAACTCCTTAAGTTGGACTCAGAAGGCAGAGAGCAACCAGTGAAGTGCAAGTGGGATAGTGTGGGAGGCATCACTCATCCCCCTTGCTGCTGCATTCTGGGCCCACTGAAATTTCCAGACTATCTTCAAGCCTGCTCCCAAAACGGTGCTTTATAATAATCCTAATTTAAGATTACTAGTGCATGCATCACCTCACTGAGGTTACTGGTGCTTGCATCACTCAGATCACTCTCCTTTGGTTAAGGACACACTTGGTTTCTCAGCCAACGATGATAAAAGTCTCTCTTTGCCACTAGTGTTACAAAAGTCTCCAGCATCAATACTAAATCCAGAAGGACTCAAATCAGATCCTTAAGGGAACGTGCAAGCCAGACTAGGACAGGAAGACTGCCTTAGAGGTGGTGATCTCTTCCCTTTTGCACACTTACTGCCATGTAATATCTGGTCTGCAAACAAGTGGATTTATGCCTACCCAGCCAGAGAAGGGTTCTGGATGATGTGGGTGTTTTTTTCCCCCCCCATCTTCCTTTTGCAGTATATAGTGAGGAGGAAAAGGGTGTGACCCAGGGAGATGGACAAGGCCAATTTCACAGATGAAAAGAACCATTTTCTCCTACCATCTGCAGTCAGGTTCCTGCCATCTGCATTAATGGGATGGTGATTGAACCTCCACATGGAGAGGGCTAATGAGGCTACTTGATAGTTTAAGCAAACTGTATCTGCCCACGCAGTTGGGAGTGGGGAAGAATCATCTCTTCCTAAGTGCCTGGCAAGGTAAGTCACCGTATCAGTCCACATACATCAGCCATTTATCCAAATGCTATCATTATGCTATAAAGAGCTCTTCTTTTTTGGATCATCTCTGTGATCAGCTGCTGCCAACAAAGGGTTCTGTAGCTTGTGGGAAAGAGCAGGGTATGATTACACCAGAGGCGAGGAATGTTTAGTACTTTAGTCAGAAACTGGAAACTCACCCAAATCCATTTACTTGGATTTGGTGGCAGTGCGATAAAAACACTTCACGAGGACTGGCCTTGATGAGAACTATTTAAGAAGAAATGCTTCCTGCCTAAGCAAAAGCTTAGAGATGCAACCTGTCATGACGCACAACTAGATTTCACCAACAAACCATCTTTCCGGTCAGGAAGCCAAGTCAGATCTCAGCTCCCAGCTTCCCAGTCCAGGAGTTAAAGTGTTTGCCATTGCCTGCTTCCTAGGGCTGAGAGAGAGTGACTGGCCCAAGGTCACCCAGCTGGCTTTGTGCCTAAGGCCAGACTAGAACTCACGGTCTCCTGGTTTCTAACCCAGTGCCTTAATCAGTACACCAAACCTCTTGTAGATTCTTATAAAACCCTTGCTATTATTGGTTGTTGAGAGCCAACAACTGCTAGAATGTGCAGCAAGAAGGCCCTGGAATAGGAATGGAGCCAGGTCAAAATGGTGACTTGTTTGGGACTTCCATTTTTCTTCAAAACAAAAGACCTGTGAGGAAGCTAGACTGAAATACAGTCACTGGCCCAAAGTTACCCAAAGTCCATTGGTTAGGGTTACAGTTGGCTGCTCTGTACCATTCTTCTTCTTCATTTTTAGTTCTCCATGCCATGTGGTCTAGAAACTGAATTCTACATTCCATAGCCAAGGGGAGCAGGGGACATTCCTGATTTTTTTTTTTTAGTTCATACTCCAAGACCTGCTTCCCCCTTTTAAATAGGGACTGTAATTTCATCTTAGCACACCAAGCAAAATTTTGTTGTGGTGTGGACTGCTAGCATGACTTCTTTTTCCATTTCCAAGATAATGGTTGCTTGTAAATTACAGTCTGCTCTGAGTTTTGCGATAATGACCTATTACTGCCTCTTGAAATGGTAAGATCAGTGCCTTTCTAAGTAGCCAATTCCTGGTTGCATTAATGGAACTGAAATGACTTTTTTATCAGGATTGAACCTGGTTGTTATAAAGTTCAGCTGCCTTCAGAGACCGTTAAGAGGAATCCTAGCTGACTCTTCAACTTCTTCACCACCATCAAGAGAAATTACCTAAGTAGGCAAAGACTGGATCTGTGGAATGCAACAGGAAGCCTTGGGCTGAAAAAAAAAAATGAAATTGCAGGCTTGCCTATATTCTGAGGAAGATTGAGGATTTAGCTTTAGTCCATATGTTCAAGTTGGCTGACCAGATTCATATTTCCCAGAATAACAAGTAAAAGAATAATGATATTTTTCAGTTTGCACACTTATGAAAATTTGTGATCCAGTTCCCAGCTTAAACACATTATCTCAGTAGGTATTTTGTGGGAGAAAAAAGTTAAACATCATGCAAATTTGTCTTTGTTTTACATTCTCCATCTGTTGAAGGAATGGGATGAAGCAGATTGATGGACAAAATTAAAGAACTGTTGAGTTGGAAGTAATCTTAGAAGTCACCTAGGCTAACCCCCTGCTTGGTGCAGGATCTGAAGGCAGATTGGCTGGCACAGCCAATATTTATTTATCTGACTGATTTATATCCACACATTTCTATTCTGGTGAGTATTCAAGGAGGCCAGCAAAACATAAGCACAAAAGAATATAAACAGTTCAAAACACAGATTGAAATTAACATTAACATAGACACTACAAGGATTTAGCAATTAAAACAAGGTAGGGAAAGGATGCAGACAGAGCTTCTGGAATTCTTTCCAACCTTTTTACCAGCAGCCACCATAGGAGGTGTCTGTAGTTTATTTTATGAAGTGTTGTCTGTGTGTGTGTGTCTATTGTGCACGGGGAAGCATAGGGTGGTGTTAGCCCTGTGAGATAATCCAGACAAGAAGCACAACCAGGAGCACTAGCTTTATCTTTATTGTAAAATTACATTAGCAGAATCCTGCAAGACTGAAAGTCTTTCTCCCCTCTTTTCCCTTTATTCTCCAGAAAACTAGGGAGAGCCCCTTCTGAAATGCTTCTCATGCCTTCCTTCCTTCTATGGGGTGAGATACCTTTGACACCCCAGTTGTCCAGTCTGTGGCTCTCCCTTCTGTCTCCCAAGGTCATTCCCACAGACCATTACAGGTGGGCTGTGTATGCTCTGCTCTGGGTTACATGACTGGCAGGCAAGGGTGCTTAGAACAGAAGAGTCACCAGTATTCTGCACTGCCTCTCCCATACGGATGCATGAGAGTTTTTCTCTGCAGTCCCCAGCTTCTGCTAGTTCATTTTTGAACTCCATCTTACTTTTGCCAGTTTCTACACCCACACCAAACATGGTGCAGCTAAGTTTAGTTTGTGAAGAGTAATCCTGAGGATGGAGATGCAGACTCAGAGTTCCACCCCTATTTACATAATTCCTTTCCAACATACTATTGGAAGGTTGGAGAGAAGGAAAAGAAGGTAGAATTCATAGATCACCCGAAAAATCAATATGTGGTCCAGGGAAGGGACACGGACCTGTCCATTTTACATCTTCCCCAAATCATTTGCCTCCAGCTTCCAAAAATTAACCTACACTTGTAAGGAGAGGTCCACCTTATCACATTTGTATTATCCTAATCTCAGCATTTCATATTTCAGTTATGTATGAGAAAATAATAAAAATGTTTCAAAAATTAACTTTTGGCTCTTGGTTTCAGTACGGAAATTAAAGTTAGACATATAGCAGGAATATAAATAGACCTGAAAGAGCTGTAGTATCCCTCCAGTTTTTTCCCCAAAGGTTTTCCAAAAGGTAACTATCAATGTTTTGCAGAAAACAGCAACAAGAACAAGAACAAGAACAAAATAATATAAAAACAATCAGAAACAGATTTTGGAAATGCATCTTAACGACTACACCATATTATTTTATTATCAAATAAGTGTTCATGGATTATGTCAACTTCATTAGAACTGTGGAGCACTTAGCAATGAATGATGGCCCATCAGGAGCTCCAATTCTGCACTTAAGTATTGGATTAAATTTCTTGGTGGTCTGTTCATTATGATGAGGGGTAGATAATAAGATCCCCTTCATGGATCACTGCCTTGTCGTGGCGAAGGGGCTTGCGTAACTCAGTGAAGCCATGAGCTATACCGTGCAGGGCCACCCAAGACGGACAGGTCATGACAGAGAGTTCTGACAAAATGTGGTCCACTGGAGAAGGAAATGGCAACCCACTCCAGTATCCTTGCCAAGAAAACCCCATGGACAATGTTAAAAGGCTAAAAGATATGACGCCGGAAGATGAGCCCCTCAGGTCGGAAGGTGTCCAATATGCTACTGGGGAAGAGCGGAGGGCATTTCCAAGTAGCTCCAGAAAGAGTGAAGCGGCTGGGCCAAAGCCGAAAGGACGTTCAGCTGTGGATGTATCTGGAAGCGAAAAGAAGGTCCGATGCTGTAAAGAACAATATTGTATAGATACCTGGAATGTAAGATCTATGAACCAAGGCAAGCTAGATGTGGTCAAACATGAGATGACAAGACTGAACATCGACATCTTGGGAATCAGTGAACTGAAATGGACGGGAATGGGTGAATTTAATTCGGGTGACCATTATATCTACTACTGTGGGCAAGAAACCCTTAGAAGAAATGGAGTTGCACTCATAGTCAATAAGAGAGTGGGAAAGGCAGTAATGGGGTACAACCTCAAAAACGACAGAATGATCTCAGTGCGTATCCAAGGCAAACCATTCAATATCACAGTCATCCAAGTCTATGCCCCAACCACTGATGCTGAAGAAGTTGAGGTTGACCGCTTCTATGAAGACCTACAACATCTTCTAGAACTAGCACCAAAAAGATGTCCTTTTCATCATAGGGGATTGGAATGCTAAAGTAGGAAGTCAAGGAGTAATCGGAATAACAGGCAAGTTTGGCCTTGGAGTACAAAATGAAGCAGGGCAAAGGCTAATAGAGTTCTGTCAAGAGAACAAGCTAGTCATAGCAAACACTCTTTTCCAACAACACAAGAGACGACTCTACACATGGACATCACCAGATGGTCAATACCGAAACCAGATTGATTATATACTTTGCAGCCAAAGATGGAGAAGCTCTATACAGACAGCAAAAACAAGACCAGGAGCTGACTGTGGCTCAGATCATGAGCTTCTTACTGCAAAATTTAGGCTTAAATTGAAGAATGTAGGGAAAACCACTAGACCACTCAGGTATGACTTAGATCATATTCCTTGTGAGTACATACTGAAGGTGATGAATAGATTTAGAGGATTAGATTTGGTAGACAGAGTGCCTGAAGAACTATGGACGGAGGTCCGTAACATTGTACAGGAGGCAGCAACTAAAACCATCCCAAAGAAAAAGAAATGCAAGAAAGCAAAATGGCTGTCTGATGAGGCTTTACAAATAGCTGTGGAAAGAAGGAATGCGAAAAGCAAGGGTGAAAGGGAAAGATATAAGCAACTGAATGCAGATTTCCAGAGAATAGCCAGGAGAGATAAGAAGGCCTTCTTAAATGAACAATGCAAAGAAATCGAGGAAAACAATAGAATGGGGAAGACTAGAGATCTCTTCAAGAAAATTGGAGATATGAAAGGAATGTTTAGTGCAAAGATGGGCATGATAAAGGACAAAAAAGGCAGGTACCTAACAGAAGCAGAAGAGATTACGAAGAGGTGGCAAGAATACACAGAAGAACTATACAAGAAAGATCTTAATGTCCCTGATGTCCACGCTGGTGTGATCACTGACCTTGAGCCAGACATCCTAGAGAGTGAAGTCAAGTGGGCCTTAGGAAGCATTGCTAACAACAAAGCTAGTGGAGATGACAGTATTCCAGCTGAGTTATTTAAAATACTAAAAGACGATGGTGTTAAAGTGCTGCACTCAATATGCCAGCAAGTGTGGAAAATGCAACAGTGGCCACGGGATTGGAAAAGGTCAGTTTATGTTCCAATTCCAAAGAAGGGCAATGCCAAAGAATGCTCAAACTATCGCACAATTGCACTCATTTCACATGCTAGCAAGGTTATGCTCAAAATCCTACAAGCTAGGCTTCAGCAATACATGAACCGAGAACTACCGGATGTACAAGCTGGGTTTCGAAGAGGCAGAGGAACTAGAGATCAAATCGCCAACATTCGCTGGATCATGGAGAAAGCACGAGAGTTCCAGAAAAATATCTACTTCTGCTTCATTGACTATGCAAAAGCCTTTGATTGTGTGGATCACAACAAACTGTGGCAAATTCTTAAAGAGATGGGAGTACCAGACCACCTTACCTGTCTCCTGAGAAATCTGTATGCGGGCCAAGAAGCAACAGTCAGAACTGGTCATGGAACAACCGATTGGTTCAAAATAGGGAAAGGTGTACGACAAGGCTGTATACTGTCACCCTGCTTATTTAACCTATATGCAGAGTACATCATGAGAAATGCCAGGCTGGAAGAATCACAAGCCGGAATTAAGATTGCAGGGAGAATTATCAACAACCTCAGATATGCGGACGATACCACCCTAATGGCAGAAAGTGAAGAAGAACTAAAGAGCCTCTTGATGAGGGTGAAAGAGGAGAGTGCAAAAGCTGGCTTGAAACTCAACATTAAAAAAACTAAGATCATGGCATCTGGACCCATCAATTCCTGGCAAATAGAAGGGGTAGAAATGGAAGCAGTAACAGACTTCATTTATTTGGGCTCCAAGATCACCGCAGACGGAGACTGCAGCCATGAAATTAAAAGACGCTTGCTCCTTGGGAGGAAAGCTATGGCAAGCCTAGATAGCATATTAAAAAGCAGAGACGTCACCTTGCCGACAAAGATCCGCATAGTCAAAGCTATGGTTTTTCCAGTAGTAATGTATGGCTGTGAGAGCTGGACCATAAAAAGGCCGAGCGCCGAAGAATTGATGCCTTTGAACTGTGGTGCTGGAGAAGACTCTTGAGAGTCTCCTGGACTGCTAGGAGGTCAAACCAGTCAATCTTAAAGGAAATCAACCCTGATTGCTCATTGGAAGGATCGATAATGAAGCTCAAACTCAGATATTTTGGTCACCTAATGCGAAGAGAGATCTCTTTGGAGAAGACCCTGATGCTGGGAAAGATTGAAGGCAAAAGGAGAAGAGGACGGCAGAGGATGAGATGGTTAGAGAGCATCACTGAAGCAATGAGCATGAAACTGAGCAAACTCAGGGAGGCAGTGAAGGACAGGAAGGCCTGGCGCAATATGGTTCATGGGGTCACGAAGAGTCGGACACGACTTAACGACTAAACAACAACAACAAGATAATAAGATAATTTAAGAGATATGATGGAAGAATATTTTATTATAATCATCTCTGGATGGCCCAGCTTCTTCTTGAGATGAATCTGATGCGTACAAAAGACAAGCTGGTTTCACCAATTTTGCAACCATAACTAACCCCATTAATATTTGTGGGTTTGTCTACTATCTTAAAACTACTACTACTGCAACAAATCCCCCAGTGAAAGTAATCCCTTGGCAAGCAACTGTATATTATATTAAAACCAAAAACAATAATGAGGCTTAGATTTATGTCTTTATCCGTGTTCCTCTCATGCTCTTATTTCACATGTATCTGCACACTCCAGCTAATGGTTACCCTGAACTTGGAGATTTATATCTCACTGGGAAATTGTGCTTCAGATCTTGTAGGCTTCCCACTCCTGTTGCGACAAGCATACTTAAAGTTCGAAGTTCGTCCTTTTAGAGTCTCAGTTTGAAGTGAAATAAGAGCCCATTTTCAGGCGATAACAACAGCAAAAATTGCCTTAATTAAAGCTCTATAGTTGTCCTTTGGTGTGGTTTCCTCTCCCATTGTGGTCTTTAATTTAACAACCCCATGAAATGTCAAGAGGTCAGTAAAGTTAGCCATGCTTTAACTGGAATAATTGACAGTGAATAACTGCCTGCTTTGGGAATGTGTACTTTCTCTTCTCTTAAAAATAAACAAAAGGAAATATATTGCGGGTCTTGGATGAACAGTAAGAATTCACAGGATACTGAACAGTATTTTCTATATCCACAGATTTCTGCAGGTGTAGATTAAGCTTGTTGAAATCCCCTTATAATCATAATCATTATAATAAGAATACAATCATTATTATAATCTTATTGCTTATTGTTGGTATTAAAATATACAAGGCATTTTGCAAGAAAGCATCGAGGCCTCATCCAGACAGATGAGAAATACAGGGATAATTTATAACTCATGGCACTAATACAGTCAATGTAATAGTATGTGGGAAAGATAGTGAACAGTGAAAGCACTAGCAGTTGGCTATTTATATAACCATCTCCTAAATCAACCTAGGAACTCACTGTTACTGGTGGCTTAAATATAGGAAAGAAGATGTAATGATATGTGGGAAAGACCTTGGGAGATGGGGTGAAGAGATGCTGCCTAGGGAATGGTCAGATAAGAGACAGCATAACCCCCAGCTGGATAGTGGGCAGGGCAAGAGGCTCAGAAGAGACCTTCCCTAGTTTCTTGGGCTGTAAAAGAGACAGGGGGAGAATTGTTCTTTTAGACTTGTAAGATTCTGTTAATGTAGCTTTACAATAAAGTAGAATTAGTCCATCTTGTCTTGTTTCCTGTCTGGTCTACTGGTAAGGCTGACAAGAAAGGACAGTGCCCCCAATTGTCCCTACCCATAGGATGTACTACATCCTACATCCTCCTCCATCCAGCAGGAGGAGCATGGTCCGGGTACCATTGGCTAAGGAGTGTCAGCTAGTGGGGCCCAGAAGGAGAGCCTTTTCTGCCATGGTGCATGGCCTTTGGAACATCATCCCCCCTGAGGTTAGACTGGCCCCATCCTCATTGTGCCTGAGCCTGGGGCCCTGGGTGTGGGGTAGAACCCCTTTTCCTGGCTGTGTGGGTAATTGGTTGGATAATGCCTGGCTGCTATGTGTTTTATTTTTATTTTTTATATTGTGTATTTTATTTCTTTTATTGTAAGCCACCTAGAGTGACGTAATAGTGAGATGGGTGGCTATATAAATTGAATAAATGAGGAATAATAATATGGGGAAAAAATAAAAATGGGTAACTCAAAAACAAGCATGATTACAAGTAAAAAGTGGGACGTGCACCAACGTTTTCACAGTATGAGGTTCTCCTGTTCAGAGGTCTGGCCAGCTTGCCCTGTCCTTCTCCAGGTTCTCTAGGAAATACTGCTCAGTTTTATTGTAGGTTTGTGAATTACATACAGGTTATGACTCAGAGGAGAGATGGAGTGGAATGCAATTCTAACCTGAGAATAGGAGAAGGAAAAGTCGGTGCCTTGCATCACAAAGAAGATCCCAGAAAGGAAAGAAGCAGTTAGCTGAAGAATGAACTTTCATTAGGCAAAATGGCAGTAGGTTGTATTTGTATTATTCTAAATAAACTCAGTTACTGTTGTTCCTTGAAAGTTTTATTGAGAATAATTGCTTCCCTCCTTGCCCAGTCCCCATCTACACACTGAAGTTTTTAAAAAAACCCACATTAAAATTCATTAAATGGGCATGTTTGCAATGAAACTGAATTTGAAATGCACGCTTTAAAAGAAAAGCTTCGAAACCAAGAATGTGTTCAGAAATCCATATTACAATCCCCATTCAAATGGAATTTTTCATCTGGATTTTCTTTTGTAAAAAATGAAGAAGATATGGAGACAGGATATTTTGAGTTTATGGTTGAAAATTTATGAAAGTGAAGTAAATCAGAAGTAGAGGGATTCATTCATCCATTCTGATGTAGTCCTCATGCATAATCTTCTATTACTTGGACATTTTCACACATCAGTGTGCTCACATCTTTTCTTCTGCAGTGAGGGTGGTGGGGAACTGTTGAAAAGCACAGATTTTAATGTACTACCTCCAGGCAATTTCTCTGCTTACATCTGTCTGCCGTGAAAATGTTTGCCTATCTTTTCCTATTAAAAAAAAAGGGGGATCATCAAAATGATTAGGGGATCGAAACAGCTATCCTAAGAGGAAATACTTATTTATAAAATTTATTTATTCAATTTATACGGCCACCCAGAGTCATGTACTGAAGATGGGTGGAGAAAGAAGGAAAGAAAGAAAGAAAGAAAGAAAGAAAGAAAGAAAGAAAGAAAGAAAGAAAGAAAGAGAGAGAGAAAGAGAGAGAGAGGGAGGCAGGCAGGCAGGCAGGCAGGCAGACAGACAGACAGGACTAGGGGTTCAGTTTAAAAAAAAAGAAAGAAAACCTGTAAAGTTATGTGAAAGAAATATACAAAATCATACATGTGGGAAATGAAGGTAGAGAAAAGTTTGTTACTGTTTCTCACAGGGTTAGAACTTGTACCTTGCATTACGCAGAGAGATTCAGGACCAATAAACATGAACCAATAAATTAACAACTCTTATTTAAACCATGAATTCAGATTTGATAAAGGTTACCAGTTTAGATTATTTTAAAGTAGGTACAGGCAGGGGCTTCTTCGAGAGAGATCAACATCTGAAAGATGGTGGGCTGTGGAGTCATGACCAAAATTATGTCTCTTGGGATGCAAAATGGCTTCCTTTACTGTATAAATCCATAAAGATGTGTTTTTAGCAATTACGGGCATGAAATAGAACAGGTTCATGACCATCTGCCAAGGTCATTTGGAAAATTCCTACTCAGTCCATCAGTGTAACATTTCTCTGGGGTTCCAGTGTAGAGTTGCAAAGATAGCTTCATGTGCACCTCCAGAACCTGATGGCCAAATAGTGGCCGCCATTTTGTTTATCTCATAGTAAAGTTTAATTCTTTAGTTATGGCCTGTGCTGATGAAAGAGTCTAATTGGAGAAGACTTCCTGCACTAGCATCAAGCCAATTGGGGGGCACTAGTTGAGTGTGGGAACCATGCCAAGAGCCCCCTCAGCTCATTGTTCTCGGTCAATATGTCTGATGAAGATTTCAGACTCTTACCTTTTCAGCATCATTTCTGAACTATAGATAATTCTCTCCAGTTTTATGGCATAAATATGGATATAGAGAGAGAGAGGATAAATACCAAAATCAATAGCTCAGCAGTTTCATATTTGAGCTAACGCCGGCATGCG
The DNA here is from genome assembly GCF_059951505.1 of Python bivittatus. Lineage (NCBI taxonomy): Eukaryota > Metazoa > Chordata > Lepidosauria > Squamata > Pythonidae > Python > Python bivittatus. The sequence continues at coordinate 10,657,834 of NW_028277056.1, forward strand.
TGCCATCTGGTCCTGGAGATTTATTTTTCCATTTAATCTGTCAATTTACTCTAACTGCTCTTCTTCCATTTGTGTCAAAGAAAGACAGCATAATAGCACAGGGGAAGGAAATCTATGGATGCTTAGCTACCTCCCTGTAGCTGTGGAGGCACTGAATTATAACCCAAAAGAACGAAGCCTCCATTCAAGCTTTTTGGGTTAAAGTTGTCCACTTGAAATGTGTTAGATATCATAGATAAGCACAATTCAGATGCTGTGGCATTCCAGATAATGTAATAGCCACAACAGGGCTACTTTTCCCCATTGGCTAGGATCCAAAATGTTGCAGAGCAAGCACCACATGCTTAATACATTTCTGGATTTTTTGAACAATAATGGCAGCTATTTCACGCATGTTTACCATCTACCTCAGCTGCAGAATTCTTTTTGTGTAACAAAATGTGTGTGTGTGTGTGTGTGTGTATATATATATATATATATATATATATATATATATGTCTATGTATATATACATACATGCATACACACACACACACATATACATACATACATACACACACACACACAGCTGTTGCTCTTAGTGGATTGGTCTACCTGTGCCAATTTGGGCAATGTGTGGCTCTCCAGATGTTTTTTGAGTGCAAATGATTTTATTTACATACTACTCATTCCTGCAGAAATCAGTCACATAAGAGGGGGGAAAAACACCTCTATAAAAATAAATAAAGCCACTGGGGAAAAAATGATAAAAATCTCCAAAGCATCATAAAGGAACAATATTTGTCATGTGTCCACCAATGCATCCTGGTACTCAAAGTGTGCCTGGAATATAATTTTGGGATATTGCTCTTAAGAGACCTCAGCTTTACTCTAATGTAGTTTTATGACTGAATGATGTTTGATGATTTTTGTTTTGCATTATAAGCTGCCCAGAATCATAAGATTGAGATAAGTAAGTAAATAAATAAATAAATCTCTTCCTCCTGGGCTAGATGGAAAAGCCAGATCTTAACTAGTCTCCTGAAACCCTGAGAAAAGAAGCAGATTGGATCTCCATGGGGAGGGAGCTCCAAAGTATGGGGAGAGTGATGGGAAAAAGCCCATTTTTTAGGCCCCATTATAAGGAATTCCCAGAGCTGGACCTGGAGGGAGTTAACCCTGTTTAATATGATTGGGTACGCAGATGAATACTGAAGAAGACTGTCCCTTAGATAATCTGATCTGGAGCCATGACGGGCCTTAAAGAGGACAACCAGCACCTGGAATCCCATACAGAAGCCAACTAGGAGCCATTGTAGTTCCCGAAGCAGTGGGGTCACCCAGTAATGGGAATCACCCATCATTACCCAGGCTACTGCATTTTGTACCAGCCATAGCCTCTGAATGCTTTCCAAAGGCAGCCGCACATACAGCACATTACAGTAACCCAGTCAGGCACGAGTGACTGTGAGCAATCAAATGGCACATAAGATGTAACTGTGCAAAAGCCCTCCTGCCACTTGCTCCTCAGGCAGGAGCTATGTGTCCACGAGGACTCCCAAGTTGTGGACCACCTCCAAGCAGGGGAATACAACCCCATTCAGATCCAATTTCAATTTGTTGTGGTTCTCCTCCCCTCCCCATGTACTGTTTGGTCCTCGTTTAGCTGAATCTTAGACTTCTTCACCATAGTGTAGACGTTTTGGCTCACAGGGCCTTTAGAGTCTCGGTAATTCTTTCAAAGTGCCCCAAGGCAAAAGAAATCCCTAACAGTTCCATTTATTAAATAGTAGTTAAAATATCCCATAGTGCCCTTGTGAGTTCACTGTGGTGCCTTGGGGCACCATGGCACCCAGTTGAGGACCACAGCCATCGTGTATTTGAAGCAGAAGAGGACAAACTAGGTCAGGGTGAACAAACCAAAGCTTACGTGTAACATATGGCTCCTTGTCCCATGTTTTGCAGTTCCCAGAGCAACTTTAAATCAAACTGTCAAAGCAGCAGCAAAGTTCTGATTTTCAGTGGTCTGCTTTTCTGTCTTTCTTTTAACAGATAAAGACTTTAAAAAGTCTTTTTTAATGAAGCTGCCTGAACATTTCCAACCACTCATCAAAAGGCTGTAAAGGTCAGCCCTTACTCCCTCTACCCGTTTCTCCAGTGTCACTTCCTGGAGTTCTCTAAGATCTAAGAAGGGAAAAAAGGCTAGATCAAACAAATCAGAATGTTGATGACAGATATAACACCATAGATAACACCACAGAGGGCTAAATGGATTGATAGCACCATTAAAATATAATGGTAAGGTTAACAATAATCCTACTTTTAATTTTCAGTTCCTGTAGCCCAAAACTGAGACACTGTTAATAGGACTAGGCAAAGATTTGTTTCAGGGGTTCAGCGCTGAACCAAGTGTATCTCCAAAGTGAATCAACTTTCTGAATCAATTATTCAAACTGGTGAGGTGGCCCACGTCCTCCTAATTTATGGCATCTTCCTCTCTATTTCTACTGTTCAAAAAGGACCAGTGGCAGGTGTTGGCATTGTCCTTGAACCATGGAGGTGGGGGTCCAGAGGGGGTAGTAGTTCATGTAGCATGATGCTAGCAACATTAACATTCTTGGAGGCTGATGCTGGTAGTACCATCCATTGGCAGCGCACTGCATGATTCACAAAATTCTCTGAGCTACTACAACACTAGTAGGGTGCCTCACTTGCACACTGCTGTGACACTGGAGCAATGCTGACAATTAAGGGCAGCTCCTTCCCAACTTTTCTTGGCCTCCATGGATGGGATATAGCTGTGAGTAATTGCTAATATAGCTAGAATGACATCACCTGCTCATAAGAAGGAGACAGCAAAAAACTTGTGGAGATTCCAAGCTGTATAAATATGTTAAACATCTTTACCTCAGCAGATGGTTGCAAACTAAGTAGGGTTTAGTGTGGTTAGTACTTGGGTAGAAGATAACCCAAGGAAATAGGGTAGACTGCAAAGGTAAAAGTCATCCTAGGAGAAGTCTATTGTACTGTACTTCTGTACAATTCCACTCAAAAGATTCAACTCAAAGGTTACTTTAACTTTTCAAAAGACATATGCTAATGACACTTCTCTCCCCGAATGATCTTGCTTATTGGAAAGCTGAATGTGTTTGGGGGAGGAAGGACTACATACTGAAAGGGAAGAGAATAGAGAGTGTTTTTTCACACACCTTCTTCCCTCTAAACAAGCAGTGAGGAACAGGTGAGTGAGAAGATGGTTGGACGTGGAACAGTTGCTATGGGCTGGTTCTCTTAATGTCCCTTTTGGTTTGAACTCCGTAAAACTGTTAATGTGGTGTTACAAACATTGCTACAGTAAGGAAAGCAACGTGCTTTTGAATTAAGTACCCAAAACTTGGAACTTACAATGAAATGAAGAATTATGGATTTACTGAGCATGAGGTGTGAATGTTGGAATAATAGAGCTTCCTCAGTTTTATAGTCTTGGATCATATACATGTGTTCACTTTCTGTTTATGAGCTGGCTGTCGACCAACATAGCAGAAAAGTAGTATTTTATGTGTTTTCATCAAATTTTAATGATTTGTTTAAAAATTAAACTGAATATTTTTCTGAAAATAGTACACTGCTTTCTTCTTTTTTTTTTGCCATCTTAAAACAAATATATATATATATTTTAAAAAGAGGGAATGAGAAGGTGGAGCAGGACCTTTTCCTACTTCCTTAGGAAGTTGTATACATTGTGCTGAAAGAAGAACAGCAATTGGCTAGGCAGAAGTGCCATAATAGTATAGAGAAGATGAACCTACTCTCAGGAGGATCACAAAGAGCATATTGAGAACCATTAAAAACATCTTATGGGCCAGTAAGGATGTGTTAAATGGGACTACAGAGAGAGGGCAAGTTGATTAAGGAGCAGTATCTGAGTAGCAGAGAGAAAATGAGCCCTCCATCAGACATGAAGACCACAAAGAACATCTTGAGAACTGTTGAGAGCATCTTGATGACCCTGAGGGGAGCATCTCACTCAGAGAAGGACAAGTATGCATAGAGTTGGATAGAAAAGGATTGAGAAAGAGTCTTCCAAAGATGATGCTAGTGGTACCTAAAGCTTCCCGTCCAGCCTGTGCAAAAATGGTTTTAAAAATATACATCAAGAAGTATATTTATGTTAGCTAATAGGCACATCCATAAGAACAAATGAAAGAAAGCAGAGAACAATTAGAAACACCATCTGGAGCAGTTTACCTGGTAGATATCTTTCATCCATCCATCTGTTCTCTTCCTGTGAGCCATATTGCATGGATAGGTGAATGGAGAATATTTATGGAAGATTAGTTAGATCAAACAGTTGTCCCTCCAACTGTTTGATTCTAGGCAAGGGAAAGACAATTACATAAACCCATTATTAATATCTAGCCAAATTCTAGGATATTTTAGCTCTATTTATGATTAACTTAAATCTTAGAAAGTGCTCTCTGGATCATTCCACTGGAAATATTTCAGGTCTGAACTAAGTTCAACATGTGGAAAGAGCCAGAGAGACACTTGCAATCAATGGATTTTGTTTAATAGAATGGAATTCCCATTTAAGGGGAAATTTATATAGGTTTCTTTCATTCTTATTGGCTCCACAGTATTCCATCTAATGGTTTCTAGCTTATTTGCCTGAGATACATACTGGTGGGATTTCTGGGTATGAAAATCCTTGTTATGAGTTAGTTCCCAGCTTCTCTGACATCCATTCCTTCTGTTATCCATTGCTGCTTTTTTTTTAAAAAAGCAAAAAACAAAACGGGAGCCAAACATTTTCACATTACCCTGTAAAATGCAACCTAGCCACACTGATAATTCAGTGTGACAATTGTCATCTCTCTCTGTCTGGATTCACAAATTGTGACAAGCAATGGTTTCCTGAAAAAGCCACACACAATGATACAGTGTGGTCTGAAAGCGGAAATGGCTTTCTCTCAAATCACCAAGCCATGGTTTGTTAGTAGAACAACATACAATATTTGAGTACCTATACCACACTAAGATATAAACCATGGTTTACAAGACAATGAATGGATGTTTGTATCATGGTATGGTTAAACCAATGAATTCACATTATGATTTAGCATGATGTTTTAATCCAATCAATATGTTTATAGAGTCTTCCATTAGACCTGCATGGTGATACTATAAAATATTGATAATAGTAATTTGTAGAGCAGCCTTCTCCAACCTAGTGCCATTCTAGTGCACTTTTTGGGTATTCTGGGCATTGCAATCACAACACAGCTGGCAAATGCCAGGGTAAAATGATACAGACTAAGATGAAGAACATTACAGATATAATTATTATATAGAAGAGCAGAATACACATTAGGTATAACCATAAACAATTCAGCTTTCCATAATACCCCCATATGGACAAATCCTAAGAAACACAAAAATGTCATTTTTCCAGCAATTCCTGGTCTTCTTTGTAATCAATGAAAATTTGACCACCATCAGTGAAACTCTAGAACCCTATTGGTTAATATAGGTCCCCTACCTCCCCTGGATGGATTGGATTTCAGATCACCTTTTTCAGGATGTGAAATCCAATGTATTTTACAACCTGAAAAACAGACAAAGAAACCAGAGGCAGGATAACAGTTCTTTATGAATCACAAAAGAACAATAAATGTGATGGAATGGAATTATGAAGGCCAAGCTCAGGGAGATAAACATTTTCTTAGCTCGCCAGAACCGCGTGGGAGGAACAGGAGGATGAGACTGGCACCTCCCTGAGAAATTCACACTGTTGTGGCTGGAGGACTTTGGGAACTGGGGTTTTAGTCTGGGAAGATTCTTGCTAGAGGTTGTAGCTAATAAACCTAGCTGGACTGAATTGGCATTGTCTCTTGGAGTTCCTTGGGCTAGGCCTGACAATAAAATACAAATGGAGGACATAGCAGAATTTTGACATCTGGATCAGATGCTTATATGCTGAGATACTAATATTGTTCTCCAATAATGCTTAACTGGTCCATTATCTGAAATCTGTTTCTATATTTCTCGTATTGTTCCTGTTATGAAGCACATCATATTATTTTTGACACTTTTCTACAGTCCTTGTCTAGACACTTAGTGTGTCTTCTAATACCATCCAGCCATTATCAAAGAAATGTAAAGATTGTCCCCATTATTCTTATACTAGCACAATGATGGGTTGGATGAAATTAGGATCTTTCCTCACTACTGAGTTGAAATGCTGTGTTCCAATATCTGAGTCAACAGAAAATTATACTGGCATGAAATTGGCAATTCTCATTGCCAATCCCTATTTTTCCTCTACTGCTTCAGTTTCCAATCATTACAGGGAAGATAAACCATGACATATCTTATGTTGAAGATATGGGAACGACTGTTGAAGTTGCCATAAGTAAAGTGCAGAGATAACCTATGGCATTTTTTTTTTTTTTAAGATACAATAGTAGAATGCTTTTTTACCTGGATGGACAACACAAATATTTCTGAGTTCCTGAGTTAACTCAGATATAAATTTTTACTGGTTCCAGAGGATTTTTTGTTTGTTGGTTTTGGAGAACAAATGAAAGTAAAGTGATCAGGAAACTTGCAAAACATTTCGAGTTTAAATAATGAAAGGGATGCTAATGTGGAGTCCTTGGTGCTCTCTGAGCCTGGTTGTTTTCTTGCAGAAGTTTCATTACCTGACTAAGTAACATCATCAGTACTTGTGAGTGTGCAAAGGGGAACAGTCAAAGTGATTGGGGCTCAAAACCTTTTCCACAAGAAAATGTTAGAATATTTGTAATACTTTAACTTAGAAAAAAGGTGATTGAGGGTTTCAGGAAGGATGGGGGAGAGTGACTGATCCATATAAAATCATGCATAACATGGATAAAGTTGACAGGGAGACGTTTTTCTCCATCTTTCCAAGTGAATCATCCAGCGAAGTTGATTGAAAGACTATAGACTAAAATAGTAGAGATTTTGGCATTCAGTTCAGATGTTCACATCTTTTCTTGTACCATTAAAATAATTCAATGTACTTTTTTTTATGGTTAATTTCTTATCAACGATATACTGAGCCCTAATGTACAACCTTGGTAACCTCTTTGTCCACGTACTGATATTATATTTTTGAGAAGAGAAGAGAAGAGAAGAGAAGAGAAGAGAAGAGAAGAGAAGAGAAGAGAAGAGAAGAGAAGAGAAGAGAAGAGGAGACTAAAGATGGGAACAGACTAAAGAGAGCATTTCTTCACCCAGTTCATAATTAACCTGTGGAATTTATTACTATACGATGTGGTGATAAACACTAACTTGGGTAGCTTTAAAAAAGAGCTGGATAATTTAAATTTTATTCCTTGAGTATAGAGCTGGTTCAATCTCCTAGCCTCTAAATTATTACTTTGATTATTTGCCTGTGTCTCTCCAGGACCCTAACTATAAAGGGTACACTTTGAATGCTCTATTTTAAATGAAGGTGTGGTCAATATTCCATTCATTTCAATCAACTATTGGCAGTATTTGCTGGGAACAGGGGAGGAGGACCCCAAGGATATTATTTATTTCTTTGCTTCTTAGTTTATATTTCATCTTTCCTCCAAGAGTTCAGCATGATATCCATAGTGTTTCATTTTTCGATTTTTCCCTGCAACAATCCTTTGAAATACTTTGAGCTAAGAGAGTTCACCCAAGTAAAGACACTCAGCAACTGTCCTTCTGTTTTTCCTTTCTTTACACCAGTGTTCCTCAACCTCTTGTCAAAGGTTGAAGGTTGACAAAAACTTGGTTCTCTTGAAAACTGGTCCTAAATTTTAACCACTACATTACATAAGCTGTGTTTTATCCCAGCATTTAGGCTATGTCTCTCCAACCTAAATATAAATGGATCTGTCCAGGTTTGTCATTTTTGAAAATGTGTCAGATTCAATGTGTTGCACCTGAAAGTGTTTTTTTAAAACACAGGTCAAACAAAAATCTGTACAAAAAGTTTTATATTTTTTTCCCCAGCACACATTTTTCTTTGCAACGTTACCTAACACACAGTTTTTGCAAACCAGGTTTCTCATATCTTATTTTCATGAATATGTGCCTTTTTGCGCACACGTTTCCCTCATATACATATTTGACAAACTGCACTGCAAAATTCAGGAAAATGTGACTTTGAAAGATAGCTAAGTTTCAATTTTGCACATCTCAGATCTCAAATGGGAAATGGTATAATTTTGCATTCATATGCAAATGAAATACATTTTTCCCCCTTCTTTCTTCCCTCCCTGCCTCTTTCTTTCTTCCCTCCTTCAAAATCATATTGAAACTCTATTCTTCTTTGACAGTTTTGGCTTCACTCTTTTGTCTGCATTCTGAATGGAAAAGGTGGCTGAACAGGGACATCCATTACTCACGTAGAAAAGTCGTGGCTGCCATATTGACTTTTTTGACACTCCCCCTTGTAACTAAAATAACCAAGTAAAGACACTCAACAGCTGTCTGTCTGTTTTTCCTTTCTTTACACTAGTGTTCCTCAACCTTAGCAACTTTAAGATGTCTGGACTTCAACTCCCAGAATTCCCTAGCCAGCAGGTGCTAGCTGGGGAATCCTGGGAGTTGAAGTCCAGACATCTTAAAGTTGCTAAGGTTGAGAAATGCTGCTTTACACAATTCCATTGTACTTTCACATATGTCCCTGATAAAGATTGGGACCCCACATTGGGGTCAGGGAAGCTAAAACCTTCCCTAATTGCTTTATTATAGTCCATCCTCTTACACAAGGGATTAAAAGCCAATTTAGTGCAGTGATTAAAGGCACCAGGCTAGAAGCTAGGAGACTGTGAGTTCTAGTTCTGCCTTCAGCATGAAGCCAGCTGGGTGACCTTGGGCCAGGCACTCTCCCTTAGCCCCAGGAAGCAGGCAATGGCAAAACACTTTTGAAAACCTTGCCAAGAAAACTCCCTGGAGTTCTCCATGTAGGTACCAGGATTCAAGAGTGACCTCCAGAAAGAGCAAGGGATTCAAACAAAGCTTCAGTGGCTCTATTGGGATTAAGTAACACTATTTTGACGCATACAGACTATATGGCCCTGGGTTTACAGAACTGCTTTTCAAAAATTCCAGTAAATAGCAGAGGGGAGGGAGAAGAATGAAAGCCCACTGAAGTCATTGGGTGTTGAGTCAAATATTAACTTAAATATGGAAATACCCACCCACCCCTGCCTTATAAATGGCTCATGAGTTGTGATTGCTCTCTACTTATCTACTGGATTTTTAAAATTAATTTTATAGTTGCTTTTTATGCATTTTGCTTTATGCATATTTTCATGTCTTGTTTTTATGTTATTAATAATATACCATAAATGTTTGAATGCATTGCATGGTCTTGAAGGCTGCTGAGAATCTTTTGATTGAAGTAAGCAAAAAATAGAATCACTCACTCAAAGAGAATAATTTCCTACCTTAAAAATCAGAGTGCCTCTAATTCACAAGTATTTCATTTGACTACCCCACATTTAAAGCAACATAGGAAATTAGTGGCAATTAATTTCAATTCCTGAGCAATTAGAAATGACTAACTTGAATTGAATTTAAGCCTGAAGACAGAACCGGTATCTGTCGGTGGGGGGCAGGCGGGAGGGGGCACAATAAGGCAGTCGCAATAGCCAATCAGAGCTCTTCTCCTTTGTACATGCAATGTAATTTACATACAAAGGGGTGGGGCTTTGATTTTCTGCCACAACTTGTTGATCCCCCCTGCAGATTCTCCTTGACTACATTTATATCTATCTCACCATAATTAGAATAGCTATCTTAAAGGGGCTTAATTGGAAAATAATGTTAGGCGTGATTACTATGATTATAAATGAGTTTTTTAAAGGGTGCTTCGTGCCTCCACCCCCCTTTCACATCATTCCTACTGAAATGAGCAAATGCCCACTGCCAGATAACTGCTGCTCAGAAACGACAACTGATGTCTTGATGTTGCTGTTCAGCCTGGTGGGCAAACATTGGCCCTCTGAGGCCTCACTACACATGGGTAATACCAATCCAATATTTGATTACTGTAATATGAGTTCTCCTTTTGTATTTTTAAATAAAATATATATGTATTTTTATATTTGATTAATATTTCCCCCACAGTTCAGTATATCATCTCCTCCATCCTGGTGCCCACCAGAGGTAAATTAATGGAATATCTCAGAATTCCTAACTAGCATGATCCAGACTGGGGATACTTTGCTATGGCATATAGTTTTGGCTGGTTCTGCTAGGTGGGCTGCTCCATAATGGTTATGGTGTCATCTTTATGGTTTTTCCAGAATGGGGTGGTAGTTTAATCAGTGTTTCTCAACCTCAGCAACTTTAAGATGTGTGGACTTCAACTACCAGAATTCCCTAGCCAGCATGCTCCAATTTTGGGAGTTGAGGTCCACACATTCTGGGAGTTGAAGTCCACACATCTTAAAGTTGCTGAAGTTGAGAAACACTGGTTTAGATGCTGGACTTGTACCAAAGAGACTCTACTTGACTATGGAATTCCATAAATTACTTTGGATCAGTCATTCTCTTTCTGTGAGCCTATCTTACAGGGTTGTTGTGGGGGTAAAATGAAGGAGGCTTCCTCCAGTCCATGGAAACCACTTTTTCTCCCTCAGCTCTTAGGAGAAAAAAATGGGATGGAAGTGGAATCATCATCATCATCATCATCATCATCATCATCATCATCATCATCATCAAAGATAGTACCAATAGTTATAGGCACCTTGGGTGCAATCCCAAAACATCTGGAGCACCACTTGAAGACCATCGGCATTGACAAATTCACCATCAGTCAATTGCAAAAGGCAGCTTTACTTGGAACAGCTTACATCCTGCGACGATACCTTTAACACCATCAAACAACATCTGTCTATCCCAAGTCCTTGGGAAGGATTCGATTGGTGGATAAAAATGCCAAATCCAATCTAAACATCTGGCTGGCTGTGCAACCAACCATAATAATAATAGTAAAAAATAATAAATTCTCCCAGGTAAGGGCTGAGCAGAGGTAACTACAGAGGGAAGGGTTAAAGAGGTCAATATGGGACTGAATCTTTGCTCTTTTTTCCATGTGCCATTGTAAGAAAGGAGTGGGGCTTTGACTGAGCTTACAGATGTCATAGTGATATTTTTTGACCCTCCTGTATGGATGGTCCTGCAGAGGAACTATCTCAAAACTGCCCAGCTTCAAAGAAGTGGGGTCATCATTCCTTCTTCAGGCTCCACCTTCAGGAAAAAGTCAAGCTGCCTTATTTCAAGTCAACCTGTTAGAAACATGAGCAATCCTGTGCCAACTGATCTTTTCTCTAGCCCTCCAAGGATGTAACGGCCACTGTTCAGAGGGGCTGTTGCAACAGGCAGCTGGGAAGGACAGCTCTGTTTTTGAAAACTGTAAACGTTTGGCATGAATATACCTGTGCTTGTTTTTTGTTTGTTTTTGCTAAGAATGATTTTGCCCATCTGCCTGAGATAATTTTGATGATCCTTTGTTAGGTGAAGTAGAGAAATCTGTTAACATTCAAGGGACTAAGTCTTCACGGGAGGAATGGAAGTGAGAACAATGCTTATGATGTTTTAAGCAGTATCTTTAACTATGCTTATTATTATTAGATCGATCTATACAGCTCCTCCGTTGGCTTACATTTACTTGCTTGCGTGCATTTTAAATGCATCTGGAGTCTTTCACATAAAAGCCTTGAGTGACTGGAAACATTAGAGCGAGTTCAAGTATTCTGAGCCCATCCTGCTAAACTCTTAACTGCAGCATATTTTTCTGACTTAAAATGGCTCGCAGAAAAAAAACATCTGTTTTGGCCACATGGACTCGCTGCTTGGGTGTTCCTCTCTACCTCCCACCATCAGGAGGAAAGGAAATGGTTTCAGCCAGAATAGCTGGAAGAAACTAAGCACAGAGCCATCTCGGTTCAAATTCTTTATATTCTTAGTAAAAAGCAGAGTGGTAACAGAGCTGGGAAAGACCTCTACATGGCATCTTGAAAACCCATTGTGGATCGAGCTGGAGAAAATTTGATTTAGCAGAAAATCATTTCCAATCATGGGCATCTCCAGGATGGGGTAAACATCTGCAAGATGGTGGGTGGGTCATCACAATAAAAACCCTGTCTTGTTCCTGACATCTTGTCCCCCCTCCCCGCAATGCTACAATTTCAGATTAAGGCACCAGTGGGTCAGAATGCATCATGGTATATAGGGGAATTGATTTTACTCCTAAAGATATATAGAGCGGGTAAGAATGAAGCTCACATTCTTAATGAGAAATTGTGTGGTACAAAGATCAAGGAGTTCAAGGACTGGGATTGTGGCAATCTGGGTTCAAGTCCCTATTTGGAATTGCCTGACTTCATTATCTCTTTGTTGATGCAAGGGTAAAATGAGGGGATACCCCTGTGAGCCCCGAGAAGAAATCTGGGATAGAAATGTCATCATAATAATCAATAGCAGCTATTATCACCTTCCCTAGAGAATTTCAGCTATTGATAGTTTAAACATTTAAATAACTAATAGAATAATTTCTCTGGGTCTAGCCACAGGCCATGTAGTCACTGAATGGGCACTGTGTGCCATGACATTTGTGTTTTTTCTCTCCCAACTTTGAATATACAGTTATGTTGGCCTACCTTTCTCTTCTTCCTTAAAGGTTGCATCCCCAACGGCTCTTATGTTAATCAGACAGAACTTCAGTTCCACTAAAACTTAGTGGAATACCAGATAAATCAGTTTCATTGCTGAAGATCTTCTCTTTTTTGCAAGAACAGCTATTCCTTCCTCTTAATTGTTTGGACTTGCTAAAATCAGTCATGAAAACTAGAGACAAAGTCTCTATCTTATCTAGTAAGGCCAGTAAGAGAATTTTTTTATTATGCAAAAATTCTTTGACAAAAGCACTGCAAAACAGCCTTGTGTAAACAATTGGTGCAAGGCCTTCAGTTTCAAAAACACTTATGGGTAAGTTCAAGATCAATGTTTAACATACTATCTTGTTTGGAAAGTACATTTTAAGACACTTTGTTTTCTTTCTATAAGGTCAGACAGCAGGATTTAGAAGTGAAGAGCTCTGGAGAATCAACATGCCTGTGTGTACCCAGATTTTCACATGTGTTGACTTATGCCTTTTTCATAAGAGTTCCCTTTTATAGCTGGAAGGCCTATCTCTTCTGGAGCATCTCTTGTCGTTCTCAAGTTCTCTGTGCCCACCATCTTGGCAGGGTTTAATCTGTTTGCTTATAGCCTAATTAACTGCTTTGTATTCATTACTTCCCAGGGCTGTCACACAATCAATCTCTTCAGTTTAATTACATTGCCATGTATGCGCTACTATCAAGTGTGCAGCCTTGGACAATCCAGTGTTTATTAAATGGGGCAAGTGTATAGCCAATTACTCTGCTAAAGATAAAAATGGGTATCTGCCCCTAAAAGCACCTCTTGATCTATTTTTTCCCTAATAAACAGTTTGATCTTCTAAATCCTGCATTTCATTCATTTGGTAGCATGTTTAATGACTTCTCTGCCATTAAAGTAAGATGTATGGAAATACAGGGAAATCAAACAAACTTAGCAAAGTCCAGTCTTCTTGAGGGTATAGGAAGATTTGGGAAATTAGACCAGGTGCTGATGGCATAAGTTCCCACTCTTGAGAGACTTCTCCCTATTATCCTCCTTGATCAGAGCCATCAACAGCAATTTGGTTGTTCTCCCAGGCCTTAAGATAAGGTAGCTGTGGAGTCCCCATTAGTTAAATTTTTATAGTCAGTTATATGGCTATGATCTTTTAATATGTACTGTTTTTCTTTCTTGTTTGTAGACCACCCAGAGTTGTTAAGGGCAGCTCAAAATTGGATAAATAAATAAATAAATAAGGCCAGAGATCACTGAAAAGATGACTGTAGAATGAAAGACAGGATAATCACATGCACACATGTGTACACACAGACATGTATACATGACTACCACATGATTAAATAAGCACAAGAAGTCTACCACCCACCTATTAAAGAATTTCTAAAGCAAATTTGCTTTCAAATGGAATGGGAACCAGTCAAACCAAGTACAGCTTTGCTTTAGCACCCTCTGGCAGATGATCAAATGTTCTTTATCACATGCGCAGGAAGAAACAATGAAAGGAAGCAGCAAGAGGACTCTACCCAGGCTATCTGTACTGTACGTTCTCACCATCTTTGTGCCCTCTTAGGCTGATTGAGCAGAACCACATTAAGGAACAAACATACTCAGATCTGACTGTATTTTTGTTTTTCTATGAATTTCCAGTCAGTGGCATCCGGGATGAGCATTCTGGGTTCCAGTGCCTCAAGGGCCTTCAACAAAATGGGGCTTGCGATATACGCAAGAGCACTGAAGCAATTAGCTCATTGGCTAATAGCTTTGAAACGGGAGAGCAGTTATAACAAAAGCTTGACGTTTGTTTTTCTTAATTTGGCTGACTTGGGAGGATATTTGGAGAATTTGATGTGTTTCTTTTTCTGTGGTTCTTAAAGAAGATGTCGTTAGCTGGTGTGGGCTTATAAGGAGAAAGACAGGGAGTTAAGATCAGCTTTATTTCATCAAAGATAATGGTTTCCTGCAGTTTTATAATAACTTAGCCACCCAGAGGCCAAAGGACTCCCCAGTAATTCCATGGGCCGATTGGGGAATTTCCAAAAGTGTGATGATAAGCGACAAGCAGTTGTTGGCTTTTTATTTATGTTGTCATATTTGTATGCTGCCTCATCAAACAACACTGGGCAGCAGGGAACAAACTGAATACAAATGCTAAAAACCAAACATAAATCCATCATGATCCACATCAAAGACTATATCATCCCTGATCGTTTACCCATTCATTCACTAATTACTGCCAGTCCTCTCTAAAGATGTCTGGAAAACCCCCGTTTTCACCAATTTTTTGGAGTGGTAGTAAAGATTGTGTCATACTTACAGAGGGCGGGGGGCAGTCTGCTCCAGATCAAGGGGGCTAAGACTGTGAAAACTGCTTCCAATCTCCTGCCCCTTTAATACTTTGGGGAGAAGAGGGAGGAATCTATACATCCCCTCTCGGCTTGCATATATGGGTGGGCAGATCCTACCTGTAGCAGGGCAGATCTTGCAAATATTCAGAGTTATCAATCTTAGTGACCTATAGCATCTATATAGGATCCCCCTACCATCACTGAAGTGCTATAAAGCCCATCCAACTTATTATTGTTTTAGCACAACAATGATCGGGTGACTCTTGAAGATGTATAAATGGCTTGTGAGGAAATGCCCTTTATATGGAAGCTATCATGATCCTAAACTAGGAATCTTCCTACAACTCAGCCTTATGCCAAAGAAGTACTGGAGGAATCACTTGGAAGATACCAAGATAATCCAAAGCACAGATAGAACAGCTGAAAATTATCTTCCAGCCACTAGAAATTTTCTGTTGGGTAAGTCTGCTTTGTCTACAGGACCCTTTTTATGTGTTTGTGAGTCAGTCTTGACTTCTGGCAACTGCCTGGACAAGTCCCTGCAGTTTTCTTGGCAAGATTTTGGAAGTGGCTTGCCGTTGGCTTCGTTTTAGGGCTGAGGGAGAGTGACTGGCTCAAGCCCAGTTGGCTTCATGCCTAAGGCAGAACTAGAATTTACAGTCTCCCAGATTCTAGCCTGGTACCTTAACCACTATACAAATCTAGCTCTTCTACAGGACACTGGTTTCAAGGAAAAGTAGTTTTGGCTGTGAAAGCCAGAGAATCACCCCATCAAACATTAAAATCCAGATAAGTTTATGTAACTAAGTTTGGTAAGTTTAGTTTTGTTCTGAACTGCGATTAGCCATTTCTAACTCCTCCTCCTCCTCTGTGATGAATTCTTTAATAACTGTACTAAATTTGGAAATGGGGTGGAATTAAGGCTTTTTGCTCAGACTGGGTAGTGATCATCGGCCAGACTATGCTTACCTGGTTCTTAAGGAAAGAAAAAGAAAGCTTGAGGAAGAGGGCCAGAAAGTTCCCATCTGCCTGGATTCTTGACTGTTCAGGCAGGAGTGAATGAATCATTGCAAATCATACCACTGTAGGGCTTGGGAAAGTATCACACTTTGCAGGATTTGCTGCCAGTTTCACAATTCCAGAACACCATCGCTTAATTATTAAATTATGGTCAATGTGGTCAACAAGAGAGGAGAGAGAAGACTCCTATGGATAGTGACTGACCCTGTCTATATGACCCAACAAGTCTGAAACTGTTCTCAAAGAAATCCCAGGTGTTTGGCATTAAGTCCACCCCCTTACTTGCTTGCTTCTACACTACTCATTTATTCACCCAGCCATCCATTATAAAATGGATAATAATTTCATAATGGGAAAGATAGTTTCAGCTGTTGGCAGCTCCTTGATCTCATGGAAAAAAAAAAGAATTAACTTGTCAAATAAGCTCAATTTTCAAGCGCTTAGCTCTTCCACCAAATCTTCTAAATTAAAATAAGACAGTTAAGAATGATCAAACTGGTACTAAATATGGAAGTTCCCATTGAAAAGCCCCCTCCTACTTTTCTGTTCCTGATTCAGAGATGGAAAGGACTACTAAGATGAAGGATGAATGACTTGCAGCCTGGGATCATTCATGGACCTCAGGCTCCTTTCATGGCTTTGTCCCAATGTGGAAAGCTATCTGGAATCAGTCAAGTCAGAGCTCTGGAAAAACCTGGGCTATTCAGAAAATTTCTCTTGCATCTTTCCCCCCATCAGTTCTCATTCAATCTGATGAATAAGAATTTGTTTTTGCAATTTCTTTCAAAGGAGAAAAGGATTTGGGTTAAATTCTCACGGGTGCTTTTCTACTTATTTAGTGATGAGATGGCCAAGGTGTGTAAGTATGTGCTCCATGTTTTTAATGTCTTGTTTTTCATTTTACAGGCATCCTTATAGTGATCTGCAGCCTTCCTGGATTCCCAAGGGAAGATTTTGTGGGGAGTTGATTTCCATTTAGAGAGTGTAACAGAACCTTCAGAATGAAAGAAAGATGTAGAGCAGAAACTAATGCCACAGTTGAAGTATCACACCTAATAATAAACACTAAAATAGCACCAAAATTCAGGTGAACTTTGCAGTAACCTGGAGCAGGAGCAGGAGCAGGAGCAGGAGCAGGAGCAGGAGCAGGAGCAGGAGCAGGAGCAGGAGCAGGAGCAGGGACCTCTTTCACAGAAGAAAATGATTTTTGAGTTTTTTAGCATGGCATTAGGCAAGAACAGTAATTTCTAATTTCTAATGTGGGGAAGGATAAGCAAAAGAAGGGTGAGAAAGAAGACAGAAAAGGGAAGTGTCAGAATGAACAAGAAAAAAAGTAATCAAAGGGAGATAGAATAGTAGCTTCACTCACTTTTGGCTCTGGTCCCACCTATCACCTTCTTCAGATCCACCTGCTGGTTGTTTCAGCCTTCCCCTTTAATTCTTATGATTACTCGTGGAGAAATGTTGTCACTTGACAAGCAAATGGTTGCCCATTTCCGACACAGAAAGGTAGACTAGGAGTGAATTAATCAATATATGCCAGCCCAGGTCGCTGAGTTCAATAATGAACCTATTCTATCTGATTTCTTGATTTAACTGTGAATTAAAATATTCACCCACGCACTCACAGGTGTTTATACATTTTTCCTAACACTATTTTACATGGAGCTTTCCCTCAAATTAACCTAATATACAAGCCTCTAAGCCAGTGTTGTCCAAACTTGGCCACTTTAAGATGAGTGGACTTCAACTCCCAGAATTCCCCAGCCAGCATGATGAGTGGAGTTGAAGTCCACTCATCTTAAAGTGGCCAAGTTTGGACAACACTCCTCTAAGCTATACCTGTTTTTCACACTCAGTGACATTCCCACAGTGTGGTGTTAGGATTACTGTAGGTATGGGATTAGATCCAGCTGGCTGGACTAAATGGCCTTGTTCTTGATTTGTATTTGAACCAGGTAACAGGTCTCAACCAGGGTAGCAGCATCTGGTCACCTAGGAATTAGAAGACAAAGCCAATTATCACGAGGAAATAACACGTCAGATGTAAAGGATACACCAAGCGATTGGGCTGGGAAGTGTCAACCCTTCGAGGTAGACCAGACTAGCAAACTAAAGTTATGAATGCTAATATTACTTTTATTATAAGGTTACAGTAACAGAATCTTGCAAGTCTGGAGGTTTCTCCCCACTCCTTCCCTTTATCTTTATAAGAATTAGGGAGGGTCAAGCCTAAATTATTGTTGTTCAGTCATTAAGTCGTGTCCGACTCTTTGTGACCCCATGAACCACATTCTGCCAGGCCTTCCTGTCCTTCACTGCCTCTGAGTTGGCTCAGTTTCATGCTCATTGCTTCAGTGATGCTCTCTAACCATCTCATCCTCTGCTGTCCTCTTCTCCTTTTGCCCTCAATCTTTCCCAGCATCAGGGTCTTTTCCAAAGAGTCCTCTCTTCGCATTAGGTGACCAAAGTATCTGAGCTTGAGCTTCATTATCAATCCTTCCAATGAGCAGTCAGGGTTGATTTCCTTTAAGATTGACTGGTTTGACCTCCTAGCAGTCCAGGGGACTCTTAAGAGTCTTCTCCAGCACCACAGTTCAAAGGCATCAATTCTTTGGTGCTCAGCCTTCTTTATGGTCCAGCTCTCACAGCCATACATTACTACTGGAAAAACCATAGCTTTGACTATGGGGATCTTTGTTGGCAAGGTGATGTCTCTGCTTTTCTCAAATTACTTTTCTACCTTGGACTCAATTTTCTTTTGTCTGACTTTTGTCTTGGTTGTGGCTCTTCCTCCAGTTCCTCACAATTACTCTTACAGCCCATTACGGGAAGCAAATTAGATGCCAGATTACCAAACCATCATCAATACAGCAATACACCAGAATTCAGAAAGCCCTTGCTGAAATAGAAGAGGAAGTCTTTTGAGGCTTTTGAATTAGTTAAACCCAACCTCAAATACTGGGTATGTGGCTTCAACAGAAAGCAAATTCTGTATCAGCAGAAATATACTTTCCAAATAAAGTATAGTTTCCAAACCAAGGAAAGTAAAAGTACTGATTTTCACTTTGAGACCTCATCTTGAGTACTGTGTTCTATTTTGGGTCCCCCGCTTTAAAAAGAACTCATACAAAATAGAACATGTTCAGAGAAGTGCACAATGCTTGTTGATCAGAGGACTGGAAACAAAATCTGTAAAGAGAAATGGAAAGAATGGGAAAAAGTTTAGTTTTGAAAGTTCAGAGAAGTACCAGAAGCTTGTCAGTCAGAGGACAGGAAACAAAGAGTGATTGAAAGAATTGGGAAAGCTGAGTCTTGAAAAGACAAACCTGAAGGAGGACATGATAGCATTCTTCAAATACCTGAAAGGACATCACACAGAAGATGGTTAATATCTATTCCCCAGTGTCCCAGAGTGTAAGACATAAAATAATGGATTTAACTTACAGGACTTTCTGACAATAAGAGCAGTTGCACATTGGAACCAACTATCCAGAGAGGTGGTGGACTCCACTGGCTGTAATCACTCACTGGGGATGCTTTTTTACAGATTCCTCTTACAAATAGAGGTTTGGATTTGATGGCCTCAAGATCCCTTTAAACTCTATGTTTTCTATGGATCCTTTCCTGTTGAAAAAAAAAGCCACTGGCCAGCTGAATTGGAATGCTTCATTGGGAACTTGCCAACTCCACCCCAGTGGTGGATCACACAAGGTTGACGGCCACCAAACCCAGCAACTCGGGAGAAGTTGAGCATTCTATGCCCCCCGAAACTACATGAGAGATTCATATTGGCATAATAGATCTTTGCTATCATCTTCCCCTTGACTGGAAACATCATTCCACTGTCTGACAATGATAGATTAAAGAGTTCTAAATATAATTTCTGCTAAGTTTTTGTACATGGAAAGTGTTGAGCAGTATTGGTAATGCATTCCTACATCCGCACACACAAAAATTCATTCTAGAATTTGGCATACAGTTTTGTCTTAGCAATAAATGCACTGAGCCCAAGATGAGTTCTGCAGTCCAGTTAAATGTATCTAATGCTGTGTTGTTGATAATTTTTAATATTATTTCAACAAAACCAACACTGCATTTTAAATTGACTGGACAGTGATAGTATACACCCTTACATCCTGCTATACTTGTTTTGGTAAGATTAATTGGGGTTGCCTAATAGAGGTGATTACATATTCTGCCGATCAGCCTTTATGATTTATGCAGGCTTGAAAATGTAATATAGCAGAGAAATGCAAGATGGTATTGACTATAAGGCATACATGGGGATATGTGATCAATGGATCATGTGAGCTATTTGAAAGAAGATGAATTTTGAAATTTCAAACACTGTCTTTAGGCTGGAGTATAATTTAATACTGATACCAGTAATAGATTGGAGAAAATATGTCCATTTATTTTTCTTATCCTCCCTCCTTATATCTACTGAGTTAGTATTTGTTTTTAAAGTGCATATATTTTTATTTCCATTAACAATCCCTATCAAGTGGCTTCTTCCTCCCTCCCTACTTATGTACATATATACTTATAGCTTCTTTTATGTGAATGTGTTGGTAAAAAAGGGGTGCATGCCATAAATGGTCTCCCTCTTTCAAGCCCATTTTATCCTCGTGTCTACAGAATTTCATAAGCAAAAAAGATCTCCCTGGCTCTCTTAATAAAATGTGAGAAGTCATTATCTTTATCTCAAAGCAATTTTCAATTATGAAAAATAGAATTTAAGGGAAGGAGGGGAAGAATCAAGGAGGCAAGGTATCTTTGATGATGACAGAAATCCCAAATGACTGACACCCTCCCACTTGTCATTTGGAATCAGTTTCACACACTAGCAGAAAATATATATAACTTAAGTAAGGAGCGGATCATCTGCTGTCAGCAGATGACATGAAGAAAGGGGGAAGCGAGGGAGGGGAAGTAATTGGGATTTCCAAGAAAATATGCAAGAATAAGCCCACAACTCTTCCATAAGGCCCAATTAATTTCTCAAAATATAAGTAGAGAGGACTAGGGTTTTAGGCTATGGACTAGGAACTTCCCAAGGGTGTTAAGCACATGTTTCAGAGCAATTATTTGCTAGATTCCTGCACTAAGCAGGAACTCAATGACCTATTTGGCTCCTTCCAACTCAATCCCATAATTCTGTATTTCATAACATGTGGGAACACATCTAGCTGAATCTAGCTGATCTTGAAAAAGTGAAGTAGAGCAACCCCTGGATAGTATTCAGAGGGTTGGGGTGATGGTGGTGTTGGTAGGTACCAAGACATTCCATGGTTGTAGGCTACAGTGGAAAGTTAAAAATAACTTCAGAAGAAGGCAATAGCAATCCATCTCTGTACTGTTCTTAACAAATACATTTATTTATGAGTTTGAGTCAGTGTTGACTCTGGGTGACTACCTAGACTAGTCCTTGGCAAGATTAGTCCTAGGGCTAAGAGGGAATGATTGGCCCAAAGTCATCCCACTGGCTTTGTGCCTAAGGCGGGACTAGAACTCACAATTTATGGTTTTTAGCCTGGAGCCTTAACCACTGCACCAAACTGGCTCCTGAAGAGGTGGTTATCAGGTGCTGAGCTGTGTTCAAGATTTTTACTGTTAGATGTAGGGCCACCAAAATTTCCTTTCACTATAGCTTTTCTTTAACATTTCTTATGTAGACGTTCAGACATAGTAGGGTATATGCTGCATGAATCAGCACACAACAGGTTGCTAAGACAAATATACTGTAGATGTCTTAATTTAGATCCAAAGGGTGCCTGAATATGTTTGGAATGGGTATCACGCATTCTGTTGGAAGGGCATACCATCTGTGCCTGAATTAACCTCCTACACCTTCTAGCCTTCAAGGTTGATAGCCTTGAACATTGGGCTCTATCCAACTATTGTTCAGTGGTGAGAAATGTAAGGTTTTGCATTTAGACAGGAATAAAACAGATGCACAAGTAAAGAAAGATAAGTGGTACCTGGTTAAGCAGTAGTACTTGCAAGAAGAATCTGAGTGTCTGAATAGACCTCAGGTTAAGCATCAACCACCAGTGTTCCACAGCTACCAGAAGAGCTGTGGACTTTTGAGTTGTATCAACAGAGGTACATAGTAGTGTCATGATCATGGGAAGTGATAGTACTACTCTATGCTGCTCGGGTCACACCATACCTGGAATACTATGTCCAATTCTGGTTGCTACAATACAAACAGGAAACTGAGGAACTGGAAAGAGTATAGAGAAGAATGACAAACATGATAAGAGGCTTGGAGACGAAATCCTATGAAGAACAGTTAAAGGAATTTGGTATGTTTAGTCTCAAGAAGAGAAGGTTAAGAGGAAACATGATAGCAATCTTCCAGTACATGAAGGGATGTCACAGGGCAGGCGGTATAGATTTATGCTCCATAGCACCTAAGGGTAAAACAAGAACCAACGGGTGGAAGCTTTACACAAGAGATCCAAACTAGAAATAAGGAGGAATTTTCTGACTGTTAGAGCTATTAAGCAGTAAAACAGCCTGCCTCCTGAAGCTGCAGCCAAGTTTAGTTCTTTACTGCTTCCACCATATAGACAGAATCTTGCCAGACTAAATCTGTATTACTCTAACCTAGTGGATATACCCTGGGAGATTCTAGGGAGTGGCTATCCTAAATCTCTTCCTCTTCCCATGCTCTTACTCTGGACTGTGTTGCCTCATGTTTCCCTGTTTTCCTTCCTGGAATGTGCTCCCTCCTTCCTGAGAACCTGCTGTGTTACTGTAGTCCATCATGTCACCTCCCCCTTCATAGATACATTCCATCACATGTTGGCTCCTTTGGTGCTATGGAGGTCTTCACTGACAGTCATGACCTGGCCAAAAGGGGATAAATCCATTCCAATCCCTCCCCAGGAAATGTAAACATGGTAAAAGAAAGACCTCTTGTGGAGGGGAACAGAAACTGCTTTACTAAGAATCATTTTCTAGTGACTTGACAAAGATCAATCAATTAAATAATAAAGCCTTTATTATTTACTTTACAGCCTCCACCAAACTCTTTACAGTTGAGCTGAAATTAATACTAAGCAATCTGAGCATCCAGCTCCTAAATGCTTCTAAACATTTTGGGAATTTGGATGGTGAATCCCTGAGTTTACTAAAGGAGGATCATGTATGGAAGACACATTCACCTGGTCTATCATCTTTGATCAACTGGCCATTTGGGGCAAACACTTGGTGACACTGTATCTCCCCAACTAAAATCCTTTGCTTCTACATTATTCAGTTCTCTCCTGCACTCTTTTGATCTACTCTTTCAGCTGGCCACTTATTCTTTTCTTCTGCATTGGCTCCCAATAGATCTCATTGTTCCCTTGTTCTCCTCTTCTCTTCTTCCCTCACCATAACTCTCCCTGCTCCTCTCATCTTGTGACCTCACCTTCCCCTATCATCATTTTGCCCCATTCTCCTCTCATCATCTTATCTGACCTTCTCATCTTCTCATCTTTCTCTCCCTCTGCATTTTTAAAACACTCTCTGCTTTCTCTTGGCTTATCTTCTTTCCAACTACATAATTTCATACACTTCTCCACTCTTGTAATATCTCTCTCTTTTCCTTGTCTCTTTGTCTTCCTCCAATCACCTTCGCTTGTTATGTCTCTTAATTCTTCTTGTTTCTTCTCCCATTGTCTGCTTCCCATTACTTTTTTTTGGTCTCTCTTCTCCTTTCTTTTACTTTCAGTCTTCCTTTCTCCTCTCAGCTTGTCAGCCCTTTGAGGTAGACCAAATTTTTCCTTTGAGGAAACCAACTCCACAGGAAGACTAAAACTATACTTGAGTGAAATAAACTATAGAAACAGAACCTTGCAAGTCTGATCGTGCTTTTCCTCCCCTCCCTCTTATACCCCAGTGAATCAGCCTAAGTCTTTCCTTAATACTATCTTCCTTCCCAGAACTTAAGAAAAGCTTCTGTATCTCATGGCTTCAGGGCCATCTCCCTGGCTCTCTACATGGCTAGATATCATTTTCTGCTTCTTGAGAAAATCTCCCTTCCTAAAACTCCTTCTTCTGCTACTCCATCAGCTCTCTTCACATCACCTATTATGGGGTTGCAAGTAGGTTTGTTTCCCCGCCATTGAGACTCCTTTCAGCTGCTTTAGGGGGTTATTTTGTCTACAGCTGAGTTCTCCTCAGTCCATTTTGGGTGAAGGTTAAGATTAATCTTATAAACCTTCAATGGCTTTCAGTTTGTGTGTTATGGGAAATATGCATTTTTTAGAAAGGAAATGGGAACCAGAATCCATTAGGAAATTATTCTATAACCCTTTCTGCAGGAAGCTCAAGTATCTGCTAGGCTCAAGTATCTGCTATAGGATCAACTTTTTTTTTTTTAAGTTCCAGATATAGTCTACATTAGAGAATAACAACCTTGTCTATTGTCCCTTAGGTTTTTTCCCCCATAGCAAGGTATTGCATTAAAATTAGTGTGATACACTACTTTCAAGTGATATTTTTAGATGTGCTTTTTAACAGAAGATGAAGAAACCAACTTAGCTGCAGCTTCAAATATCATTTAGTTATGATAGCAAAGACCTGGAAGAAATGGTAACATGCAGCATTTTCATATGTAAAGAGACTGACTTTTTAATAGGACGGGTAGACTACCTATCCTCTATTCTCACAGAGAATGCAAACACATCATTTCCCTTTTGTCACACAAATTAGTCCTCAGGGCCTACAAGTAATGCATATTTTGACTTAGGCTATGGTTAGTAATTAGATGCCATCAAGTGGGGCTTGACTTCTGGGAACTATATGGAACAATGCTCATCATCTTGACCTATTTCCCTATCAAGAGCTATTTCCATTGTTCTTCCAAAGACAATACTGTAATCTCTCTGACCTTATGCACCTGTCCCTTCTCCTTCTCCTTCTCCTTCTCCTTCTCCTTCTCCTTCTCCTTCTCCTTCTCCTTCTCCTTCTCCTTCTCCTTCTCCTTCTCCTTCTCCTTCTCCTTCTCCTTCTCCTTCTCCTTCTCCTTCTCCTTCTCTTCCTTTCCCTTTCCTCAATTTGCCAGTCATACTCATTTTTCTAGTCCATCATCAGCTAGTATCACATGGCCAAAATATCCTTTCAGAGAAAAAGAAAATTCAGTTGAAATGTCATGTTTTTAAACTTCCTAGTTATTAGAGGTATTCAAACAGAGGCTGGGCCACCATCTCTGGGCTGGATGTTTTCATTTGGATTCATGCAAGAAGCAGAAGGTTGAACTCACTTGCCTGAATGGCATCTTCTAATCCTATGATTGTGTGGTTTCATTGATAACTTGGATTTTTGGAAAATAGTCAATACACACACACACACACACAAACACACATACATACACACACACACACTTTGAGGGGGGATCAATCAATCCTTGTAAAGGAATTTAGGGCTGACCTGGGGGAGGTATGAAACAGCCATTAAGGGGAGAGGGAAGGAACAAACTAAAGGAGGGACATGGACAAGAGATTACACAGTCCAGAGTTAGAAGTATGAGAAAGAAATTCAAAATAACTTGGACAGGATTTCAGGATTCTGTCATTACACCCTGCAACAATAAAACAACATTCCTGGAATCCCTATAGTGCTTGTTTCTTGATCTAGTCTACCTTAAAGAACTGATAATCCCATGCTTTTAGTTCCAAGATTGATGTGTGTCTTGGGAGTGGCAGCTGATGTCTCCACATATAGGGAATGAGATTGTCCCTCATGTAGGATAGGGAAAGATCCTTTTCTATCCCCATCTTTCCCAAACAGAGCCAACAGTCAGTGCCTAACATTTTACAGCCTTGGCCATATTGGCTGAAACAGCTGGAAACTGTAGTTCAGCATGAAGCTGTGGTTATACATCATTTGTTTTTAAAAAATATCTTTGGGGCCAATATGGAACTAAAAGGCATTATTGAAAGAGAAGACAATCTAAAGGCTTGTGCTTTGCTTTGCAGCAAGCCAACTTCCCATTTAATAGTTTTAATTAGAATAATATTTAAGGAAATTAAAATGAGGTGGGTCAAGGAACATGATGAGTGCCAGGGGAAGTGATTGTAGGGAGTACATTGCCTGCTTTTCTAGTAAAATATCCATAAAATATAGATATACTGTATAATATTCCATATAGCCATGTGCCCAGCAGTTAAGTGGGTCACCTTTTCTAAGAAGATTCCATTTATGTATGCTTTATGAAGTGCCATTAAAATGTTAATCATTGACATACTTTGCTCATTTTTCAGTGATGTCTTCATGTGCCACAGTAGGCAGGATCTTCCATGAGATATTTCCCACCAGCATGAGAGAGAAGAAGGAACTGTCTTATTTAATATTGTATTTGTCACCTGCAATTTTTCTATACCCAGACACACCTTTGCTTGCTTGATTAAATGCATCTTTAGCTGATTCAATTTTTAAAAATCTCACTCATGAGTTGATGAAATACTGTACTCCTAATATAATGATCCATGTGATTCATTTACAGAGTTGTAAATGCCAAGCATGGTTGCATCTCCTCCACTTCAATGAGTGGAAAGAAGTTTCAAGGACAGAACTGCAACTTAGTTTCCTTAAGAAGAGAAAGCACTGAAGATTCTTGGCATGTATGCAAGATTTACTTTCATTTTGCAAAATTCACAAAGGATAAATGGTGAATATATCTGCAGAAATACTCCTATGGTATGTTGGAGAACTGGCTCCAGAAACATCCCCTCTTTGTATCCTTTGTCCTGTTGATCCTGGGTTACTTTTAGTCGATTTTATTTATTAAATTATATGTTGCCAAATCCAAATGGATTTACGGTGGCTTACAACTGAAATAAAATACAAGTGGTAGCAACATACTTAAGAGGTGTGCAATCAACTAAATAATAACATAACTGCCATAAACTGCTATAGGAATCAAATAATAAGCTTTTGTTCTTGACTATCAAATTGTCATCCTTGTTCTCCCCTCCATTTCTGCTCTACTTTCCCTTAAATGGAGGACTGTTTCTCTTAGCCACCACTGCCCTTTAGTCTGCTTCCTACAGGAATAGAGATTTCCTTTTTTCTTCTCTTTTCCTTCAACATGAAGACAGAGAAAACTCAGAAATGCATGGTTTCTACTGGAGCATGTAATTTCCTTCATAAACTTTACCTGTCTTTTTCGATCATAAGCCTTTGTGGAATCAAAAGTCAGGACCCAAAGCAAATAATCAAGGCTCACTGCAGTGTTTATTATATAAAAAGTACACACTGGAAGGGGCCCCACCAAAAGGATAGTGAGAGACACTCTCCACACAAAAGAGATGCACTGATATTTATACAGTTCAGAAAAGGAGAAGAAATTATGCATGTGTGCATATTCAGGGGTAATAGATCTTGAGTTACTTCCTGCTCTTCTGCTGTCTACTTCAGAGGAAACAATTGTCTTAGAAAGAAGAAACAGGTCAAAGGGAGGGGACAATTTAGGGGTCAAATGCCAGGAAGATGAAATCTTTCATTGGCATCTTGAGGACAGATTCACGGGTTGCCATAGATATGTTCTGATAAGATGTACAACAGGCTAGTATGAACTAGGTGATAAGCCAGCTCCAAGACTCTTGCAAATTCCTCATGTTTCAGTTTGATTTAAACCATCCCATTCAATATGAAAACTTATTTTCCTCACACCTTTGTCTCAAGGTATTCTTAATGGGCTTGGTACTACTTGCACAAGAGGACGCGGTGGCGCAGCGGCTTAATGATGCTGAAAGTTGCTGGCCAGAAATGGTCGACACTTCAGCGGTTCGAGTCCAGCCTTCGTGTTAGCAGGGTGAGCTCCTGTTTCCTCCCCAGAGCCTGTCAACCCAACAGTTCGAAAACTCATGTGAGTAGATAAATGGGTACTCTCACTCCGGTGGGAGGAAAAATGCTGGCGGCGCCTTGCAAAAAGGAATCGGGAGCAGTTGCTGGTAAGCGCGAAAAACCGTGCGCGCCTGAAAAGGGCGCGAAGCAACGGAAACCCCGCCTCCTGCGCTCGCCAGCTGGGCTCTGCTCTAGGAAGGAGGCTCTGGCAAACCACTTCCGAAACACTTGCCTTGAAAACTGCAAGGACTCGTCCAAGCAGTCACTGCAGAGTCGGTAATGACTGAGTGCAGATTAAAAAAAAAACACAACTACTTGCACGCATCGACTCGGCTAAAGATGAACGATGGAACAAAATAGAGGATTTTCCCTACAGTAAAAGAAATCTGCCACTGATATATTTTAGAATGAAATTGTGGGTTGCCAGATGGACATTACTGGGGCCCAGATGGCAGTAATTTCAGAGCTCACAAGCATCCATTTTTCTTGGTTCAAAATGTTCATGCAAGAGGATATCTTTGGGAATGTGTATATCCAAAAGCACCAAGTCGTTGCATTTTTAAGATGTTGTGAACAGCAGTATATACATTGGATTACTTGGGTTAAAAACAGTACTGGAAATGTTGAATACAAGCCTGCACCATTGCCATAATGTAAGAATATAAATAGTACAGCTGTGGACACTTTGCAGATGATTCAGAAGAAATGTTTTGGATCTCATGCAAGCACAACACTGCTCTGCTATTTATGAATGGAGCCGACTTTCTTCAGGAGAGCCAAGGGGAAAAAAAGGTGGCCCTATTTTAAGAAATCCTGACTCTTAAAGTAGCAGGATCTTTCTTTTCAGGCTGAGATGGAAGCCTGAAAAAGGTCAGTCTCCTTTAATAAATAAATTTATAATAATAAATACTTGCAGGGTCCAAAGCACATTTCCTGAACCATTTTCAAAGCATGCACAGAGTCCAGTAAGTAGACACTTGCTGCACCAGATCAAAGACATTGCCTTGTACAGCCAGCCAAGGATCATTTCATGTTCAGATTAATATAATCATAATAGCAATAATAATAATTTATTAAATATATATGCCACCTGACTCTTCCTTCCATCAACAGGGTTGGAATTATGATATATATAAAACCAAGTCTCTCTGTCCCTCAGGCTGAGCTCAGTTTCTGATGACTTTTAGAGTCATGTCCATATAGGGCTTTTTGGCACCAATATTATCATTACCTTCTGAAATTTGTTTTGATTTCCTACAGCCCTGGGATTCCCCGGTAGTCTCCAAGTACTAACCAGAATTAATCTGAACCTACTTTGCTTCAGAATCCAGAGATGGTCAGCCAGGTGCTGCAACCTGGTAAAGCTGGCCAATATGTTGCTGTTTATTTTTATAGTCCATCAAGTCAAAACTGACTCCTGATGACTGAAGGAACAAGTCCCTGAAATTTTCTTGGCAACGTTTTCAGAAGTGCTTTGCTAGTAGCATCTTTCTCAGAGAAAGACCAATTAACCCAAATTCACCAAGTACTTGATCTTGGTCTCCTGGCTTCTAATCCAGCACTTCTAATCATTACACCAAACTGGCTCTGTGCTAATATGTAAGGGCCTTCAAATTCCTCATATAACTCTTTCCTCTTTGGATGTGAAAAACAGCTTTTAGCAGCAACCTGTTAATTAATTCTGTCCATTGCTTTGCTTTATAATCCTGAACAGAAGAAAGAGCTGGCAGAGGGAGGAAGAGAAAGCAATAATGCAAATCTGCAACCGAAAAATCTAAGCTGTTTCTTTGATGAAGTGAGGAATTGATCATCGAGCAATTCACTTCTTAGCACAGGACACCCATTTATCCATTCTGAATGATCAGTCTCCAGGAAATCATTGCTCTTCAGGGGGAAAATAGATCAATTAGCTGCTGGATAAACTGAATCTGTGAATGCAGATCTCAGAACATCTATTTCCTTCCACCAAGAACTTCTCATGTTCATTCAGTTGAGCTACAAAATCCATCTCATGTTCACAGAGATGTCGATGCTGTCAGTGCTGAGAAAGATGCAACTAAAGGTTCACTTTAGAAATGACTTTTCCTCTGAACACTTCCCAGGTTTCTTAGCATCCAGCTCCAGAGTCTTTCCAGTTGATGTCATCTCCGGTTGCCCTTCTTTCCTATTAATGAAGAATTCATTATCCCCACTACAGAAAAGACAAGGGCATCTCGTTTGAATAGGAGCTACTAGGTAGTTTGCTAGGCAAAGTTTCAGCCTGCTATCATGAAACAGTAAAAATGAGAGGAAAATTCCTTAGCATATTGGGAGACTACAGGTAATAGAGATATGATGTGTTTCATTCAATAGCTAAAATATCCAATATTCTTGTGGCAACTTAGAGACTGACAAGCATATTATGGCTTAAGCATCTGGGGACTACACTGTAAAATTGTTATAGAATTACTAATATGTAAATATTCATATTACGTAATTGAATGCTATTGATTAATGCATTTTTTTAAAAAAAAATGTTGATGTTTTTTCGTGTTATGAATTTAAAGAATTGTTCAGAGTATCTCTGTGGATTTCCTATCAGATTTAAGTGGGATAATCAATGTGGATTGCTATGGGAAAATACTTCTCTTCCAGTCTTTCAGATTTATTTAGAGATGTATCTTCATGGGAGTTAAGATGGCCAGGGATGGATAAGTATTGGTTTGGGAAGATGATTTGTTTAGATTCTTCCCTGCAGAGGATGGGAAAGGGTCTCATGTGAAAAATTTTTGCTACAAAAAGTGCAATTCAGGAGAGAATATGGGAGAAACTGGGTCTGCATGCAGCTAAATCATCTTAAGCAGATTGCTTCACCAGAGCAGAATCAATAATTTTCAATCTGGTTGCCATCGTATGATCTTATATGATGGTCTGGGTGCACGCATACATACAATTACTGAAATGAACCTTTTATGCAAGAGGTAAATAATTCTTTTAGCTGGTGCTGCATTGGACAAAGGTTTAAATAAGCTTTTATTGTTTACTCTAAGCCATGAAAACTTGCTAATGTTGTTAGATCAATAACTTTCAGTCCAATCTATATTTTAAGTCTGCTGTTGTGCAAAAGAATTGGAAGAAGAGAATGCTATGTATGCTGCCTGAAGCACTTAGAGGAAAAAGTGAATGTGAAATCTCATTCAAGTTGAGCTGAACTCCTAGATTTCGTGGTCATCTCCATGTAGGTTTCTTGGCATTAATATGAATGTAGTTTCCTTTATTTAATCAGTTGGTAAAGCCGTCCATCTCAGCAAGTGACTCTGGGCAGCGAACAACAAACAGAATAAAAACAATTATATCATGGATACAAAAATTTAAAAAATTAAAATCCATAGGAGCCGAGAAAAACAACACAGTCAACAGCACTAATACAGCCAGGAGATGGGTGTTTTCACACACTCGGGACCCCAGGCCTGGGCACAGAACCAGGTTTTTAGTGCCGTATGAAAGGCCAGTAGGGTTGGGACCATCCTAATCTCTGGAGGGAGAATGTTCCATAGGGTGAGTGTTATGGCAGAAAAGGCATGACTCCTGGGCCCCTCAACCTGTACTCCTTTGCCAAAGGGGCTCAAAGCTTTTCCTTCCTTCCTTCCTTCCTTCCTTCCTTCCTTCCTTCCTTCCTTCCTTCCTTCCTTCCTTCCTTCCTTCCTTCCTTCCTTCCTTCCTTCCTTCCTTCCTTCCTTGACTTCCCAATCTAGCCTGTAGTTCTGACATTTTCTGATGAGCTCCCATTCAAATAAGTGAGGGCTGCTGCCTAATAGTCAACCCTGATTGCTCATTGGAAGGATCGATAATGAAGCTCAAGCTCAGATATTTTGGTCACCTAATGCGAAGAGAGATCTCTTTGGAGAAGACCCTGATGCTGGGAAAGATTGAAGGCAAAAGGAGAAGAGGACGGCAGAGGATGAGATGGTTAGAGAGCATCACTGAAGCAATGAGCATGAAACTGAGCAAACTCAGGGAGGCAGTGAAGGACAGGAAGGCCTGGCGCAATATGGTTCATGGGGTCACGAAGAGTCGGACACGACTTAACGACTAAACAACAACAACAAGCTGCCTAATAGAGCTATAGAAAAGAAAGGGGGGGGGACAAATTTGTTCCTAATAAGGGTAAGTGAAAATCACCCACATTTTTGTAATCCAGATTTTTTTTTTTTCAGCCCATAAACAACCAATAGGCCAAGGAAAACCCTATTATCCATCCTTACCCATAAATACAGAATATGGAGAGATTCTTATTTTAAGAGATTCTGCCATAGGCTAGAGCTGCATGATCTGGCTAAAACTAGGGGTGGGGAGAAGTAGGTTTGGAGTTTGTGGATTACATTATTTATTTGTTTGTTTGTTTGTTTATTTAGTTATTCAATTTATATAGCCACCCATCTCAGACCAGTAACTCTGGGTGGCTAACAATAAAAACAATCAAACATGTAAAACAATACCAAATAATAATTATAATAATATAATAATAATAATTCTACTGTTCATCTTATCATCTGAGTTCTGTGCTGGCCTTCTTCGCCCCTGATGAGCAGAAGATGTAACTGAGATCTCTCTCAGTCGAACAACATCCCTACTTATCTAAGTGTATACTAATCCTGGTCATGAATCTTAATCTGAACTTCAAAAAAAGGGAGGAAAAAATAGAAGCACAAACTGGTCCCCTTTTATGTGAAGCAACAGATCAAATATGGCAATTTCCTTAGCTGAATAAAAACAAACCTCAGTAGGAAAAAGCAGTTTCTGCTTTTGAACATAAGAGGAGCCCTGCTGGATCAGTCATAGGCCCATCTAATTTAGCACAGTGTCACACAGTATCTAACTGGAGGCATTTCGGAAGCTCACAAGAATAGACAGCAGGGCGATGACTCTGCTTCCAGCATTTTTCCCCAGCAGCTGTTTAAGATACATTGCCTAGGGTTCAGAGGGTAGCAAAACAGCCATCAAAAATAACAAGAGCTCCAAGGAGTTGTAAATATCTATTCCCCTCTTACAGTGTTAATAATACATATGAACCTTCATGAGAAAAGGGCTGCAGGAAGAAAAGAATCAGTTCCCACTTGATTTATTTATTTTTTTTCCCAAGGAAATACTGAAATTTCCCATTGTTTACCAAAGAAATAGGGGAACACCGGCTTTTCTGAGTCAAATGCCAGCATTCCCTTCTACCCGCTCCCCCCTGTAAATGATTTTATATCATTAATGCTACGTTGATCCACCTTCCTCTCAAAGGCATTCAGCATGCTCTTTGAAACTTGTAGAGTCTTCATCCCTAAGTTTCCTACGTTTCTCTGAAGATTAAAAACACATCCACATGCAAGGAAATATAATCACTTCTTAATTACATGACAAGCTCAAATGACTGGATTTTGGAATTGATTATGGATCATTAGAGAGTTCCCCTGATCTTGATCTATATTCTAGTCTTCCAGTTTGAGGTTATAGACTTAAAAGTGATGAAAAAGCCACAAGCTGTTTTAGATCACACTGAGGACAATGTTGAAAAGCATCCTGGATTATATATGAGTGCTGTTCTAGCAGAACAGGTTCTTGCCGATATGATATCTGTCTTCTGGATCACTTCTGGCTGCTACCTAGAATCCAGACAGAGTGATTACAATACTATAATACTTTTTATATTTTCCATTATGTCTTGGTAGCTATATATTGGTTGTCACAACTGGATGGATTGGTAGCAATAGAAGAGAATATGTGTAGCTCAGGGTTGAACTGTGGAGTCCTTGGGGTTCTCTGAGCTTGGTTGTTTTCTTGCAAATGTTTCATTACCCAGCTAGGTAACATCTTCAGTGCTAGAATGGAGTGGGGTTTGCTCTCTGTTTATATAGTAGTTTGCCCTGCCAGTGTTGGTGGGGGTGGGGTTTTTTTTTTGGTAGTTCCTTGATTAGGATATTGTTTACTGCTTGATTGTTTGTCTGGTGTTAACCTTGGTGTTCATCTCTGCTTATCTGGGTGATGATTGCTGGCAAAGAGATGTTCTGGTCTTTTGTTTCCTTTTTAGCAGAAGGGAGAAGGAACAGACAGAAAGTCACCATGATGAGACAATCACATCCAGAAACAGGGCTTAAATAACATTCTGAGAGTATAAGAAGAAGAAATTTATGGGGATCAGCTGATGTTGAATTGAGCTATTCTCCCATGTAACAGCCAGATTTTGAAGACCCTTTTTTCCCAGAAAAAACAAGTCTTGGAGATCTTGCCTTTTGAGGCCGGTGGCCAGATTATATCATTACAGTGAATTTTTCACATATTTCTCTGCCCAAGTCTTCATCAGGCTCTATGAAGCACTTCTAAGTCAAGTACATCAATTTTATAACAGAATTTGAACCAAACTGGGGAAGCTGGAAAGGGCCAGAGTTCTAAGGACATGCTGTATACACAGAAGGTGCCAAATTCAGTCCATAGTATCTGCACATAGGGCTGGGAAGAACACTAGATTTTCCCTACCTGGCATCTTATATAAGTGTTGGCCCATTTTCCATGTTGGTCAGGAATTATGAGAATTTTAATTCCAATCTATTTGGATGGCGCCAGGTAGGTGAAGGCAACTATAGACTAAGCTGAGCTAGATGAATGAGTGCTCTCCCTTGGCATAAGAAACTTCCTATATTTCACCTGCAATGGAATCAGATTATATAGTCATATACACTTTATTATTACTTTCTGAAGAATAATGAGAACATTGTTTTCTCTGTCTTAGGGTTTTTGGGGTCTCTTGAGTCAAGTGATGAATTGCCCTCTTTTTTTTTTTTATTTATTTATTTATTTATTTATTTATTTATTTATATATATGTGTGTGTGTGTGTGTGTGTGTGTGTGACATTGCCTCTCGCAATATCCTCATATGAGCTATTTCAGAAGAACAAAGGAAGAACAAAAGAATTCAGTTGTGCCAATAAGAGAACTATGCCTGTGCAAATCATTTGACAAGCACATTGCTTGAGAATAAAGTGCTCTTCTGCACATGCTCCTTGAAGCTCTGAAATAACCCCAGCCAGCCAAAAGTCTGGGGCAGCTGGTTTGAGGCCCTCATGGGAAAGCTGATAAAACGTGGCAGCCACCTTGAAGCTTTAGACCAAAATGGCTACATTATAGACTCAAAGAATTGAACTAAAGGGGCGTCTCTTTTGTGAATGACATTCCTGATCAAATGATTTTCATGAGCTTAAGTAAAGCATGTTCCCAGCCTCGTATAGTGTACTTTATTTCAATAAAAGAAAGCTAACTTGAGATGTCAAGCCAATGTAAAGCTCTCAACTTCTCAAAGAATTTATGAGGGAAATCAACATTTTGGTAGCCAGAAAAAGTGCTGACGAACTGTGCATAATTTCAAGCCTTGAGGAGAGAAATTAGTAAGAAGCATGAACAGCTTAGCAGACTGATTTCTATCAGATATTTCCTTACGATGACACTAATTCAGAAAGACTTTTTTTGCCATGCTTATTGGATTCCTTAGGGTACACTAAAAAAAGGCTAGTTATCAACTCCATTATGTTGGAAGTGTAATATGGATGAGGAAGCATTTATTCAGATGATATGGGCCTGCTCAATTAATATTCCATTCTGGATTGATATTCACAAATATGTAACAAAGATCCTCATTAATTAAAGAGGTTGAATGGACTCTTGAATTATATACCCCAAAACTGACATTTTCCATTATATTAAGAATTACAGATTTATCCTGCAGTGGCTGTAAGAAAGAAGATTCAGCATTTGAAAGAAAAGAGCTATTCCACACTTACAAACTTGGATTATAAAAATGTGCTCACTTTCCATTTAAGAAGTAGCACTCTATCAATGAAATGGAAAAACTGTTGAATGTTATTTCATGTTGTCAAGGATTAATGGTATATTTAATATTAGTAAAATATGTAATATAGATCTATGTACACAATATTTCCTTCCTTCCTTCCTTCCTTCCTTCCTTCCTTCCTTCCTTCCTTCCTTCCTTCCTTCCTTCCTTCCTTCCTTCCTTCCTTCCTTCCTTCCTTCCTTCCTTCCTTCCTTCCTTCCTTCCTTCCCTTCCCTTCCCTTCCCTTCCCTTCCCTTCCCTTCCAGAAAGACTATAAGAGTCTTCACCTTGTGCCCCCTGTGAAAGAAACTTCCACAAAGGAACTGTGCAATCCCCTAAATCAAGAGTGTGGAGCCATGTAGTTGTGGTTAGGTGTGTGTAAATAGCAAGGGGTTGCTTGGGAAATGCATTACATTGAAACAGGGCTTGACGGTAATTCAAGGTGTCAGACTGTGAAATATGAATGGTTCACAAATGTAGTCCATGCCCTAGTAAACATTTCTATCGATTCCTGGGATTACAATAAGACTTTTATGTATTAAAATTGCATACATCAGGGTTATGCTTGGGAAGTTTAAAATTAAAGTACGTATTTTGAACCTCTATATGGAGTTGACGGAAGGGAAAACTGATGTAAAAAAAAAACAACGCAGCCAGCAAATGCAGTTTAATTTAGCAGCACGAATGAAAGACAGAGCAGCAAAAAGAGAGGTATTTTTTTTAATGCACACACCCACCCATACCTCATCACTATCACTACCAACAGCAACACCTCAATAATGAAGGAAGCATATTTATCTCGACCTCATCTGTAGTTGTAGCTGGCTCTATGCCTTGAAGGAATGGGGTGGTGGTTGACAATTTCATACCATTCCGCCTGAAGACATTTGTGACTGACAGCAGAAGACTAGCAAAGGTTTCTGTTGCAGTTTATTCTTAGGCACTTAAAATACTTAGATCCTCCTTCCAATAAACTATCTCTGAGAACAATAATGAAACAACAATAAGTGAAAAGAAGTGATATATAACAAAGACGTAAAAAAGGGGGTGGAAGGGAAAAAGAAGTGAACTCTGGGGAAAAGGAGTCTTAGTAAGAGTGTAAAATATGTTATTATAGGAACCCTTTGGGTACTAGGGGCAGAGCCTTGCAAAGGGAAGTTGCTACTCACTCTTGAGATGATTCCATAACAAGACTGAATAATCGTAGTTTCATTATTCAGCAAGAATCACAAAAACCAGTAGGAGTAACACAAATGAATGAGTTGAATCAATTAAAAAGTGAGTTTTAAAAATGAGTCACTTTTAATGGATGGAGCAGATTAACAACAACAACAAATTGCATATCTCTTGGGATAGGCAAGTGTCACTCTTCTTCATGCCTTGATCATTGACCCGGTAAGTATACATCAAAAGGGAAAGGATATAAAATGAAATACTTGCCCACCAATATTACTCTCTGAGTTTGGTATAAGGTAGCAATGCAATTTTCATAGAGGAGAAGAAGTTGGGTATTCTTAAGTCCTTGCATGGACCATGTGTAGGATGGATTAGAAATGTAACATCACAATTTTATATGAAAAACAAAAACCTGAGCCCATGAATAAGATAACTTTTCTACATCTGATGCTCCCTCCACATGCATAATTCTTGGAAATCCCAAAATGTATGGCCAATGGTGGGTGTCAGATTGGGGCAGGCCAATATATGCACATCCCCAAATTAATTTTTTCAGAACATTTTGTGATGTCTTTTGTAAATAATTAGAGAAAATAGACTTCTGTAGGGTGGCTTAGCTCCTTGTTAAAGTGACAATATGAAATTATTCTATTTAATGAAGCATCTTGCACCTCCTAAAAAGTCCTCTGATAGTTCCAATGTATGCTTAGATGCTCCTTGTACTGTTTCAGGGAGCTAACTGAAGGCTTTCCTGGCCAGTGGAAGCCTCAGAAGCAACATGTGTGTCATTTCTCCATTAGGGGCTTATAGCTTACCTAGCCATCATAGCATGACCTAGCCATCATTTAAGTGATAGAAAGCCTGTTCTCATTGCTGTTACTTTGGTACAACAATGGTCAGATGACTGTAGAAGATGCTGGAGGTCTCCAGAGGGAGAATGATCCACAGGAAGCAACATGGCTGCTTTGAATTTAGAGGTGAAGGGGTTGCATTGCTGCATGAAGCCCCTTCAGAAGAGTGAGTTATAGAGACTCTGTCAGAGTGAAACACCCTTTCAGAACTTTGCACAGTCCTCAGAGAAAAGCATATATAAAAGTTCTTTGAATGTTTTTTTAAGAAGAAAAGCAAAATAAAAAAATATTTTAAATAATGTATTTAAATAATTTTTTAAAAATAATTCTTGCAAAGAAAAAAATAGCATTTTACTGTGGAAAATGTATCACAAAAAAGGGTGTCTACTAGGAAACATTTGTAAATAAATGCATACATTTATTAATATTTATTTATTTATTTATTTATTTATTTATTATTTTGATTTATATAGCCGCCCATCTCAAATGCTTGACTATATTATCAGAGCACATGGGCATGGGTGTATGCATACTCATTCTGGACAAAGATGTGATAGAATGTAGACACAGCTAAACCAAAAAAGTTAAATTTCAAATGAAAATGATGTAATTGTAAATTTACAAATGAGTCCAAATTCAAATTTCATGTCATATTTCTTTTGGTTCTTGGAGTATGAAGTGGGAATAAGATTTTAATGGATAACTTCTTAAGCTTCCAGTCTTTGCGGAGGATGATAGAATAGCCTCCTGTTCCTCTCCCCAGAACATTGTGAAGACTCTCAAGCTTGTATTGATTTTTGCAAAGGCTCCTGTAACTCCAAAAATTCATCTACAGTCATGCCCTAAGTGAAAGACAGTGGTCAATCTAAGTACCAGATTTCCCCAACCATAAATGGGATTACTCAATCTATATTTACAGCATTTTCAGAGAAGTTGTATAAATATCAGAATGCAGTTTGGCAGTCACACATCTTGTTGATGCAGCTGGAAGTTGGCCACCAGTCAAATAATTTTGGTTTTTCAAATGACAAAGGATTTGGAATTCTTATGGACTTTCCATACAGGCCCTAAATAAACTCATTCTGTTTGACTTTTTATAACCAGCTTTAATTTTTCTGTTCAGCTACTAAAAGGCTTAATGGTTTTGTTTGTTGTGATGCCATTATGTCAACAACCTGATTTGCTTTTTAAGAGTTGAATCAACATAGTAGTTTATTAAAGCAAATAAAAACTTTTCATAATATTTCCCAGTTAACCTTGCTTTGTTTCCTCAGCTCCTGCTTAGTAATGTTATTTTCTGTTAAGTAAATAATATTCTTGCTTCTTTTCTACTTTAAAAGCTTAGGGCAGTGTTGTCCAAACTTGGCCACTTTAAGATGAGTGGACTTCAACTCCCAGAATTCCCCAGCCAGCCATGGTGGCTGGGGAATTCTGGGAGTTGAAGTCCACTCATCTTAAAGTAGCCAGGTTTGGACAACACTAGCTTAGGGGGTGAGCCAATAATGTGGAGTAAGGCATAAACTACTCATTACATCTCATAACTGTAGTTTTTTCACTAGTGAACTCGACAATTTTTGTGTCCATCCTGGAGTTAGAAAAAGCATTGATCAATTAACTGAATGGCTCCCATTGACATCAGTGAGCATGTGTATGAAATAATTTGGACTGATGTGGTGTCATGCTTCAGGGAGAAAGGTTCCATTCTATCTTGAACACTCTAAATGGGTGGAGTCCAAATTCAAATTTACGACAGCGTCATAGTTGACAATGTCTCAGCAGGTCAGGTGCAGGTATCTTGTGTGTAGACTAGAGGTTCTCATGGGACCATGACTCCTTAAAATCATAAATGAATTTCAGTGAAGCACACTTTCACTGGGGCTAAAAATCACAACACTGGGGCAAAAAATCACAACCATCCCTTCAATCATTCTGTTCTAATCTATATCTCCTAGGGATTCTCAAATGTTTCAGTATTGCAGCTGACCATGACAGAGAAAAGCCCAATGAATTCTGACAGAACTCACTCCACTTTCCCTGCTCAAGCCTGATCAGGTTTTAAAAAGAATTGTGACACCCACCCCCTTTCTTCCCAAAGTTTGAGAACCTCTACTATAGGTTTTCTTTTCAATGCATCTTTGAAGGTTGCTAGCAGTGATATGAGGATGTAACTTGGAGGAAATAGTTGGCATTTTTGAAGTCCAGATGATTGCATCAGCAATAACAACATATCAAAGTGTTTGTAAGAATACCTCTAACATTTCCAGAACAACTGAATTTCCATATGTATGCCTTTCTGTGCTAGGGAAAACAATGCATTTTAGATTACTACCTGTCACTGAGCTGTTAAAACAGAAAAAGCAAAAGGGAAAGGAATAATTCTAATTCCTGCCATTTTATGAAGAACCTCTAAAACAAAACTGGATAAATTTGTTTGGTTTTACCGTGTTTGTTTTGAAAGCTGAAGGTGAGGCTAAGGCTTAAGAATGGATTGACGGAGCAAAGAGATTTGGAGAAGATAAATGACAATAGAAGAGAATATATGTAGCTCAGGGTTGAACTATGGAGTCCTTGGTGCTCTCTGAGATTGTTTTTTGCTTGCAGATGTTTCATTGCCCAGCTAGGTAACATCGTCAGTGCTGTTATCAGGTTAGGTATACTAGGTAATATCATGAATGCAGCAATGTTACATAGCACTGATGTTAGCTAGTTGGGTAATGAAAAGTCTGCAAGCAAGCAACCAAGCTCAGAGAGCACCAAGGACTCCATAGAAGATAGATGAGCTGTTCCTATGGATTTCTTCCTTAATCAGAACAAGTGAAAAATGTCCCACTGGGGCAGATGCCATGTTTTTCCCAAACCAAGGGCTTTTCAATAACTTGAATTGTTATTGAATGGAGTAATGACCACAAGACCAGGCAGGAATTCACTAATAGTTCAATCCCAGAAATTATAATTGCATATAGGCCTTGCCCCAATCATATACTGAACTCTTGTTCTGAGCCCAAGGTTTTCTACATAATGGTGTGCCGTGTCTTCTGTTTTCAATCTACTTCCATTTCTGAAAACATTGCCTTTATTTCTGTTTTTCTTCCTCAAATCAAGCTTTGATTTATATAATAAAGAAGAGGATTTAGAATACAATTTTTCAGTATAATGTCTATTCAGGAGTAAACACCAATCAGTTCAACTAAGAAATATGTCTGTGATTGTAACTGAGAGCTGTAATTAAATATTCATTTTCCTAAATGTAAATTCTATCAAAAGTATACCTTTAAGAGCTCAGAATATATCAATCCCAAAATGTCCTGTTTCAACTTGATCAGGAATGTTCTGTTTCAAGGTTGGATTGGCAACTTCTGGTAAAGTTGAAATGATGGTGGAAGACTTCTAGCAAAATCAGAATGGAACATTTTGGGGGTATATTTCAACTTCAAAATGTTTTGCTCACCTTTTATAAAGAAGAGGATGACCAGCAGCAAAGTGGCAATGGATACACTGCTGGAAGTCCTAAAGGGCCAGGCTGGGGATAGATCATCTTGGAGAAGGTCTACCTGTAGGGTTGTTAAGAGTCTTGAGGGCACATAATCAATAAGATTTTGATTATGAACTAATGCAACCCTTGTTAGCCAAAGGGATATACTTCAGCTTAATTATCGATCTCTTCTCCATAGTAATGCCTGCCCTCTGGAATGAGGTTCCCCCCAAGATCCAGATGGCACCCATTCTGCTGTTGTTTAGAAGAGCCATGTAGGCCTGGCTCTTCACCCAGACCTTTGGCAAGGGAGATTAAGACCACTTGCTTCATTCCATCTGATCTGTCATTCTTACCATCGTTTATCTTCTGTCTGTTTTACTGGAATGTCTGATTGTTGTGAACCACCCAGAGTCATTGGGGGTCAGGCAGTATACAGCTTTAGTATGTTGTTGTGGTTCCCCAGTGTTCTGGCTCAGTTCTCATATAAGTATGTAGCAGAGAAAATATATTTAAATCACATATTCTTTTGGCAGAATAATATATATATTTGCTATTTGCTTTTGTAAACTGCTTTCTGTGGTGTGTGCATTTACATGTATATGAATGAATACAGGTGAAATGATACAGATAAAAAATAGTCTGTCCTATATATCTCTACTATGTCTAGCAGAGTCCAGAGAAGCAAAGCAGCAGATGAAACATTCTCAGTAAACTTCTTCAATGTATTCCTGATTTCCTGAATCTGCAAGGGAGTTATTGACAAGGTAGTTAAAAAGAGAAACTGGACAGAGGTTTCACCAACGTTTCTAGAGTAGCTTTCTCTCTGTGCCTCCGCCCATACTAAATTCCTCCCCTACATCCTATTCTCCCCCACCTCCTACTCCCTGATCATTTGGGACTGGAATTAATTCAACAATAACTTCAAGCCAGCAGGTCTTTTCCAAATCTATACCTCCATTTACCAATCATCCTGCATCCTGCAATCTGGCTATTTAGCTCATAACTTTATTTTGTCTTGCCTTGCACTCAACTTCCCTGCACAACGTTGGGTTACTGCAAGATTGCTTCCGATAAAAGGGATAGGGTTACAAGAATTTCAACAACTGAGCTATTTCTCATTTAGAGCCATACATTAGGGCACAGACTTCTTTAACAGGCTTCCTGAAATCAGTGGGGAGGTGTATGTTTCCCCTGATAATGGAGAAACTCGCAGACGGTTGTTTACATAACTGTCTCCGGAATCTTTATCAGTCTAGGAAACAACCATTACTTTTTAGGGGGGGAGGTTTATGGATTTGAGATTATATTTTGTTTGCTAAATCTGAAATCCACTAAACCAAGGTCCATTTAATCAGGGATCTATTGTTCTAGCCTAAGGAAGAACATCTACTTTGGGTTTCCTCTCCTCCTCCTCCCTGGCTTCTAATAGCATGTTATTTGATTTCCTGTCAAGACACTGGCAAGTCCTGATATGGAGGAAGAGTTAGATTTAGAATGCTGTATTTGAAGTTGTTAAGAAATTCCGTTCTACACTGTAAGAGCAAAAATAGGAAGCATTGCTAACCTTCAGGCACTCGTTGAGACAAAGTCAAATTGGAACAGTGAGAAGAAAAATAAAGTCACAATCAACTAAAATTCTTGTTACTTTTTTAATGTTGACTTTGATGGAAGTTACACTGTAATTCCTAAGAAAGTTTTTCCTAATTCCTAAAATTCCTAAAATTCCTAAGAAAGTATAGTATCCCCCTCCTTGATATGCACATAGAATTAGGGAATCTAAAAGTTAAAGAGTTACAAGTTATCTAGTCC
Organism: Python bivittatus; assembly: GCF_059951505.1. NCBI lineage: Eukaryota > Metazoa > Chordata > Lepidosauria > Squamata > Pythonidae > Python > Python bivittatus. The sequence continues at coordinate 10,700,851 of NW_028277056.1, forward strand.
CATTCCTTGCCCAGTGCAGGATACCACTAAAGCATCTTTGATAGATGATAATCCACATTCTGTTTAAAGATCTTCAGTGAAGGAGAAGCCATCATTTCATGTGGTAGCCTGTTCCATCGTAATGGACAGAAGGAAGAACCTTGAGGAACAGAAGGAAGAGCCATTACCAAGTCAATGGTCAGATAAAAGAAATCTGAGTCTGAGTCAGAACTGTAACCTGAGAAAGCGTCTCTGACAAGACCCTCACTAGTTCTCATAAGATAAAGGGAGTGAGGGGGGAAACACATTCAGACTTGCAAAAGTCTGTTACAATAGCCCTATCTTAGCCTGCATGACTTTGGTTTCCTAATCTGATCTACCTTGAAGGGCTGACATTCACTAGCTGACTGCTGATAAATTAAGGAAGCTTCTCCTGACATCTAGCCTGAACTTATTTCCTGATAGTTTTAACCCCTTGCTTTTGGTCCAGACTTCTGGGACAATATTTACTCCCATGTAGGACAACTGTTTAGATAATTGAAAACTTCTATTACAGTATATCTCCCCTAATCATCCCTTTTGTAGCATACCACAACCCTTTAACCATTCCTCATAGGTCTTGGTTTCCAGACCCCTCACCACCTTGGTCACAATTACTTCATCTCATCTCAAAATAGTATTTCATTTCACCTATCCAGTTATCAACTGAAGACTATGCAGTTGATATGGCCCCATCCATGTTGGTAGCCCCATCCATCATCATTGCACTGGATCCCTGCCATGCTCCTCTTCTGAACATCAACTTGGTGTTCCTTGGAAAGAGCACTTCCAGAATAATGGGGCCCTGATTAGATGTACCGTCTGAGAGAATGGGAATTATTTGAAACAGCAGCAGCTGCCAAAGCAGTCTTTCAACACATTTGTTCCATTCAGGGAGGTGACTGTATTTAGCCACAATTATCAGGTGCTGTAGTATTTGAGTGCGTTGTAAAGCACTGTCAAAGCTATTTGGCCACAAGGTAGCAGAGACATCATGAGAAACAATGGCTTTTTAAAAGCACTGGGTCTATAGGAAAAAAATAAATACAATCTACAATCTGCCTTCATTCAGGGACTTCCTCTTCTTGCTTTGCACAGGGGCTGCAGGGAGGGTGGGCCTATTGAAACCGCAGCATTACAAATTGGAGCAGACTGTGCTTAATTGATAGTCAGAAAAGGCAGGTTTTAGGAGACTCGACATCTTACAGCTGCAGCTATAAGGGTTTGCTGTCCTAGATTTGGCCAGAGAATGAACAATCGATCTCTTGCCACTAAGACTTGGTTTTCCTTTTTTTTTTTTTTTCCTTCCATGGGTAGGTGGTCTGTCACCAAACGAAACTAAAGGAAAACCTTCAGCATAATGGGAACAGCCATTGTGACCCATTATTCAATAATGCAGGAAGGCAGGAATTGCTAGGAAATGAGCATTTTTAATCATGAGATTAGGTGAATTTCAGGAAAAGTGTAATTAGATTTAAATTTTATACAGGTGAACATTGGGAGATTTGCAACCTTGAACTAAAGCTAGCAGGAAGAATTAAGTGCAGTGACTAATGAGGTCATATTTGCAGGACACAATGAAATTTGCAAAAATGAACCAGATCTACAAATGATAGTTCAGGAAGTAACTGATTATTATATTTTCCTGCCTGCTGAAAGCTCTAATATTTTCATACCTCTTCTTTTGCTTGATGCCAAAAACAGAGGGACATTCATCTCTTCTTTCTAGATCTAAGGCCAACTATATGTTATTAATTTTATGATCCTGATGATGGATAAAGAGGGACATATCTGAAGAAGGGCATTGCTTAGCTCTGGTAATATGTCCTGGAAACCATGGGAATGAAAGGTGTCTTCAACCCCAAACTTATTACAATACCAGAGGACTATATAAAGGATTAATTTCTCCTTGATTCCTTAAAATGTATTGACTGGGCTTATCCAGAATGATGACCTAATCAGCTACTTTGCAGACATTTTGCTCAGAAATCTGGTGAAGCCAAAGATATTTGTGTTGGGTTTCTTGTGGACATAAAAGAAAAGGCCTAGCTTGTTGTCATCTAGAACTGAGAGTTTCAAGGATCATCTGATGCTTACTTGGACATCCTTTTGAGATCAGGTACAAAGCTCTTAAAGGATAAACTTCGAAACAATTAAAGACAGAAATCTGTCTCTCTTTCCCCACCTTGATTATATTTTGTCAGATGTGCTTCTGTTCAAGTCATCAAAGTAATTTAAATCCAAGTGGCATTTTATTTGGAAAAATCTGGGTGTCCTGCTTTTACTGGCTGGATTAAAGGGACACAGCCACTTTGATCCAATGTTTTAATGCAGAACATCTCTTTGATTTGGTGTTTCTTATTGAAGGGGTGCTTTGATTAAAGTTTTGCCCTTCAGAGCTCTCAGCAACCCTACTATGATAACAAAGAGCTTAGGGGGTATTGAGTACCAGCTGAAGCTCAGGAGAAAAATGTTGCTTTTTTATTAGGTTCTTCTAAATAAATAAGCAGTGATGACAGTAGGGAAATAGAATAGCAGTCTCTACTTTCTCTTGTTCTGGGCAATTATGTTGATTGTGTTCAAAAAGAGAAAGCTAACAAATAATGATCAATGACATTAGGACTCTTCTATGATATAAGAATATCAGCCATGCTATCAAGCACCCATTCACTTATGGAGGTGTAATATATGCCATCATAAGTCAACAACAACCCATTGCATTCTATGTAGTCTCTATACATAGGAATAAATGGGAATATAACTTGTATCGAAGTTTGGCAATACCTTCAAAAGCATGGGTGGTTCAACAGCTATGCCATCACTGAGTTCAAGTAGACTTTCTTTGATTCAAAGAATTGCAGATTGATTTCATTAGAAAGCAGTTGAGTTAGAATTTCTCATAAGGTTAAATTCTATTTCCAATGGTTTGAATGAAGGCAAGAGATTTGTATTGTACAATCTGTTTTAAATCAGATCACCCATGGGGAAGGGGGTGGGGTATGTTACCTCTAGAATTATTCTGCTAATCATCATTATTAAGAGAGCACATCATTGTCTGTGATTATTGGATTTCATTGACATCTGATATTACAGTTTACTTTTCCCATCTATGGCAGTAACATGTTTTTCTATATTTGGATAATGTCTGTTGCTATCTCAGATTAATAAATTGAGATCCAGAAACACTAAAGAATGAAAAATGAATTACTCATCAAATTGGCATTCTGTAAACTTATATAAACTGAAATTGTTTTACTACATATTATTTATTATGTTATATAAACATTACTAATTTAAATCATGTTGATGTTTATTTTAATGAAAAGTGGAATACAAATGCTGCAAATAATAAATTCCCTTTAGCCTAGTTGATCTTGCTCCTAAGAAAGAGGCTATATTTAAAAATGACATATTTAAATTTGGACTTTCTATTAGAAATTATTTTTATTGAAATGCTTCAAAATATTTTGTGCCACAGCAATTCAGTAGTAGATATTTCCCATATATGGTATGGATTGTAAGAAGTGGTAATGAGAAGGGAGAGAAAACAAGTACAATTCAAACCAATTAATTCATGTTACATACATGAGCCATGTTATTTAGTATATTATATAATGATGCATTTTTAAAAAGGGATTTTTCCCCCACTCTAAATCATTGATCATACCTAAGATGGAGCATTTTTTAAAAACAGAATCTTTTAAACTTACAGAAATACATAGTGTTCACTTACAATGACACTGCTAAAATGTTCCAATTAAGCATTTATATTTTAATATATATTTATGTGTACTTTATCTATCTAGATATAAACTCAGCTTGGAGAAATGAATCAGGAAAAGAACTGAGCCAATTCTTTCTTTGGGCTTTGAAACACTGATTCACTTGTACATCAACAATGACCTTGGAAAGGGTTATGGATCAAAGGGGAATAAAATCATCTCTTCCTTTTGGATAACACTGTACTGAACCAGCCTTTCATGACCATCCATTCAGTATTAATGGAAGGTACACTGTATGAACCTTTTGAGGTTCCTCACTGTTTACTAGGAATCATCAATACATTTATGCTTTCTCCAGGTCTTAGAAGCTAGAAAACCACAGCACCTTCAGGAAGAAAAGAGAAAACTACCTGCAGAAGCTATAAATTACCACATCAACAACCATCTCAGCTCAAATCAGATCAATTCCAGTAAACAACAGAAAGGAAGCAGCTGGTTATCGATGAAGTGCATTTTATTTATAAGACCTGGGAGATGTTGAATTGTGGAACAAGAGCACTGGTGGAAACCTGAAAGTGCTTTAGGGTGCAGGATGGCATCCCTTGCCAACCTGCAGCTGGGGGGGATCATAGAATTTAATTGTTAATTCCAAAAACTTAGAGGGAAACTTCTAGGAACTAGTAATATCTAGAAGGGAAAAGCTATCAAAGTAAGGTATTTATGGCTGCATAAATATAAATTCATAAGCATTTTGTAAAGCTGGAGAGGGAATAAATCAGACTGGTTGAATATTCCATATTTTGAACAAACCCCCAAGGTTGACTTATCAGAATCTTGTACCTCATTTTTATAAGCTGAGACGGTCAAATGGTTGAATTCTTCATGTTCTTGCCATACTGTTGGAGAGCTCAAAATGGAAAAGAGGACTACATTCCTGCCATTGTTTCATAATCAGAAATAGGGGTGTGGTTATTTCAATGTGCCTTGCAGAATATACAGAACTCAATTTATTCCCCCTGCCTAGCACGTACCATATTTAGTTCTAAGCCCTAGAAAGCAGGAGTTTTTAAACAGTGGGTTGTGACTTTTGGAAAATTAGTGGGTAAATGCCTGTGCACCCACCCCACTCCCAGTTGATCCCTACATCCAGATCAGAGCGAGCACATGGGCCACTCAGTTCTGAGAACTTGAGGCTTATTTATTTATTAAGCATCAGGTTTATTTATTAAATATCAGTAAGCATGACAACATAGGGGACGCGGTGGCGCAGCAGCTTAATGATGCTGAAAGTTGCTGGCCAGAAATGGTCGACGCTTCAGCGGTTGAGTCCAGCCTTCACGTTAACAGGGTGAGCTCCTGTTTCCTCCCCAGTTCCTGTCAACCCAACAGTTCGAAAACTCACGTGAGTAGATAAATGGGGACTCTCACTCCGGTGGGAGGAAAAATGCTGGCGGCGCCTTGCAAAAAGCAGTTGGGAGCAGTTGCTGGTAAGCGTGAAAAACCGGGCGCACCCAAAAAGGGTGCAAAGCAACAGAAACCCCGCCTCCTGTGCTCGCCAGCTGGGCTCTGCTCTAGGAAGGAGGCTCTGGCAAACCACTTCCGAAACACCTTGCCTTGAAAACTGCAAAGGACTTGTCCAAAGCAGTCACTGCAGAGTCAGTAACGACTGAGCGCAGATTAAAAAAAAAAAAAAGCATGACAACAAGTTAACTGGGCCAAAAGCTGGAAGAGAGAACAATGCAAGAGATAAAAAGGGCACATGGGTCAATAACAAAGAATCTACATCCTCTCTCTCTTATTTTCTATTTCTCAAAAAAAAAAAAAAAAAGGCATGGAACTTTCCAGAGTGCTGGAATCAGTGATGGGGTTAATTAGGATGGACAGACCCAGAGGAAGTGGCCTTAACTCTTTGATGTGCATAGCAGTAGCATGAAAAGAGATGCAGTAAGATAGCCTTCCTAGGGCTGAGAGAGAAGGACTGACCCAAGGTCACCCCACTGGTTTCATGCCTAAGGCAGGACTAGAACTCACAGTCTCCCAGTTTCTAGCCTGGTGCCTTCACCACTACACCAAGCTGGCTTTCGTTGTAGTAGTAACCATGCCCAATCTCTTATTCTGAATGTCAGATTCCTGTTATGATTAAACAGGAAAAAGTCTCTAGAGATAATAAAACTTAACAGTTGAAGGATTTTGTTCTCTCCAAGCTAGAGACTCCAACCTTGTTAACATGCTATGATGAAAAGAGATCAACGTATAAGTGTTGACACAATCTGTAGTTCATTCCAGAGTTCATTTCACTTCTACTTATGACAGTTTCTGCTTGAAGCATCATGGTTATCAGACTTCATTAAGATTCATCAGGGCCAACAACATAGCGTTGATTGTGGTTTTCCATGAGGACATCTGATAAACAAGAGCGTTCACGTTTTGTGTGTGTGTGTGTGTGTGTGTGATCAGTGGTGTCCTAAGGCAACGTGTACAGTGCACATGGAATTATCTACCTGGTGGAGGGGGGTGCTGATACAATTTGCATGCTCCCTTAAAGGTGTGAATGGGATCAAGGTGTTCTCCTCTATGTCTTTTTGCTTTCTTTGTCTGACTGAGAAAGAGCCAAGGAAATATGTCCTCAGGCTGTCCAGAGACACAGAACCCTAAAATGTTATTTTACTTGTAATCCTTCACATTTTGTTCTTTCGCAGCTCTCTTCCTACATTTCTCCACAACTCTTTCCCAGAGTCCATCAGTCCTGGCCCAGATGTTCATACATTCAGTGATGGCCAGTGTCATAAATACAGTGAAGGCAGGAGAGGAAGCCTCAGAGGGCCACCAGGTTTCTCCACTTCTGGCCCTCCATGGTCAATAGACCCAGTTACCTGGGGTAGGGCTATTACATCTGTACTGCACAACAGCTGCACACTACTAGGTGGCCGCAAAGTGTTAGTCTATCTGTGCATTGTCGAAGGCTTTCACGGCCGGAATACGATGGCTGGTGTGGGTCTTCCGGGCTGTGTGGTCGTGTTCTGGAAGTTTTGTTTCCTAACGTTTCGCCAGCATCTGTGACCAGCATCTTCAGAGAGCAGGAGCACAGACAGGAGCAGTTCTCTCTGTGCCCAGGATGAGGTGACCCTTTTGTGGATATTTATAGAGATCTGGGGGGGGGGGATTGGGGGTGTGTGGTGGTGGGGTTGGGGGGGTGTGGGGGGTGTGGGGTTTGGGTTAACGAATGGCTGCTTGTTTTGGTGTCAGAATACATGTGTATCTTCCTGGGGATTAGGCAGGGTTTTTTCTTCTATTGAGTTGTTAACGAGTGGCTGCTGGGGGTGATTAGTATGTTCATTGTGTGAGCTGCTCACATGTCCTGGTGGTTGAACTGAGTTCGTTGACCTTTTGCAGGCTGTATTTTTCAGGATTGGTAGCCAGGTTTTGTTGATTTTTAGACTCTCCTCTTTTTTATTGAAGCTGTGCTGGTGTTTGTGAATCTCAATGGCTTCCCGGTATAGCCTGGTATAGTAGCTGTTGGTGTTGTCCAGTATCTCTGTGTTTTCAAATAGATGCTGGTGAAACGTTAGGAAACAAAACTTCCAGAACACGGCCACACAGCCTGGAAGACCCACACCAGCCATGTTAGTCTATCTCTTTGCAGCCATAGGTTTTTGCTGCCCAGACATGGTAACCAAAGCATGGGGCCCAGAAAAAAAATGCAGAAGGAGGGAGGAAATACCACCACTGCTGCTGCTTCCACCTCCTCCTCTTCTACAACTCCAGAGTCAGCAGTCACTTAGCAGCAGCAGAACCATGTTCTGGAAGCAAAGCCCCTTGAAGGCCTTGGTTGTTTCCCTGATGATCGTGGTTGCCTGCATTCTTCCTCTTCTTGCTTCCCTCTTCCCTCCAACTTGTGAAGGAACCAGGAGAGAAAAAACTAGGCTGTAATACTTTTCATGGCCACTAGGGGCAGCAAAAAGATACAGAAAATAACTCTTAGCTGCCATCTGTTGATCATTTCCATTTTTGCAGTCCAGAAATGATAAGAAGAAAAGACTTTCAGGGGCTTGGAGGAAGGGTCTTCTGAGAGAAGGGGTGAGTGCAGAGAGTGAGGGATGTTGACTGAGGAGAAGGGAGACCTTCATGGGACTTAGCTTTGCTATTGGTGTGGCCATTCTGGGGAAGGCGCAGTCTTAGTCTGTGGCCTCTGGGGGGTGGTCAAAACAGTCAAGATGGCAATGGCAGTTGCAACCATGCAATCAAAGCCCCCATCCTTGTTACGTATGTTGCTTGCACGATGCATATCATCACTGATCATCATTGTGGCTGCCAACTTCAGTGAAGTGCCTTTTTGCATCATTCCTTTTTGCTGTGCTTCCAAAGTATTCTACTAAAATTTGATGGAGAATGGCCAATTATGGCAACCTTACTTCCTTTCAGGTTGGATGGGTAAGGAAAGGGAACAGGTGTGTTAAGCCTCCACAAGGCTTCATACTGCCAAAAATATCTCTAAAACCTGAAAAAAGTAGCTAGAGTTTTCACTCCCCAGGAATATTATCACATTGCTCTGCTCCTCAGGGGCTCTTAACCTCCTTACAAGACACTCAACTGACAAAAAAATATGCCTGGTTGTAAAAGCTTTGCCCTACAAGGCTTAGATGTACCAAAAGTTATTTTCCAATGCCAGGCTGGTAGTCCTGGCCGCATTTTTGCAGCCCGAGGAAAGCAAGTTCAGTGGCTAAATACTACTGATATGGTATTTTAACCTCATTGAGGAGAGTTAATTAATTTAAAGGCTTTCTATCTTATGCATTTCTACCTGAAATCTTACAGGGGATCAAAAACATTAAGGTAGCAACACATGGAAGAAAGGGGTGGGGCTTTTATTTCAGCCGCCATCTTGAGTTTTTGACCTCCCCCTAATGGACGCAGTGCATTTTCTAACAGCTTGAGGGGGGGCTGTCGTCTTCTTTTGTTGTTGTTAGTTTGATTCTGAAGATGACAAACACCTTTCCTCAGCAGAAATGGTTCATATTTATTTATCGGTTTGATTTTAGCCCATCACAGCGCTCGGTAGATTACAGAGAGTAACTTATAATAAAACATTCATGGTATAATCAATCGAAGTAAATTTCCTTCCCATGGAAAAGATAAGAGCAGGAGAAGATAGAGGGAACGAAGGAGGGGGTAGCTGCGTACCTCTGCCTGCCTCCCCCCCTTCACCAAGATGCCATCAAAGGGATACTGAACAGGTTGCATGGATCCTTAAATCTTGCGAGATGGAGCTATGGTGTCTGTGAGGAGGGGTCAAAAAGTCAAGACGAAGGCTGAAACCAAGCAATCAAAGCACATGAAATGCATATAAACAGGGGTAGGGCTTTGATCACCCAGTTGCAGCTGCCATCTTGACTCTTTTGACTGCCCAAGT